>NC_034592.1:81657748-81712273 GCF_900095145.1 Mus pahari
AAAAGAAAAGAAAAGAAAAGAAAAGAAAAGAAAAGAAATATCATACTTGAATATCTGTGTTGGATGAAAAGTGGGAGTGCATGCTTATCTTTTTCAATATACAGTCTGCATGGACATTTTTGTCACTGCTGGCCTTTTGGCTTGTTTAATCTCTGGAATCCCAGTATATTAAAGGATGCACAATAGTGTCTAGTTCCACCACAGTTAAACATATCCAATGGAAATATCTTCCCTTATCATCGTGCACTTTTGTTATGTTTCTCAAATCTACATATGTCATGAGACTTTTGTTCATGAACAGTAAAGTTTAAACAGTTTTCAATATTTCAACTATATTTCAATTCTTTGAGAATATGATTTGTGTAGAGACAATTTTAAAAAAGATATAAAAAGAAATATTATCAAAATCTACCCTGCATAAAGCAACAGTCTCACATGGTTTCACAGGAGAAATCTATAAAGCCTTCAAATGTCATGCCACCCACATCTCTACATTTTTTATAGGATTAAAAATGTGACAGAACCCTTCCTGATTCACATTATCTCCCCCTCCTCTCCTCTCTTCTTTCCTCTCTAATCTCTTCTCTATCTCATTGACATATCAGACTTAGAGCTTTTGACATGTTAAGCAAGCATACTATGCCACTCAGCTAAACTCCCAGCCCTACAATCTTGATAACTAATTAAGGTATAAAGTATTAATGGATGCCAAAGTGTGTAGAAATATTTTGTTTAATACTGAATGCTCACACATTCTTAAACATTCTCTCATATACACTTATTCTTAATTACAAGATGAAAGACATCATTTTATTTGGAAAGTCAAGAACGATATTAAACCAAATATTAGTGCTGTGACAAGCAGATGTCAGTCTTTGATCCACTAATCGTTCCCATCCCAAATGTTGTTTCTATTCCCCCCCCCTCCAGAGAGTAGCATGTGACTAAGAATAGGACTTCACTAATTAATCACTAGAGCCTCTCTAGAAATCTGCTATGTGTGCAATCACCACATAGGCTTCTTTTGACTTTATCACATATAGCTCTGCTACTCAGAAATATGCTTCATTAAGTCAGTTTTATAAAGAGCACAAGTCTATGTTCGGAAGAGAACAATTTTGTCTATGGTAATCATAAAGGGCCTGAATTAGAGTCATGGTAGCTGTTTTAAAAAATAGATCAAAATTTCATGACTAAACAAGACCAAAGTTTCTTTCTTAAGAAATAGTTTGGCAAACATCACCATGCTATAACCTCTAGGGACATGATTTTCTTTGCTTTTAGATATTGTCATGAAGAGGAACATCAAGGTTTCATGAGTCAGACAGAACTGAAACTGTCATTCCATTGCAGGCCACATTCAGAGCCGGAAATACAGCAGGTGTGATGCCATAATGAAGCCAATGAAAGGAAAAATTGATTGTGCATCTTTCAATATGTGTCTTCTCAAACACCAAAGGGAGCAATAATCCCAATGGCTTCTTCAAAAAGTGTTTTAATGATCACCTCCACATTCTTTTCATTTTTTTTAATTTTTAAAAATCCTTTTGGTGTTTCTGTATAACAGCCCTGGATGTCTTGGAACTCTATTTATAGACCAGGCTGCCTTGAATTGACAGAGCACTGGGATTGAGGGTATGAGCCACCATATTCAGCTCCACCTACACATTCTTAATAAGAACTCTATAATATTCTTCCTCAGAAAATTTTTGCAAAGATGTTTTCATTGTCCATCTATGTCCTTAAAGGAATGGAAAGTGCTGGCTATTCTTGAATCTTCTGAAGGCTCCATGTGCCTAATTTTAGCAATGGCACACCTGAAGTTCAGATGCTTATCATTTACTTGGAGGCACTAATTATTAAGAAAAAAAAAATCCATTGAAATTGGAACCACATTGAACATTTTTAATCAAATAATTCAGGATGCTGATAAAATATTAAATTCATATCTTAAATATTTATGCCTACTTGAAACCCACTAATAAAGGGTACATTGCCAATTTTTCAGTGCAAGTCCAAGTCTAACTAATGCCGCTCAGGTGTTTATACTTCATTAACCACTACAGGATCAGAGTCTGCCTACGACTTCTAGCCTTAATCTGTTTCATTTTTCTTTTCTCTCCAATCCTTCTTCCTTTCTCTCTCTCCTCCTTTCTTCACCCCCTCTCTGAATTTCTCTCTCTGAATCTCTTTTTTTTTCTACTTTGATTAAAGAATGAATTCAGAGCCCTTTATGATTTAGTATGAGATCAGAGTGTATTGATAGTGATACAATTTTAACAGTCTTTACCAGCCTGAATTAAAAAACATTCACAAAAATTTCATTTCTTGAATGTTTCCTAAGTGATGAATATTTCATAGAAACAAATTTTTATGTACGGCTGTACTTTGTAGGTTTATGAAATATTTAATAAAAAATTAAATTAAATAAAAAAGAAAATTGTCTAAAATTTTGAGAGATATTGTTATAATAATTCTATAAATGTTTTTGATTTATTTTGAATGCCATTTTAATCATGTAACCTTGGCAGGGTAAAAAACATTTTATTCCTTTTGGATAAAAAAATGTTTTTATAAATCTGGAAGTAAAGTCTTGGTTTGGACAGTTTTATGCAGTCTATATAGTTTATTTTTCTCTGATGGGAGAGTTGGATATTTACTGTGTAATCACTGAATCATTATCTTGATTGTTCTCATTTGCTTTCATTTATGATTATGTCATTAGGTACTCACCTGTGCTTAGAATATTTCTGACTTACTTTCTTTATTCCATCAGTCAACTAATATCTGTTAATATTGTTCCCAAGTTTCTGAATTCCAGAAAAAAAATCCATCATACCTGCTTGTTAAATTCTTGTTTTCTCCATATTTTAATATACATAGAAGTAAAAAAATACATACATTATACTTGCTTCAGAGCATCCAACCCTTTTCTCACAATGTGGTGCATTATAGCTTTCATTTCTAATATAAAATTCAACTCTAAATATAATTAATGTACTCCTTTGGGAAATGGATAAATGCAAAAATGCTAAAGTAAAATTGTATATGCATTTGCTTGTCTGGACCTCAGATACTCTTAACAAATTCTGCTGTCATAATAAATGTGTGTGCTAGAAATTAGTGCTAGAAATTCTCCGTATTAAAAATATCCTCTCAACTTCTAGAATGTTAATGAAGTTTTCTCTTCCATATAAATTCCCTTTAGTGTTTATAGGTTTTCTGATCATTCATTCTCCTCTGAAGAATTTCTATTTTTAATTAGTTGTCTCTGACTCACTTCTATGATTATAGTAAAATCTGATGACATGTCAAAGACATGTCACCCTTTTTTAACATAACTCCATACCCGAGAGAGAGTATGTGAATGAATACACCACTTTAAACATGCTATTTCTTATCCCCTTCAAAATTTAAAACGGTATTTCATGTCATAATTTATTAACTAATTCTACTTATATCTAGTATGTATAATCTAGATAGACATATATTTATTTGTTTAAGCAATAAAAATAATGCAGTGAGAATTTCTAGCTTCTGTTTTAAAATAAAGTACTTAATTGCTTCTAATTATTTATTGAGACACAACTGCATATAATTTGTTGTATTCTCATTTAATTATCTTTTAAAAATAAATATTAATTAAACTACAAATTTAGGTATTCAAATGACATGCAAAATTTAATTAATCACAAAACAAACAAATAAAAACCTGACTTTTCCCCACCACACAGAGCTCAAATCAGTCTTGAAATAATATACTTCAAGGTAATGTCACGAGTGTATGCTTTCTGCTTAGAATGGTTATTTATAGTTGGATCAATTAATTCCTAGAATCTGCAGGGTAAAGAATCCCTTTATCCTGTCATCCTATAGAGCTAAGTGTATGGTCTATGCTGAGCTCAAGCAAACTTTAAAGCTGATCAAACTTCTAAGCAAAATCCTGTATTACGATTAGTGATGGGTCTGATGCTGTGAAGTGAATAGACGGGAAAGAATCACAAAGGGTTCCCAGGTTGGAGTTCGATGAAAGAGTTGTGGGAATGAACTGTATATCTGGTGCTTATCACAACTCCCTTGGTGGCTGGAACTAGGTCTGAAATCTTGTTAGGACAAAACTTCTTGGGATACTTTACGCCTTTTCTCTATTTAGTAAGGTCAGATGCACCAAAGGAGCAGTTTGCTTTTTCAAAAAGCACCAAGAGAAATAAGATGGGAATTTTAGATATAGACCCCAGAACTGACAAGTCGGACTTAGAAGACAGGGTCCCTTCAAAATTTTTGAGACTACTCAGAGCTAGTTTATAAGCAAGTAGCATTTATAGAAATGATACAATTTGTTTTAAGTAATTAAATCAGGTATGTATCCAAATTTAACTAGTGACTAGAATTTCACTTTTGCCTACATGTAAAAACAAATAAAACATAAGAAAAATAAATAAAAATAGCTTGTGTTGACTTGATTTAAAAATTTGCAAACACATCTTTGTGCTTTATGTATTTGTGTTTCTCTTGATTCTTTGAAATGGGAGACTTCTAATTCATTAGACACACATTTTTCCCCTGTTTACAACAAGCCTGTCAGGCATCTTTTACCTTTGTAGAACATATGAATGAGCATTTTCTTATCTTAAAGACAGACAAATCTAACAGTAACAGGACCAATGGCCTCTCCTCCCACTGATGTTGGACAAGGCCTTCCTCTGCAATATATGCAGATGGAGCCATGGGTCCCTCCATGTGTACCTTCTTGTTGGTGGTTTAGTCCCAGGGAGCTTTGGGGGTTCTGGTTGCAAACCTCTTCAGTTCTTTCAGTCCTTTCTCTAGTTACTTCATTGAGGACCCTATGCTCAATCCAATGGTTGGCTGGGAGCCAGACACATTGGATATACCCTGACTTCTGTATTTGTCAGGCTCTGGCAGAGCATCTCAGGAGACAGCTGTATCAGGCTCCGGTAAGCAAGCACTTGTTGACATCCACAATAGTGTCTGGGTTTGGTAACTGTATATGGGATGGATCCCCAGGTGGGGGAATCTATGGATGACATTTCTATCAGTCTCTGCTGAACACATTGTATTTCCTCCAGTGGGTAGTTTTCCTGTTCTAAGGATTGAAGTATCCACACTTTGGTCTTCCTTCTTTCTGAGCTTCATGTGGTCTGTGAATTGTATTTTGGGTATTCTGAAATTTTGGGCTAATATCCACTTAGTGAGTGCATACCATGTGTGTTCTTTTGTGATTGGGTTACCCTCACCCAAGATGATATTTTCTGGTTCCATCCATTTGAGAATTTCATCAAGTCATATTTAAAAACTGAGTAGAACTCCATTGTATAAATGTACCACATTTTCTGTATCCATTCCTTTGTTGAAGGACATCTGGGTTCTTTCCAGGTTCTGGTTATCATAATTAAGGCTGCTATGAACATAGTGGTACATGTGTCCTGGTTATATTTTGCAGAATATTTTGAGTGTATGCCCAGGAGTGGTATAGCTGGCTCCTCAGGTAATGCTATGTCCAATTTTTTGAGGAACCACTTGACTGATTTCCAGAGTGGTTGTACCAGTTTGCAATGGAGGAGTGTTCCTCTTTTTCCACATCCTCAGCTGCCTTTGACCTTTTTGTGTAGATTTGAGGTCTTGTGGGCTTTTTTCCCCGTCCATTTTAAGATGTCTATTATTGTTGACCATATTCAGCTCATGTTCAGGCAGTCAAGTTGCTGAGATTATGGATGTAGCTTCTAATATTAGTGGGAAATATAACCTGAAAAATAAAGTCCCTAATCCTCTAGCTCCTAGCAATCATTATCCCCACTTAGCCAATGTTGCTTGAGTCGGTGGCATAGAAGTGTTTTATTGGTGTATACATTAAGACTGGGCTCCACAACTGCTCATTTTGATTGGTTGTGACTTTTTGTAATGGTCTCCATCTGTCACAAAGAGAAATTTTATTGATGAATGGTAAAGACCACAATTATCTTTGGATGTATAAAAACATGTATATCTTTTAGCTGGGCAGTGGTGGCACACACCTTTAATCCCAGCACTTGGGAGGCAGAAGCAGAGGCAGGCAGATTTTTGAGTTTGAGGCAAGCCTGGTCTACAAAGTGAATTCCAGGACAGCCAAGGCTACACAGAGAAACCCTGTCTCAAAAAAAAAAAAAAATCATATCTTTTGTAGATTGATGCTAGTGGTTATTCTAGGTTAGTAAATTACTGGATGAAGATTCTCTCACAATAAACATAACTGTGCTGATACAATTAATTTGCTAGGTTTACAGTACCAGACATGGTTACCTTCTTGTTGAACATGTTTCTAAGTCCAATCAAAAAACTGTTGGTTTTGCTTGAGGTATGCATGATACTACTACACCCTTAGGATATATTGACATACTGATTGTTCATGTGGCTCACAGGCATTTTATTTTTTAAAAAGAAAACACAGCAAACAAACAAACAAACAAACAAATACAGAAAAAATCCAAACCTAGTAAGTGTTAGGGAGTCAGTTTACAATTTGTTCAACTTGAAAGCAGTACTCTACTTTCTGGATTTTATTTCTACAGATTGTACAAGTGATGCACAAAACTATTATACATGGTATTATATAATGCAGCCTAGAGGAACAAAGACAATAAATGATTAGTTCTCTTCTCTATAGGATACAGAAAGGGTCATAGAACTTTGTATAGGAGCATGAGTTGCCTGTGACTAGAGATCCACTGGTGTTTCAAGAGAGAGACAGTTGTAAAAATGTAGAAGGTAGTTATTAGAGTCATGTGTATTTTGCTGTTGTTGCTGTTAGCTGAAGTTCTTGAATATTCAGCAAGGTAAGGAGCCCAAGGGGACTGTGCATAATTCTGTTGTTGGGAAATCCTAACAAGCTGAGATTCAGGAAATGACTGGATCTAAGCCAGACATTACAGTTTCTGACAAAATCTCATGATCGAGTTACTTTTTAATACTTTGTAAATTTATTTTTCCATTCAGAAGAATAAAATGATAATATCACTATCTCTGTAAAATGGTCAAAATGTACTTCTAATGGATTTATCCCATGAATAGACTGCCCACAGTCTAATGGGATTCTTAAGTGTACCTAAACAGGAACATCCTTCATAAATAGGAGAAGGAAATCTTTTCTTAGCTGTGTTCTCTCTCTCTCTCTCTCTCTCTCTCTCTCTCTCTCTCTCTCTCTCTCTCTTAGTTGATTTATCTATTGTGCTGTTTTGGGAAAGTAGTTATATTTTGGATGATTGATTCTCTAAATGTGCAAGTGTTACAGAATTTTATTTTTTTTTGCAAAATATGTGAAGATTTGGACTAAAATAATATATAATTATTTAGACATTAAATTATTTATTTTTTAGAAACAAGTTTAGTACTAAGAAGTTAGGCAAGAGAAAGACTGACTGTGCATCTTTCTATAAAATTATTGAATGCATTATACCAATTAAATGAAAATGGCCTCATCAATATATGTTTAAAATGTTTATATTTATAATATTTAGGTTATTTGTAAATTACTTTGTATTGGACTAAATATTCCCTTATGAATAGTTTGAAGTCATTAACAAGATTTCACTTAAATTCCAAAGCTTGAATATACAGATAAATAGGATAAAGTAATATTTGTCTCTATGTGTGCTAAGCACATTACATAAACATATTACTGAACAATGTATTAATAAGATATTACATAATTGACAGCATGTTACAAAAAAGGGGTTTTAATCATTTCTTCAAAATTCATACTTACTATAATTATTAAATACCAGTAAATTCTTTCTTGATCACAAGCAGAAATTCTTTTTTTTTTATTAGATATTTTCTTTATTTACATTTCAAATGCTATCCGGAAATTTCCCTATACCCTTCCCCCCCCCATCTGCTCTCTTACCCACCCACTCCTCCTTCTTGGCCCTGGCACTCCCCTGTATTGGGGCATAAATAGTTTGCAAGACCAAGGGGCCTCTCTTCCCAATGATGGCCAAATAGGCCATCTTCTGCTTCATATGCNGCTAGAGACATGAGCTCTGGAGGTACTGGTTAGTTCATATTGTTGTTCCACCTATAGGGTTCCAGCCCCCTTCAGCTCCTTGGGTATTTTTTCTAGCTCCTCCATTGGAGTCCCTATGTTCTATCCAATAGCTGACTGTGAGTATCCACTTCTGTGTTTGCCAGGCACTGGCATAGCCTCACAAGAGAATGCTATATCAGTGTCCCTTCAACAAAATCTTACTGGCATGTGCAATAGTGTCTGGGTTTGGTGGTTGATGATGGAATGGATCCCCAGGTGGGGTAGTCTCTGGATAGTCCATCCTTTTGACTTAGCTCCAAAGTTTGTCTCTGTAACTCCCTTCATGAGTATTTTGTTCCCTATTATTTTTAATAGCTGAATAGTACTCCATTGTGCAAATGTACCACATTTTCTGTATCCATTCCTCTATTGAGGGACATCTGCGTTTTTTCCAGCTTCTGGCTATTATAAATAAGGTTGCTATGAACATAGTAGAGCATGTGTCCTTATTATCAGTTGGAAGATCTTTTGGGTATAACAAGCAGAACTTCTAAGATGAAAGTTCCATGTTCTTGAAATTCTCTGAAGCCTGTTTCCACTCTCTTTTGCATTGGTGTGATGGACTAAAACACTGAGAAAAACAAAATCTAGTCATAAGTCTGAATTAATATTGGATCAACTCATGCTTCTCTCCCATTTAGTTATTCAATTTTGACATTGGGTATGTTTTCTAATTTCTATGACTCTAAGGTCTTAGGTGTCCTTGGGGGCAGTTTCCTTATTTCACTAGACCACTTCAATTATTGGAGTGTTTCCTTTCTTAGTTAAGTGTAATTTCTGTTACATGCCTCATTTAAATGGTGACTTTTGCAATCTCCTCCTGAAGGCTGCCAGGATTTACACCTAAACTGTACCATATTTTCCCGTAAATACCAATTCAATTGATAAAAAGAAAGAAAGAACCAGTTTTACTTGTCTTTAGAGGTAAATTTGAGGATTATGCTGGCAGAATTTACACCTGAATTGTTCTATATTTTTCTTTAAACACTGATTCAATTGATAAAATAGAAACAATTCTACTTGTCTTTAGAGGTAAGTTTTAGGATTAAGATGGAAAAGGTGTGTGTAGTCCTTCATCAGTTAGAGGTTAATAAATGTTAGAAGAAGCACTCTGAAAGTCTACATGTTTCTCTAATCGTCTCCCTCACGGAGTCCCTGTTCTTACCAGTGACAACCTCATTCTATAATGTTGCTTCAGATGATCAGATTTCTGAGGCCACAAGCTTTTATTTTTAAACCTAAAAATGACAAAAGTCTCAACTCCTTCTGGCAATCAATTTGTGCAGTCTTCTATAAAATATGAATAATTTTGAAAGCAGTGATTAAAAACTATATGGTTGTCAGGGGTTGTTTAGAATTTTTACTTTAGGGTGAGTGACTAAATATTTGAATTTTCCTTTTTTTAATTTAAAATTGAGTAATTGTGTATACACAGCATATGCTTAGGTTGAGGTTTAAGTATTCACTGTTATGAGACAGAATCTATATAACTGCCAGGTTTATTTTCTTATTAACTTATACTATTCTATAAATTGGAGATCATCCCTCTTCTTTTCTTAACAACACTGTATCATCCAGAGATCCTGACAAACTTATCTCAAGGTAAATGGTATATGGTGATGTCACAAACACATCTGAGACAAGAAAAACAATTCAGTGTTGCCTCTAGATAATTTCTGTGGAAATGCTTTCAAGTAGAGATTCTCCAAGAAATAATGGATTGGATTTTAGTTTGCTTACCTTGCTTATAAATAGCTAGCTTATAATCATATATATTACATTACTTCTTTCCTGTTTAGGAAGGTATATGTCTTTTTTTTTCTGTTGTATTTGCTTTGTAGTGCTACGGATGAAACCCAGACCTTACACACAGTAGGTAAGTAGTCTACCAATGAAGTACATACTACCCCCAAATTTTCAGAAAGGTATGATTCAAAAACCTGTTCTTCTTATATTTATTTTCAAATGACTATAGAGTGCTTTCCTCATTAAATTCTTATCTAATTTCTATGAGGAATTTTTTAAGAGTCAAGGAAAGTCATGTAATCTTATCCCACAGTCTATATTTTTCTTTATATATTCATACATACATACATACATACATACATACCTGAACACTATAAAACATGCATAGATAGACAAATGTGTCATTCCTAAAGACAGAAGTTTTGCATCATGTAACTTTGGAACATTCTATTCTCAGTAAACAATATATTTTTCACCAGAAATTAATTTCTTGATGATAAATTTACTTTAGCAAAGCTGACCTCTAAATTTCAGGACTGTGTACCATTTATAAAGATGTTCAAGAACATATCTTATTCTTTTCTTGAACTTTCACATGCATTATAATGAATATGCTAGTATATACACATTTTTATATTATTTTGACATGGTGACCATAGAGTGACATAGTGCATTGAAATGATACACTAAACTTTAAGGTATTTGACAGGTATTTGCCAAATTGCCCTCTTAGAATTTAAAACTCTGTTAACAAGTATTTGACAGTTTTATTAATAAAGATTGATTGTCTTAAATTAAGTAATTTTACTATGATAATAACCCCAATGATTCCTTGAAGTCATTATAACCATAATAAAGAAAGATATGAACTTTGGTTTGAGAACTTTATTTGTGCTGCCAGGTCATTGTCACTATGCAAAAATTTTCCTTTAATACCATAGATATACTAAGATATGTAAAGACAAGCTTATTTTTTTTTACTTTTTTTCCAATTTTTATTAGGTATTTACTTCATTTACATTTTAAATGCTGTCCCCAAAGTCACCTATACCCTCCCCACCCCACTCCCCTACCCACCCACTCCCCCTTCTTGGCCCTGGTGTTCACCTGTACTGGGTCATATAAAGTTTGCAAGACCAAGGAGCCTCTCTTCCCAATGATGGTCGAATAGGCCATCTTCTGCAACATATGCAGCTAGAGACACGATCTCTAGGGGTGACGATTAGTTCATATTGTTGTTCCACCTATAGGGTTGCTGCCCCCTTCAGCTCCTTGGGTACTTTCTCTAACTCCTCTGTTTGGGGCCCTGTGTTCCATCCAATAGCTGACTATGAGCATCCACTTCTGTGTTTGCCAGGTACTGGCATAGCCTCACAAGAAGCTTTTATTGTTAGTACATCATATTATTCTTAAAAAGTTTGAAGTTTGGCTAACTAAAAGAAATTTCTTTATATTATGTTGAAAAAATTAGTGTATGATTTTTAACATCATAAATGAAATATATTTTTCCAATTATGTTCATTAAAGAGCTCATATCTTGAATGTGTTACTTAGCTTTCTTGAGGGACACAAAGATCATGTAAGTGGGATGCTTTTCACAAAAAAGTTTTTTCTAAGTGACTTACACTAATTAAACCTCCTTCTTCAATTCTATGTTAAATACAAGTGAGAAAATATGTTTTATGGATATATTTTGTATATACACCTACAGTAGATTGAATACTAACATTATAGTGTCAAATTTATATAGACAAAATATGTTTTTCCTACAAGTATGCAAATTTTAATAAAAATTAAGAAAGAACATAATATCTAACACAAGTTGTATCTATAAATCTAATTTACAAATGCACTTTTGTGAGGAAAACACAAATCATATAACTCATGTTGTCATCTCTTTGCAAAGAAGAAAATAGAGTTATTTGCTATGGTGCATTTAATCAATACAGGATCACTTATACAGTAGGTAACATCAAACTATATCTGTGTTTTGTGATAAAATCTAATTTATTTATTTTTATCATACTCTGTATTTAAATAGATCACCAGATCAATTTAAGTTCTATACCTAATTCATGTGTAGACGAAAATCTAGCAACAAGGTTACTCTGGCAAGGAATCATACCCAAAAAATCCTCTAGGTCTGTGTGATCCAGCTGGAATGCGACACACCCTTAATCCCTCTGGAAAGAATACAGACACACTCTTAGTTCACACCTTCAATCCTAAACAATGAAGATAAAGTTGGTTGTTTGAATGTGACAAGTTCAGACAAATTGCTGAATCAGAAAAAATTGACCTAAATGAGTCAGAGATAGGATATGCTTAACTTTCACAGGAACAGTACAGGAAAGATAGGCTACCTAAGAGAAGAGTGTGGAGAAGGAGAGAGAGAGAGAGAGAGAGAGAGAGAGAGAGAGAGAGAGAGAGAGAGAGAGAGAGAATGTATTTTTATTGGGACAATTTTTTAATTAATTAATATTTTTTACAATCCATATTTTATTCCCTCCACCCCTGTCCACCCTCCAACTGGTCCACACCCCATACCTCCTCCCCACCTTCTGTCTCCACATAGATGTCCACCCAGCTTACCCCACCCAACCTGACCTCTAGACTCCCTGAGGCCTCCAGTCTCTTGAGGATTAGGTGCATCATCTCTGAATGAACACTTACCCAGAAGTCCTCTACTGTGTGTGTGTTGGCGACCTCATATCAGCTGGTATATACTGTCTGTTTGGTTGTCCAGTGTTTGAGAGATCTCGGGGGTCCTGATTAATTAATCCTACAGGATTTCCCTTCTCAACTTCTTCAGCAGGTTGCAGATTAAGACAGAACAAGCCATAGAATGAGAAGGAGCCAGAAGATAAGTAGAGATTGCTAGAGTTAGTTCAAGGCTAAGCAGAGCTATTAAATCAGAAGTTGAAAGAAGCAAGTTTGAATCAGTCATCTTGGAGAGAAGTTTTGAGTTTTCTATGTATGTCTTAAGATAACTGTGTCAATGAGAAATTAGCATGATGTATGCTCCATAGAAATTTCCATTTAATAAACACGGTTACTGTATTAGTCAGGGTTCTCTAGAGTCACAGAACTTGCAGATAGTCTCTATATAGTAAAGGAATTTATTGATGACTTATAGTCTGCAGTCCAAATCCCAACAATGGTTCAGTAGTAGCTGTGAATGGAAGTCCAAGGATCTAGCAGTTGCTGAGTCCCACACCGCAAGAAGGTGAAAGAGCGAGAGCCAGACTCCCTTCTTCCAATGTCCTTATATGGTCCCCAGCAGAAGGTGTAGCCCAGATTAAAGGTGTGTGCCACCACAGTGTCTCAAGATCTCCATACCAAGATCCAGATCAGAAACTTCTATCTCCCAGTCTCCAGATTAGGTCCACTGGTGAGCCTTCCAATTCTGGATTGTAGTTCATTTCAAATATAGTCAAGTTGACAACCAGGAATAGCCACTACAGTTACCATATCAGAAAATACTAAGTATCGCTAAATTCATCAATGGAGTATGAGGTAAAATCCTTGAATGTTCTTTGTTGTAGGTGGTTTTTAGAACCCATTGGTATTGCTGCCTGAATTATTAACTATATAGTAGCCCGAAAGATAGTGTTTTAAATTGTGATTTCATTCTTCTATATTTGTTGGCTGAATACTATTTTAAAGATAATTCTCATCAGCTTGCATGGCTTAATAACCAGAAATCAATTCAAGTACAGTCATTAAGGAATCTTTATTTTTTCTTTTACAACTTTAATGCAGAGTTCAGAGCAGATAGAGAGAATATCTTGGCTTTGTATCAAACACAATTGAACATGAGTGTGTACATATGTATTTATTTAGTGGTGTTTTGATTATGTACAGTAACTTCATAGGGTTATGTCAGAGGCTAGAAAAAAAGAAAGTTATAAGACTGTGTATCTAAACTGTTGTCAGTCATTTTTTAATTACTTGTAGTACTTTGAACTATTCAACATTATTGATTTTTATCACAGCTTTAGAAATTTCTGAATTTAAATGACCTCTAATGACAAAACCACGAACAATGAAATAAAATTTGCATAATAAGCAGCCAGTAACCTTTATTTAAATCATGACACCTAAAAATTTCCACAGATTTGCTCAGTTCTTTTAGTTCAAACAACCACAGCAAACCATGAAATGTAGCCACCTGCTCTGTGCTCATTTGAGACCCGGAATTTCTGGGACTAATGGGATGTGACTGTGATTGTGACTATATAAAAATTATAGAGGCTCATAAGTGACATAGTTTATCAGGAAAGAAGCTCAGAACCGCAAATAAGATATCCTGTGTTATGAGTTGTCAGTCAGGTGTTCTCAGTGAGTACCGAAGACAATATAGATTATATCCATTGCTATTTGTGGTCTGTAGAACCGGTTGCTCAAGATACCACAGACACTGATCACAGGACTAACCTAGAGGTTTTCTATCTGCTGGGTATCTTTCACAATGCTGGAATATGTTTTGTTATTTTCTGTGGGAGAAAAGCCATCAAATTCTTACACAGACCTGAATACTGTGACTGACAATAATGGATCAGTTACAACATCAATGCAGTCAATACTCCAGTGTGAAGAAGGAAGGAGCTCATGAGGCTTTACCATACTGTGGAGGTGTTTGCCACTTACTACCCCTTGAGGAAGAAGATTCAGTGTCTTAAGTGTATGACACATGTTCCAATAATTGGTGACTTACATCCATGAACTAACAGGCAATTGGAATTTGACTCAGTGTGTTATAAAATAAAGTAGACAAAGATGGGAGAGGACATGGATTATGATATAAATACATTTAGTCATGTATAATATTACCAAACAATAAATAAAAGTTGAAAAATGTTTTGTGCTGTCTTGGTTGGTTTTGGCTCTTTATTCAAGAATGATTTACTAGGATCCAATGATGATTCTATTGTTAGTTTTAGAGGACACCTTTCACTCCACCAGTATACAGTATTAATGGGAATGAAGTTTTTCTTTCCTCTTTGCATACAGGACAATGCTTTTTTGCTTTATTTTGTTTTTTAAATAATAGCCATTCTCATTCACATACAGTGAGAAGGACTCTCAATATATTATTGATTTGCATGTTTCTGATGATGAAGGGAGTGGTGTGTACAAGAGAATATAACTGGGGAAGAGCAAACATGCAAATATTGTGCATTCTTTCTCATACGCAGTGATTTTATGTATGTATGAAGAATTGGGACTACTGGCATTGGAGCAGGGTGGCAGCAGGACACAAAAGGAAAGGGACAGGCATATTAATATACAAGGATATACCTATGGAGAAATGACATAAATGAACACATTCATCTGTGTTCTAAGTAAAAATATGAGCTACAACAAGAAGAACAACAAACAAACAAAAAGACAAAGGACACCACAGGAAGATGGATCTGTATGCTTGAATTTACTACATTTGAAGCAAGACTTAAGTCTAAACTGCACTACCACTAACTTGAGAAATAATGATTTCTATTGGCCTTTAGGGTCATCTGATCATGTATTATGCGTCTATATTCTTTTCACTAGTGCTACATAGCAGGGCCACTCCAGGGCAAGAATGGATTTACAAAGGAATCTTTCTACTGAAACCTCTCTTGATAGATTGGATTTCACATGAAGTAAAAGCATTCTTTTACTTATTTAAAAACAGAATAACTGCCCCACCTAGGGATCCATTCCATAAACAACCACCTATCCCAGACACTACTGCATATGCCAGAAAGATTTTGAAGACAGGACCCTGATATAGCTCTCTCATGTGAGTCTATGGCGATGCCTGGCAAATACAGAAGTGGATGCTCACAGTCATCTATTGGATGGATCACAGGACCCCTAATAAAGGAGCTAGAGAAAGTACCCAAGGAGCTAAAGGGGTCTGCAACCCGATAGGAGGAACAACGATATGAACTAACCAGTATTTCCCAGAGCTGCATCTCTGGTTGCATATGTAGCAGAGGATGGCCTAGTCAGCCGTCAATGGGAGGAGAGGCCCTTGGTATTGTGAAGGTCATATGCCCCAGTACAGGGGAATTCCAGGGCCAGGAAGCAGGAGTGGGTGGGTAGGGGAGCAGGGCAGGGGAAGGGTATAGGGGGCTTTGGGGATAGCATTTGAAATGAAAATGAAGAAAATATCTAATAAAAAAATAACAAATTAATAAAACAGAATAACTGATATAATTTAGATAAATAAAAGTATTGTTTACTTTGTACTTGTTTACAACTAAGCTGACTGAGACTGCTCCCATGTTTACAAGATTTCTACGCAACTTTTTCTATATTCTGTCCACTTGTACAGCAAAACTGCTCTCCAGATGTCCTCAACTCCTCATTAATGAGAATGGGAGACTCCTGTCTCTTGTCTCCTAGACAAAGTCATTGTACATCATGCAAGCATCCCAAAGACAGGGTAGTTCTGAGAACAGGAAAAACCTTGAGGATTTTCAACTTAAGAGAAAATCAATAAGAGCTTTGGAGAATAAGAACTTAAAAGGTGTCTGGTACAGGATAGAGGCTAAAAATATTTGTTGAGTGAACATGTTAAATGGCATCTACTCGGCCCAAGTAGATTCAGCCTTTTAAAGTTATTCACTTCTAGACAATAACTCGAATTTTAAGAAGTGTTTTATCACTATTTCTCAGTCTCTCTCTCGCTCTCTCTCTCTTTTTTCTTCTTATGCCTCAAATAATTTTGAAGAAGCTAGAGAGATTGTGAATGATGCTGTACATCTGGAGTTGAGGCTGAATGAAACTTGTGTTTAGCATTGAAATGTGGCTCCAAAATTACAATGGAATTCACAGGATAAAGACAAAATAGAGTAACGTCCTTTCAGGTTTGTCTTACATGTAAGCTTTTTGATCTTCAGCTATTGAAAGTTATACATAGCTCACTTGATATGGCCTGTGCTGATGTCGCTGACTCTGTTCACCACCCACATCTTTCAAGTAGTTCTTGCATCAGGCTTCCTGTCCAAAGCTGATTTTCTTTCACTGGAAGGACTTTAGCAATACCCAAACATCAGCATTCATATTTTAGCTTAAGTAAAGGCTAAGCACTACTTTTAAGCTTAGTAATTTGATTGTCTGCTACTCAACAGTTTTATTTTTGCATATATATTGTTTCATTTGAGATCTAAATGTAAGTCAGATCATAAAATGTAGGAGTTATATTTTATGTATGTATTCATTTATTTGTATATTTGCTTTAAGACAATCGTTTATGAAGCATAATATCAGAGAACTGCAGACTGAGCAGTAAGTAGAATTTTCTTGCAGTATGGTGATGTATATTAATGAGATTTTTAAACTAAGAAATTTAAAAGCAACTTTGTCAATATTTAGATGATTTTATGACATTATTTTGTCATATAAATTTTTTTCCATATATGATATCAATGTCAGATTTTAATAAGCATCAAATCTACAAAATAGCAACCCAGAACTTTGTATGCACATTGGTAGACAAGCCAGTGCATGGTAATAACTATTGCTAACACAATCCCCATTACCTCATCTTTAGAAAAAATACTCTTATCAAGTCTATTATGTTTGTATTAGTTTGAAGGTTTAGCCTAGAATCTAGCAAGTACAAAATTCTTCAGGAAATCTATCTTTTATTTCTTTTTTTATTTGTTTACATTTCAAATATTGCCCCCATTCCAGTCTCTCCTCCATAAACCTACCCCACCCCATACACCTCCCCTTTGCCTCTAAGAGGGGGCTCTGGAAAAATATCTAATAAAACACAAGGCTTTGTGTTAAAAGAAGTTTTCATGGATTTCTATACAATGTAAACCAAGGATTATTTTTTAAAGATCTTTGAACTTAACAAATGTTTTAAAATGTGAATTAAATTATGAACTATAAATTAGGTGCAAATTGAATTTACTTTTACAAGATAAGTGTCTTCATATTTTTTTTTTCTAGTACAAGTTCTTGATAGATGTTCACCAGGCCTCTGAAATACAGGAACCAATTAACAAAGACTTTGAATTAAGAGGCTTTTTTACACCACTTTCTTTGTTTCATTGGGAATTCACAGAAAATTATGACATCTTCCAATCTTAACTGAATTTCATCTTATCAGCGAGAGGAAAAGCAGAATAAACAGAATGGAAAAAATTGCCTGTCTTGGTAGCAAATGCTTGTATTATATTAAGATATGCATATTGTCTTAAACCCTAGGTGAAATAAAACAAAAGCAATCAAGAGAGCTTAGGGCTTTGGGATGAGTACAGCAGGACAGACACCATCTATACTGTCAATTAAAGAGGTCTTCACTAGACAGAGAAAGAGAAAAGAAGACATAAGAACAAACAGAATGACATGCAGGAGAGCAAAGGATTGAACAAAAGGTGAGGTGGGAGTGGGGTGGGATACATATGAGGATAGCAGGTAGAATGAGAAACTAAAGTTAAATGTACAACTCTTGAAATCTTGCCTAATGCATTTTAATTTGGTCTCTACCCCACAGTCATAAGGGGTGGAGACTTCAGCTTCAGGACTTAATTGACACCTTTTCTCTTGGCATCTTTCCTAATATCATAACCTTTTTTACTCTTAAGTATGTCAAACTTTAGGCAATGCAGGGCCATTATCTGATCAAACTTTTGGGAGCTATTAAAAGATTTCCCAGGATATCAGCATGCGTAAATCCTACTTTCCTCAGCCATCACTCTGATGGTGTAGGATTGCTAACTAAAGCCATCTAGACTCTCCACTGAATCACTGCACTTGTAAATAAAGTCTTACTTTAAGGAAGCTATTCCTAATTTATGCTTATTGTTTGTGTTGCATGCTTGGATAGACTCCATGTGGTCTGTAAATCTGAATATATTTGATACTTGGCTCTTTACAGAAAAATATTGTTGACCCAATATCTAAATTAAAATATTGGGGATAAAAAAACAGAAGTGAGGAATGACTAAATCATTTTATATATTTACAACACACACACACATTACATATTTTGTTACCAACATGAAATGATATTAAAATATAGACATCTAAGTGGCAACAATTTTTTTTAAAAGTCCTTCATCAAACCAAGATATTTTGCTAAGAACATGGGTCAACCACAGAATGATGTTTAAAGTCTATATCTAGAACACAAGGGTAATTTATTTTGAGAACTTTTTGTCCCAAAATTCTTTTCTGGGTTAAAAAAAGGCTGTAACTGCCATTATACATTCAAATTAACCAAATTTAAATGTGAAGGTAATTAAACAAAATGAGTACAAACTACAGAAGGAGAAACTGTTCTCAATAACATAAATCACAGAAACAGAAAACATGAATTTCACACTTTGCTTTGGCTCTATGGGGAGAATAAAAAATGTAACAGTCTGAGTATTGCTATGACCTGAAAAACCAACCCAATATCCTTGCACTCTTTGCAAGTTCTAAATAACTAGCAAAGTGGAAGTGTTTGGGATATGTCAATGGTCTTAGGAATGAGTAAAACACAGTCCTTACTCTTAGTTCTGTTGGACGCCTCATGTTTTATAAGAGTATATAATTTACTAGACTGAGTGTCCCAGGAAAATGACATCAGAGCAAGAAGAACCCATTCGCCCATTTTTTTCCATACTAGTGTGATGATTATAAAGCCAAAAGATGGAGATTCACTGACTCTTTCGCCACAGCAAAGAAAACACAGTATTTACTGGCTACAACTTTTGGATCAAGAAGTGATAATAAGTTAGAAGAGTAAGTTAGAAGAATGAGTCTCAGAAGGATGACATAATTTTTAAAGGCCACTAAATGGGTGCAATCATATGAACTCAAGCTTTTTTTAATAAGGATGTAGCTTGCTTTCTGAGTACGTTTATACAACATTTTTTTTTTTTTTTTACTTTGAAAGATGTAACATAATTCAGTTCCTTGACCTGGAAACTGAAAGTAAATTGCATACATAATTAAGTATTTGTATATATGTTTTATTCCTACTAATGTCTAAGAGAAATTATTTTTCCCAATTATAAATGTAGGCTACAAACCAATAGTGTTATAGAGAGCATTGGTGATTTGATTATATTTTTTTAAAGAAAATCTGTTTTCATGCTACATTAGACTTTATGTCAATACTGCAAAAACTGTGATTTATTTTTATCAAAACTTTGAAATTGTTACTACTAACAATATTAGATATTATTTGATATTAGTAACAATAACATGAAACATTTTCATAATTTTAGCAATATAAATTTTATTTTATGTACTCTCATATACTCTTTCAGTTTAAATTAACAAGAGTCCTATAGTTTCCAAAGGAAATAGTGATAGAAAAACATATGAATAATGGTGATGTATGGCTCAATGACAGAAGACATTATTAGCACACACAGAGCCCGGATTTAGTCACCAAGTCACCAGTAGTGTCTTTCCCATAACACACACACACACACACACACACACACACACACACACACTCTCACATGGATAAAATACTCATCCACCACATCAAAATACCTACCCAACAAGATATTGTTGTGTAATCAGTCACCTTGAAATTTACTGGCTAAAAATGACAGCAACTATTTTCCTGTATCTTAGTATGTTTCTAGTGTGTGGTAAGGCTCAGCTAGATAGTATTACATGCCCCACTAGTGTACCACTGCTTCCTTATTGTAATGTAGAAGGAATGCAGTTTCAAAGTCTTCTCCATTCCCTGATTAGACTTCATATACTCTAATTTACACATGCAATTCTCTCTTAGCTTTTTCAAAAGCCTACTGTCTTTTAGAACCTAACTCAGTAGTCATATGACATCATTTCTCTCAGAGTTCCAGGATTGCCCAAATTCAAGAGGAGATGGTCTCAACTCTCCATATAAGGAATGTCAAATTGTAAGAACATCTAGGACAGCATGTATTTGGCTAGCCTTATTTGGAAAGAATAGGGAATATATATTCCCTGTGGTTTGGGGATTTTTATGGAATTCTTCTTTGGCCTTGTATTTTCTTCCCTTCTTTGTATAGTATTGTACTCTTGATTTTCTTTCATCCTAAAAGTAACACATTTAAGACAAAATGTTTAGTTAAAATTTATTTCAGGATAACATGATGATCTCTCACTCCCCACCTGTTTCCTCCCCAATCCAATTTTGGGAGATTCTAGGCAAGATTCTCTGAATCTCCCTGTGATGAACAAGTTATATATTTACTTTCTCTTTGAACAGAGTTTGTGTGTGCTGCTATTTAACTTCAACCCTACTCATGGGTTTATTTACTTCTTTTTTTTCTTTTGCATCATTTATATATGAGCCCCTTTATGTGCCGTGAGTTCCCAAGGGCATACTTAACAATTTCCCCCGTTTATCTCACAGGACTAGTCACACATTAATGCTCAAGTAATATTTATGAAGGATTGTTCTTTCAAATTCATTTTTCTGCTGTCAGTCAGACTCAGACACCCACTTTCCATAAATTAACTGGTTCTGTGTTATGGGTAAGTGTTACAACTCACTTTGAAAAATATTCCGAACATGGTGACCTGGTTATGTGTATAGCTAAATAACTGGACTGGCAGAGTTGGACACTGTAGTACAAAAGTGGATCCTGTCAAAAAAAGAAGATAACAGAAATAAAGAAAAGAAAATGAAATAGGTTGCATAATTGCATTGGCAGATTGAGGTCCCAGCAAGGGAAATGGTTTTACAGTTACTTATGAGATCCTTATCCTCTGTCAAACTGCAAATTCAAATTTTCCAATGGTTGAGTTTTTTTGAATTTGTCAAAATACCTTTTCAGTTGGAAGGTGATTTTCCAGTTATCATGACAGTAGACTCAGAGCATAAGCGCAGAGGATACGATTTTCCAAGGCAGAATACAAAAATAGTATTGAGAGGAACTAAAGTGATAGTGTCATCATTGATGCTACACTTCTAAAGGTGTGTCTCATGGTTTATCCACAGCCATGGCACTAAGAAACCTTCATAAGTGTCAATATTCACTGTGCTGAATGGTATGAGACTCACGGCACACATGGCAGTGCAACAACTTTCGTTTACTGTGTCTTTCCTTCCATAAATGAAACATGAGATCAAGGAGACAGTTATAGCTCAACATATGCAAATAATTCTTACAAGCCTTTTGGTGAAGCAGCACCTCTGCCTCAAAATCAAGGTCAGATGGAACATGCAATGCAGCAGTGCAGAACCTCTAAGAACACTACATCCAACACTACTACCAAATGCTCAGGCGTTTGGACAAAGTAAGTGAAATACTAGGATTTATATTGCATGATTGTCCAAGTGACCCACTAGGAGAGGATGTGCATTTCAAATTTCCATGACACCTCAAGAGTTAACCTTGACAAGACTTAAGTACATTGCTGTAGAAACTTATCTGATTTTTTTTGGACTCATCTAAAATTAGAAACTGTCAATTTGATCAATTATTTATGCAACTTTTATTCTTAAAAACAGGTCAACTGACTCACTAAGAATGACAAAATTTCCATACAATTAAGGAGCTAAAAGGATTTAGTTGGCTTTTTAGTGAGAACCAAAGAGGAATCTTTGTCATAAGAGAATTCCTATAGCTTTAAGCTATTTTGCAAATTATTTTTTTCTCTTTCTTTCTGCCCTTTGTGTAAATCTTGCAGTGTTGTGCTTGTTTCTGTCAGAGCCCTATGTAGCCCAGGGTGGCCTTGATATTTTAATTCATTTTATTTTATTTTTATCGAGTTCTACTGATATGCAGCGGATTGGTACCACACCTTCATGGTGATACAGAAGCTGTCACTCTCCTTCCTGATGAGAAAGGTATTTTCACAACCTAGACAGAGATTGTGCTTTGGAGAGATATATTTGACTCGAACTCACCGTAAGTGTTTTACAAACAGATTGTCCGTGACATGTACATATGCTTCATTATTCCCCCAAGAAACAATGCCAATTCTGTCTGCCAATAGCAGATCATGCTATTTAAAGTAACTGCAAGAGAGGCTGCTGGCAAGATGGCTCAGCAGGTAAAGGCACTTGTTTCCAAGGCTGACAGGGACCTGAGTCTGATCCCTGGTTCTGCAAAGTAAGAGGAGTGAGCTGATCCCTTGCAAGATGCTCTTGTGTCTCGAGTTGCATGCTGTGAACATGCAAATCTATCCTCTTTCTCTCATCCTGTGTTTTGCTTCATTATTTGTGACTTTTTGTTTGCTATTTTAGCATCTTGAGTCAGCAGGAATTTGGGATCTAAAACGACCTCGTTTATAAGTGCTAATCAAAAGAAGAATGTTGTTTCTATTGTCGTTTATTAGACGAGAAAGTGTAGAAACTGCTTAACTAAAAGTTTTGATCAAATGTATACATCTTTTGAATAAATTTTTCATACTATCAATGATTATTAGTACATTTCTTCATTTTATACTTGCATTTTTGTGAGCTAACATATAAATTTACATAACTGTTCATTTGTAATAAGCAATCTATGTTGTTTTAGCTTGTAATGTCAGTCGCAGATATTTAAATTAGTATCTTTTCTAGAAATAACATTTAAAATGATTTGATGCATATTTTGTGAGTGAATTAACTATAAGAATAACCTCTGCCCTCTTTTAAATCCCATAGCTTCATCTTCTTAGAACCTTTGAGAGGAACTGGCCCATTTCCTGCCAGCCTCTACTAGCAATAGACCAATATATATCTAATGTTTTACAAATAAAATCCGGTGTCCTTTTGAAACTCCCATATTGGTTTCTCAAAATAAAATTAACTATATATTTTTATTTATTTTCTTCAATTACATTTGAGGAGACAATATTATCTTATGTGTTGGGCTTCCTAAAACTTTCTAGAAACCTATTCCTCATAGTGCCTTTCAGGGTACTGATCACTCTTGGTCTCGGGGTGTACGAAGGAAATAATTCCTTTACAAGTTCTTATTGAAGATAGTGTATTCTGCAACATAGAGTCATCTTTCTGCTTCTGAAGATGTCTCCTAAAAGCTTTCCTTTGGTAGCTCAGCAATTTCAGATACAGAAGTATGGGATATATTTCCAACTATTGTTTATATAGAGCACATTATCTACTGCTACAGTTATTAGCCACATTATCCTCTGAGTGATCTCAGCAACAGAAGACTTTTGAAATATTTTAGTATTATTCACATCACCATTAATGTCCTATGAGTTAAAATTCATGTGAAGCCTTCTCATTTATAGTAAGGACTGTTGAGTGATAGGAACATATTGATTAACATACCACATTCACAAACTTACATTATTATTATTACTTTTACCTGTTTTATGAAGTAAGTCTGAAAACTATAATTACACAGAGGAAGCAGCTTTCTAAGGAAAGTCCAGTGAATCAAACTGCAGTCTTCATGAGTCTGATCACAAGAATTTCTAAAGACTGATGCTACCTTGCCATTTGCTCTTTGATGCAACTGTGTCCTGAGAATTGTAATAAGGTATTTCTCAACACCCACATTAACTCTACAGAATATTACAGGAAATACTGTAGCCAGTTAACAATAAAATTTTGATATAACATTAGGAATTGCAATTTTTATGTTAATGTACAGAAGAAAAAACTTTTAAATGTTGCGATTCTCTCAATATAAGAAGTGTGACACAACCAGAATGAGATATTTAATCCAAATTTGTCTAGTTTCCCCTGGGCAAACAGTTGACTTCTTGTGAGCTGAGAATAAGCTTAGCTTATATTTATCCTCTCTCTTCTCACTGGTCAGAGTCTGATGAGCATCTCTCTACACACTGAGGCTTTAATAAAAATAAAAAATAAAATAAAATCAATGTTAGACCAGCAGGAGGCAAGCCTAGCAAACTGTCATGGACCAACTCTATCAGAATTTCAAAACCTTCCTTAAATCTTCCTTGAGAGATTGAAAGGCGAATGTGCATTTCATGAGAGAGCTGAACTTTCTTGGAAATGCAGGGGCCCATGTGGATCTCTCTGAACCCTTTCACTTGTAGGTAACTAGACTGACATCCTCTAATGATTCTGTTAAAAAAAAAAAATGCATCTCAGACAGCAGAGGAGAGAAGCAGGTATGGTCACAGGCGCATGCCTATGAAAGACTGGCTTTTAATCCTGCCTTCCGATATGCAAATCAGATATACCCATCACTTTGGATTACCCACTAATGTAAATCTAGCTTGTCAGTTCCATTTTGTCACCATATATATTCTAATAGAAAGAGCTACATAAACCTTAACCCCTGAAAATTCACCTTCTCAATATGGTCTTACAAAGCACTTTGAGTGTAGTAAAGTAGAAAATACACAAAACCCATCTATTACTCTGGAGCAGCCTTTTTTTTTTTAAAAATTATTGCTATCTATGACAATATCTACCATTTTAACTACTAATAAGGATGTTGCACATGACTATTAAGTTATAGGACAGTGATCAAGATGCTTATATATAAACATATTAAAATTCTATAGAAAAACTGCTTGTTTTCCGAGCATAAGAAACTGAGATCAGTTCCCTAGCACCCATGGAGAATGTTACACATGGCAGTATGCATCTATCTCGACCAGCACTGTGGAATTAATGACAACAGCATGTCTGGGGCTTCATTGCGGGCTATCACAGCAAAAATGTCAAGTTATATGTTTAGTAAAAGAATTCTTTCTAAAGAAAAATGGAGAAAGGTAACCAAAGGTGACCTCTTATCTATATACATACACACACACACACACACACACACACACACACACACACATGCACACACACACACACACAGAGAGAGAGAGAGAGAGAGAGAGAGAGAGAGAGAGAGAGAGAGAGAGAGAGAGAGAGAGAGAGAGAGAGAGAGAGAGAGAGAGAGAGAGAGAATTACTTATTTTCTCATTTTAATGCTCATAGTCAGAGTGTAATCTTTGTCAATATTTTTTATTGCTGGGAAGACTCATCATGAGCATAGTGACTATTATAAAGGAAAACATCTCCTTGAAGCTGGTTTACACTTTAGACCTACAGTCCACTGTCATCATGGCAGGCAACAGAGATGTAGCTGAGAGTTCTTCTCTAGGTCAGCAGGCAACAGGAAGAAAGGGAGATACTGGGCCTGACTTGATCATTTGAAACCCCAAATCCCACTCCCAGTGAGACACTTCCTCCAAGGCCACACCTACTCCAAAAAGGCCATATGTCCTAATCTTTGTTAAATTTCACCACACGCTAATAACCGACCATTCAAATCTATGAGCTACATGTAGCCCATTTTCATTCAGATCATCATAGACCCTATTATAAAGAGTATACATTTGGGAATTAATTCCTGAAAGTATATGATTTATTAGACAGAGCTTTAGAGCTAAGGAAAACTATTAATGGCTTAGTTTGTTACTTTCTAACTTGCATAATATTTATATATAGTTATATATAGGGATAATAGTTATCTCTGTTCTTGTGTTTCCTACATTGACTACATGTAGAATGTCACAGTTGAGATGAGGATTCCTTTTTCAATATTTATAGCAAGCCCAACACAGGATTGTGTTGGTCCTCAAACAGGTTATGAGGTCCTCAAGCTCAGTTTTCTTACTGTCAACCTAATGAAATATGTGAAAGAAGGGAGTAAACAGAATTGTAAACTTTGGACAGGAAAGAATACCTCACACATGAGGCACCTAGTCTACTGTGTGAGGCAATATCCACAGCCAGGGTAGAGCTTCTAGTAGTAGAATTTATCATGTTCAGATAGAGGAAGGTGATGTGAGAGATGTGAGAGAAAGGAAGAAGAAAAAGAGTTGAGTCAATATATGTGGAAAGAAACAAAGCTCCGTTTCACAAGATTACGTGATCAAGAGGTAGATGGACTCTGAAGTTTGGAAGGGAATGGAGCTGCCATTGCTGAACTCCTCATGTGACTTGCTATTTTATCACGTTTTTCAGGGCATACTAATCTTAATTATTTTTACCCATTTAAGTCAGACATCACAGAGAAGTCAAGGTTCTCAGAGATGAGATAACAAATTCTGAGTGAATTTGTAGGTCCTGACTCCTGCACAGCTGATAACAACTTTTCATTTCACTAAACATTTGTCCAGGGTACTGAAGAGTTATCTTCTAGTCTGCAATATTGAAGATGATCATGACAGCATGGCTAGTGGAATCATCTTGTGATAAGTAAGATTAAGGAGTCTTAATTACAGCATATTTGAAATTGTGTATAATTTTTGTGAATGTATGTACCCAAAGACATCATTCACGTTTAATACTTGATTCCCATCAACCAACTCTTTAGATTTGACATTTTCTACTTTCCAGAATTTTTGAGGTTGTAATAAGGAAATATTCCTTTTCTGAATTGGTTAGAAGGAAAGAAAGCAAATTGGATTATTATATATATAAAAATAATGAAAGTAAGATAAAGATTATATTTTTATTATTTCCTTCCTTCCTTCCTTCCTTCCTTCCTTCCTTCCTTCCTTCCTTCCTTCCTTCCTTCCTTCCTTCCAATTTTTAAAGGAGAATTATCATTGGCTTTATACCAGAGATTTTGTGCTGCTTATTTATTAATCAATTCATTCTATCAAAAGTTCAGACCATATCTAACCATCCAAATTGGTAAGGATTCAATTGTAGTGTTTGCCTCTTATGCTTTTGTTTGTTACTTCTATATCACAAGTAACATAATAGAATAAAATATATTCATATCATCTTTTCCAATATTTGAAAAAGCTCTATATTTAACATACATTACTTAATTTTCATCTTCTTTGTTTCACTCTTCTTAAAAAGGTATCATTTCCTTAATGATGCCCTTATATTAAGCCTAGGAGATACTCTCTTTATTTCCTTTTCACATTTCAAATTAGCCTTTATTTGTATTTGAATTTTTTTATATAAAAACATTCACATTCATCAGAAGCTAAAGTCCTGTGTCCACATTTCTGGTGTTCTTTAAGTTTCATTAAATTGACATGGGACACTGGATATCTTCTCCATAATCCACTGATGAGATTGCTAAGAATGGTTTGTTGCTATTGTTTGATTATTTCTGCAGGTTCAAAAGTTGAGACAGATGGTAATTTATACTTTGATACATCAGGGTTTTCCTTGTGGAGATGAATTTTTTTCCACTGAAATTGTTTACATACATATGTGGAGGAAATCTTCTTAATGAAAGTAGAGAGTTGAACATAACTAACAAAAAGATTATATGAATATCCTTAATTCAGGCCGAGCATATATTCTTTATCTCATTTTCCAATGCTAAGTATTTAATTGACCTTTATCTTGTATTGTTATGAAGCTGTAGTCATATGTGTACTTAGTTGAAAAGAGTCTCCCACACCATTAAACATATTTGCCTTGGCACAGAACATCAAGGGAGTTTCTTGTTACCGAGTTCTAAGACAGCCTCCTGAATTAGCTGTTGTGAGTTTTGGACAATGTCATGACAGTTGTCCACCTAAGGGGCTGCCTCTCTCTGAATGTTTACAAAACACTGTATGGTATCCTTGGCAAGCAGACCACTAGTGGAAGTGAGTTAGTCAGTGCTTTGTTATTGGGCTGAAGAGCCATGGGCAAAAGGTTACTCAAGAGAGGACAATGGAATTGAAGTTGAAGGAAACAATTAACTTTGCTTGTCTTTTTGTGCTCTGTTTAAACAAATAATGATATCACCAGCTTCCCTGTGCTATAGTGATGACTCTGACTGCTTTCCTCTCATAATTTGTTGAAATCAGAAAATGGTAATCCTAATTAATATGTGTCCTGCTGGAAGATTGAAAAACAAGAATGGTCCAATCTCAGAAAAATAACCTGTGTTCAATGGCCAAATTAAAAATCCTTTCTTTGCGTGAATCTGAACTTCTATTTAATAAGCTGTAGTTAGCAACCTGTAACATGTTTGTTTCAAGAAACCTCCCGATGTTTCTTGAGTCTTTCTCCTCATATTGCTTTTGATACACAGAGCATGAAACTGGATTTTTGGTAGAGGGCCAACATCTCTAGTGAGGTCTTTGCAATCCCAGACAGTTTAGCAAGAGATGTTCTTACACATGGAGGAGAAAACAGTTTTGTCCTTTGCATGGCATTGCTATGTATATTTAAAGCCTATGATATAAAGTTTAACATTTAGAGTAATCACACATTATGAAAAATAATGATATGAGGCTTGATCTTGTTAGGAAAATTAACTCAATCAATTCCCTTTTTCATGATAATGTCTTACACAAAGGACTTGCCCTTATACAAGCTGCAGTGTTACATGGAAGTTTGGCTTCTTGCATTTGTGAATTCCACTTGCCAGGACCAGGAAGCAGGAGTGGGTGGGTTGGTGAGCAGGGGGAGAGGGGAGAGGAGAGGGGGGTTTTCAGAGAGGAAGCTAGGAAACGGGATAACATTTGAAATGTAAATGAAGAAAATATCTAATAAAAATGCTAAAAAAATAAAAACTTACCTTTTTGAAATCTTTAAATTTCACACTGGTGTGTGCATATACTATAGTGGGCAGGTGGGTAGATATGTGGGTACGTGTTTATATGTTATGTGTCTGGCCATATAAGTGCCGGACACAAATGTGGAGGTTAGAAATTGTAGGAGACTACAATCTCTCCTTCCACCATACATGTTCTGTGGGGTCAAACTCAATTGCCATCCTAGGCAGCAATTAGTATTATTTACTGAACTATCTTCATTCCCTAAACATTTACATTTTTAATCAGGGAAAAAAAGTGAATTCAAAATAATAAGGGCATCTCAAAACTTCTTTTTATCATTATTTGTTTTTTTTTTTTTTTTTTTTTGGTTTTGTTTTTCATTACAGTAAGGCTAATATGGTAATAACTTTAGATATTATGATGGACAAAGAGTTTTAACTCTAACTTCAGTTTTGTTTGGTAGTTTCTCTTGTTGGTTGAGCATCACACTGAGATCCTGACCAAGTTCTGAGCTTTTCTGTCAATACTCCTCCTCATATTCCCAGAGTATCCATGAATGTTATTTGTTTGTTTTTTGTTTGTTTTCTTTTTTTATTAGATATTTTCTTCATTTATTTCAGATGCTATCCCGAAAGTCCGCTATACTCTCCCCTTGCCCTGTTCCCCAACCAATCCACTCCTGCTTCCTGGCCCTGGAATTCCAAGACCAAGGGCCTCTCCTCCCATTGATAGCAGAATAGGCCATCCTCTCCTACATATGCAACTGGAGACAGAGCTCTAGGGGGTACTGGTTAGTTCATATTGTTGTTCCTCCTATAGGGTTGTAGACCACTTTAGCTCCTTGGGTACTTTCTCTAGCTCCTTTATTAGGTGCTCTGTGTTCCATCCAATAGATGACTGTGAGCATCCACTTCTGTATTTGTCAGGCTATATCAGGGTCCTGTCACAAAAATCAACCTGGCATATGCAATACTGTCTGGGTTTGGTTGTTTTATATGAATCCCAGGGTGGGGTAGTCTCTGGATGGTCCTTCCTTCCATCTCAGCTCCAAACTTTGTCTTTGTAACTACTTCCATGGTTATTTTGTTCCCTATTCTAAGAAGGAATGAAGTATCCACACTTTGGTCTTCCATCTTCTTGAGTTTCATGTGGTTTGCAAATTGTATCTTGGGTATTCTAAGTTTCTGGGCTAATATCTGCTTATCAGTGAGTGCATATCATGTGTGTTCTTTTGTGATTGGGTTACCTCACTCAGGATGATATCCTTGAAATCCAACCATTTGCCTAAGAATTTCATAAATTCATTGTTTTTAATTGCTGACAAGCACTCCATTGTGTAAATGTACCACATTTTCTGTACCCATTCCTCTGTTGAGGGACATCTGGGTTTTTTTTTTTACAGCTTCTGGCTATTATAAATAAGGTTGCTATGAACATTGTGGAGCACGTGTCCTTATTACAAGTTGGAACATCTTCTGGGTATATGCCCAGGAGATGTATTGCTGGATCTTCCAGTAGTACTATGTCCAATTTTCTGAGGCACTGCCAGACTGATTTCCAGAGTGGTTGTACCAGCTTGCAATCCCACCAGCAATGGAGGAGTGTTCCTCTTTCTCCCCAACCTCACCAGCATCTGCTGTCACCTGAATTATTTATCTTAGCCATTCTGACTGGTGTGAGGTGGAAAGCAACTTGAATGATATTTGTAATGAAGTTTCCCTGACCCCATACAATGGAGGAAAAACTGAAATTTGGAGATTGCATAATACAAAGTTCAATTATAAATTTTATACATTGCATTTCAGTTCTTAAAAATATTATTTATTTTATTTTATTTTTTAAATTTTTTTATTAGATATTTTCTGTATTTACATTTCAAATGTTATCTTGAAAGTTCCCTATACCCTCCCCCTGCTCCTGCTCCCCTATCTACCCACTCCTGTGTCTTCAGTTCAGATTCTTCCCTGGGACATAAGATTTTGAAAGTTTGTATATTGAACTGTATAGCAGAACTCCTTTTCTTTTTCTCAAAAAAAAAAAAAAATCCAAAACACAAAAAACAAAACAACAACAATAAAAACCGCTATGATTTGTATATCTCACAATTGTCCATGCATCACTGAAAGGCATTTGAGTTGTTTCTGCTTTCACAATTAGTGAAGACTGCACTTTCCTTCCTCTCTTCCTTTTTTCCTTCATCCCCATCTCCTGTCTTCCTATTGGATTTTATTTTTAAATTGTAATTTCTGAAATACACATCTATGAGAATAATTACTTCTAACATGGTAATTCTACACATAAATCTTTGGAGATGCCCATTTGTAACCTTTGGTTTGATTTTATTTTGCAAATGGTTCTTATAATTCATTTACATTATCTTTATGAGTGTAATTTTACCAAACATCCATAAAGTAGCAAAGTGGCCATCATTTACTGATGTTCCATGCAAGATACAGAACTAGCAAAGCTAAGAGCTTTGCAGTCATTGGTTTCCTATTTTCCTTACAGGAGCTCTGTGCATCAGCCATTTTAGTATCTCTAATTTTCAGATAGGGGACTGAGCTTAGAAACTAAACTCTCAGTGATCCAAGCTTCTGAGCTGTTCAGTTGCAAGTCGAGTGCAGAAGTGTGACCCAAGGACCCACGTGAAATCTCTTTTGCCTCCAGCTCTCTACCCACAAAATCTCTAGTATTTAATACAAAAAGAATTCATGAGTTATTTTAACGGTATGACTGATAGCTTCATACATCCTCTGGAGACAGGAGCCTCATTGATACCTGTTTCTCCATTCCTTGTCATTTAGACCCTTTGATTTATTTTGAAGAATAAAACTATTTGATAATATTAATTCATAATTCACAGGCATCTGGCCCATTGCACCCAATGTTTTTGTTGTTGGTGGTGTTTTTTTTTGGTTTTGTTTTTTGTTTATTTGTTTTTTGTTTTGTTTTGTTTTTTGTTTGTTTTTCGAGACATGGTTTGTCTGTATAGCCCTAGCTGTACTGGAACTCACTCTGTAGACCAGGCTTTTCTCTAACTCAGAAATTCATTTGCCTATGCTTCCCAAATGCTGGGATTAAAGGTGTGCACCACCACTGCCCGAATCAAAGTTTTAAAATAACTTTCCAATTAAAATGTATGTAAGCCATTAATAATGTCTGACATGTGTCAGAATATGATTTTTGCTGGTCAATATTAAGACTGTGATTTTAATCTCTTAAAAACACTTTTGCGTTATAGTACAAAATATATGCCCAGTTCAACTATTATATAATTGATTCTAGTAAAAAGAACAGGATTACTTGAATAGGTTAAGATAAAATCATATCAATTCCAATAATAACCCACTTCTTTCTCCTATTACCTGTTGTATGTTGGCTTTTACAGGATCATATGTTTTGCATAGTTATCTACTGTCAATGATAATGTATAACTAAGAGATAGCCAGAAATTATCTGCTAAAAATACAGGAACATTGGAAATGTACTATTTACCTGAAGAATTAATACTTTGCTTTGTTTAAGTTTGATTAACTTAATTTAATTTAAATAACCACAATCAGGTAAAAACCAAACAGTGAAAAATGTGGTATTGCTTTTTCCTTAACTCTCTTAAGGTTTGTTTGTTTTCTTAACTGGTTACAAATCAATTAGATATGCATACACTTGAAATAAAATCTTCATTTGAATTTGGAGATTATTACCCTAATATAATTTTCACTTGAACTGTGATCCAAAACCAGATTTTTACCAATAGGGAACATAAGAGATTGTCTTGTGACCAAAACTTCAATATTCATGCTAGACAATTACCACTCCATAAATCTACAGTCTGGGACAAATAAATACTAAATGCTTGGTCTCAGATATGGCTCTTTTGGAACCTGTTCTCTGTACTCCGAGCAGTGCTGGGGAAAAGATGACAGATTTGTCTTGATCACAAACCAACTTGACTATTTCAAGATGAAGTGATTTCTTTAGAATCAGCTGAATCAATTATGAAGGACTATTTATGTTTTATTTTGTTTACTCCCACAAGCAAAGGCAAAATCAAGAGAAAAAAATCTAAAATGTTATTGCCAAGAATACTCCATTTTATGCATTTTAATTCCTTATGAGGCATATTTTGAATTAAACATAATGTAAAAATTGTCCGTAAAGATAATTAATATAAAAATAAAGACATGTATTAAGCAATGTATGTCAACTATAAAACCAAGAATAAGATGCAGTAAAGCTTTATATGTTTAAAACAAAATTTAAAAATATGGTTTGACAGTTTCACACACACACACACACACACACACACACACACACACAATTTTTAGTTCTTCAATCTCTCACTCATCTTTCTTTCCCCATTAAATCCTTTCTTCATGGTGAATCTCCTACTTAATTTCGCATAATTTTTGTTTGTCTGGTGTACTGAAATTAATAGGTTTTGGCTTTTCCCTTATATGTAAAAAAGTACATTTACTGAAGCAATGTTAGTTTATCTGTTACTATACCATGGAAGAAAATGATACTCTTTCTTCTAACAACCACTGTTTTCTAATAATCCCTACTGAAGAGGCTAGGATCTCATGTTCACCTTCTTAGTCCACACTAAAAGGTTGATGGGTGCAATCTCCTGTACCTTTCAGGCAGATACACACCTACTGTGAACTCTTGAGAGCAAGGGTCATGTCTAGTCTAGAAGTCATCTTTTGACTCCCCATCTCCCCAACCTGGGTGTCTAACTTTATTTTTGTCCTATCTTATGCAACATTCCAAGAGCCTCATAGGGGTATTGTTCTTTTTCTTAGACAAAAGCAATGTATTCTGCTGTCCCTATTTGCAAACAGTGCACATTTTAACTCAACTACAACTCACTGTTGTAGTTTTGATATGATTAGCCCAAGGAGTTGCACTATTAGCAGGTGTGGCCTTGCTGAAGAAAGTGTATCACTGTGGGGGTGGGCTTTGAGACCCTGCTCCTAGCCACATGGGAGACAGTCTTCTGTTTGTCTTTGGAACAAAATGTAGGACCCTCAACTCCTCTACTACCATGCTAGCCTGGACTCTACCACACTTCCCAGCTTGATGGTAACTGACTGAATCGCTGAACCTGTAAGCCAGCTCCTTTTAAATGTTGTCCTTTTTATACTTGCCTTGGACATGGTGTCTCTTCACAGCAATGGAAACCCTAACTAAGACACTAACCCAACATTTTAAAACTTCTGCATATTGCTGTAAGTAATGCTTTCAGTTATACCACCACAGAAACATATTTATCAAAGTAATATTTTCTCAAGACTTTATACATTTGAACTGTTTCAGATTCAGAAGTATTCTCTGGACTCTATAGGTCTTCCCAGAATTTGAAGAAACCACAAACTATCATTTTTCTTTAGCTGAACTTTTATTATATAGGACATGGTGACTCCCTACAATTTTAGAGTTGACATTTAAGTTTATAATAGAGATAAGAAAACCATTAGTGTTTACCAGATAAAGAAACAGCAAAATAATATAAGTAATCTATCTTTATTTTTATATATCTATCCTTATAAAGGGCAATGTCATAACTAAGTGAACAATACAAAAATAAAATTTCCATTAATTAATACCATTAAAAGTATAAAAACACTAAAACTTTCATGAACTTCACTATTTTCATCTGTGAAGTCAGGGGCAGAATTGCCTCTCTCTCTCTCTCTCTCTCTCTCTCTCTCTCTCTCTCTCTCTCTGTGTGTGTGTGTGTCTGTGTCTGTGTGTGTATGTGGGTGTATGTTTGTGTTTGTGCATGTGTGTTACAAGTCTTTCAATCAAATCGAAAGGCTGTGGAAACTTAGGCTCAGTGTCACAACCCAGCAACTAATTACAAAATACTTGATGAAAACTGTGATCTGCCATGTGTTTCTTCATAGACATTGCTTGCCAGAATATAAAGAAGTAATAAATAATTAATTAATACTCTATAGATACTTAAACCTTTACTATTCTATCTGTGTGTGATATTGAAAAAGAATCCTAAAACACACACACCAGGACATGGTTCCACTTATGCCTACATGAGTATGCCAAGTCCTAGTAACTGATGCCATGGCTTGTGGATGGTGTTGTGAGGATTTTGCATCATCTGAACAGTTAGCTGTTGCCAAAGCGAAGAGATAGCTGTTTTGTGTTGTATAATGGGAAATTTTTGTGTGGAGCTTCAGGGGTCTGTGTTTATTATGACATTTGTCAGTCCCCAAATGTTTCTATTCTCTAAATGTCTGAATTATGTAATTTGAAATCCTTAATAAAGTTGGATCTAATTTTATATTAAAAAAAAAGAAAGAAAGAAAGAAAGAAAGAAGAAGAAGAAGAAGAAGAAGAAGAAGAAGAAGAAGAAGAAGAAGAAGAAGAAGAAGAAGAAGAAGAAGAAAAAGAAGAATGTGGTGTGAAGCTGAACAGATTCAGGACCTTAACTGTGCCCTCTGTGGTAAGGAAAGTCGACAGAATGAATATTAGTCCTAATAAGGAAACATTTCATTGCACTTTTCATTCTAGCAAAAATCATCTCAGTGGAGAGATAAAAGCACATTTACTATATTTGCCAGAATGGAGATGTGATTGTCGGAAGTCGGGGTACTTTATATTTCATTTTACACTAATCTCTTTTTTTTGATATCTGAGCACAAGGAAACAAAAGACATACTTCTTTCATAATACAGTTGGAGGACATGGAAAATGGACTTTATTTCCAGACATTTTCTATTATGAGCTTCATTTTGACAATCATTTTGAACAGAGAAATGGAAGTGTCAGCTATTAAAAAGACATTAACTCCCAAATTACAATGACAACATTAACTTTAGTTAGTATATCTACAGGGAAAATGCCTTTCTAAATATTTATCTAAGGATGCATCTTTTTTATATTCAGTTATTTCAGCTCTTGTCTTCAATTGTGAAATTAATCTGTAATTGTTATTATCAGAACTAATAAAGTCATAGGAGTTTTTCCAAATAAAAGATAAACAAGACACCAGATAAAAAGACACCATACAAAGTGCATCTGTCCTTTTATGTTCCTTTCATTAGTTAGATCTATGTTTAATCATTCAAATGTACAAAAATTATATAACTTTTCACAAACAAAGTAACAAAGATAAAATATATAGAAAGTAGACATAACTTTTATAAAAGTGTATTAAAAGTTGTTGTTCTAAATATTGATAGGAAATAAAAATGAAAATGGACTATAATAATGCTGTATCTATTATTTTATACAATATATATTTATATATAATATGTACACACATACATACATATATATATATATATATAAACAATATAGATATTAGTTGATTACAAATTATAATTATAGTACTATTTATTATCTGGGTCAGTTGGGGACATCTGAAGTCAGTGAATTAATCCCTTTGAAAACTTTTAAAGATTTCTGAAAAATATCTGTCCTTCCTTTTCCAAATGTGATACTTTCTATGTGTTCAGTAAGAGGGAGAAAATAAACCTTTGTTAGGGTCAGTTACATGCAGAAAAACCTAGACCCAGTCACAGCATGAGTTAAGAAGACAGCTTTCAGGCAGACACAGACTCACACTAATACAACAGTCACGGAGAGGGGAGAAAACACAAGAGAGTGAAGCAGAGAATTTAAATTTGGTCTTATTCTTGGTTAATTGACACCAAAGGGGAAGTGTTTTGAATTCATTATTTAATGAAACACCAGTGCATCATCGATGACTCAGAGATTATCAGTGTTTGAACTGGCAGCATTTCCTTATCAGGAAACTGAAGCTAAATATTGGGGTGACTTCAAAGTACTAATGTTTCTTGTATTATAAGAATAAATAAAGAAAAGAAAACAGAAGCAACAAAGTGAAAAGAGTTGTCATCTGGAACAACAGCTCAGTGGATAAAGTTCTTGTCAAACCTAAAACCTAAGTTTCTATTTCTATAACCATGAAACAGCCACTGTGGCATAAAACACTAACTACTCCAGGGATGGTCAGAAAGGATAGGTGGATCCCAGAAATGACTGATCAGTCCATCTACCTGCAATGCTGATCTGCAGGATCAAGGCCAGACTCCATCTCAAAAATGTAAGGCAGATTTTAGCAATAATAATGCTGCTTTTATGAACTTGGATGCTGCTGTGTTTTGTGCATAGGTTTTAAAGATTTCAATATCTTCTTGTTAAATGTTTCTATTGATGAGTATGTAGTATCTCCTGATTATTTTTGGTTTCTGTCTGCTTTGTCAGATATTAAAATATCTATGCCTTGTTTCTTGTGTCCATTTTCATAAAATATCTTCTTTTTCATGGAATATCTTTTTCCATATTTTTACCCTGAGTTGACATCTATCCTTGATGTTAAATGTGTATTCCTTGGATTCAGAAGAATGGATCCTTATTTCTAACCCAATATGTTATTTTGTGGGGTTTTGGGGGACAGGGAAGAGGGTAAACTCTGTGTGTGTTTGTGTGTGTGTGTGTGTGTGTGTGTGTGTGTGTGTGTGTGTGTGTGTACACACACTCATGTGAGAGCAGATGGCTTCAGAGGCCAGAGAGGGCAGTGCTCTGGTATAAAAATTATGCATGCTTAGGAGTTCAGTCCTTCTTAAGAGCAAAAATAGCTCCTAACCTCTAAATAGTCTATGAGTTGAGATAGTCTTAATCATTTTACCCCTATAAGATCCTAGGCTGAGAATTTCTGTATGCAGTAAGCTAAACAGACTTTCATAGAAAAGAGATATCATGGGAAATGTGTCTATTTAGCTCCCTACCAAGGACCTTTTGTTCAGTTCCACTCATATGTCCTAAACTGGGTTAATGTAATATCTTTAACTTTTATTTTACAATGGCAGCTGACTCACATCTATGTCTCAATGTTGCCTTTGTTTATCCCATATTTTTAGTGTTTATTCTTCTGAATTTTGTTAAGAGTATAAGCTGATATAATGAACTAAGTCTACTTGACTTTTGAATGCTATTCATCATTTAATTCATTCATGGCCCTGAGGCTGTTCACAATTTAAAACAATTCAGGAGTCAACCCAAAAGATCCTTTTATTTGCCTTTGCTTCCTTTGATCTTTGGAGTGCCCTGATTATAACAGAATAACACTAAATACTTGGGGGTTGGGGGGAGGATGGTTAAACCAAGTTTCCTTTCTGTTCCCCTTTCCTTGATAGTCAAAGAATATGGTTATTGCTCAATTTATGCCCAAACCAATGATAGAAAATCTTGACACATAAACAGCTCATATTTTTCAAACTCAGATGAGATTTCATTAGTTCACCACATCCCTAATTCACTGCATGCAAGTCTTAAGATTTTTTCTCACTTCAACATTTTCAACAATCACCAATGAATCATCATAGGTTACCACAGATATTTATTGTAGTAGTAGTAGTAGTAGGAGAGAGAGAGAGAGAGAGAGAGAGAGAGAGAGAGAGAGAGAGAGAGAGAGAGAGAGAGTTAGTTTAACTTAAGGCCAATAAATGCATCCAAGCATGCACATTCTCTTTTCCCCTTTGAATTAAACATACCTTTAACTCCCACTTCAGTTCTACTGACTCTATCTTGCAAACGGTTTTAAAATTAAGCAAGTAGACCAATATGATTTTAAATTTCAGGAAACTATTTTCTAATATAGAATAAATCTTGACCAATGACTGAAAAAGCATCAAGCTTTATGGAAAGGAACTTGAAAGCATTACTCCATTCTGTGTCCTCAGTGGTTATTAAGAAGAAACAGAGTATATTTCTATCCTTCATGTATTAGCTAATGTACAGTCTTGTTTAAAATTCAACTCCTCTAAGATTCCTTTAGTGAATATGTAAGCTGTATACAATAGAAGTATACTAAACTTAACCATTTCTAACCTTCCAGACCTGAGCTGTTCCCAGTTGTTGCCAGAGTGTGACTTCACTAATTTTGTCTGAAGAGTCTATGCTAAAACTAATAATGACAGTCTTTTTTATTTTGTCCATGATACCATTATATCATTGCTATGTAGCAGACTGTAAGCGTTTTGATCTTGTCATTGTCTATAAAGATGAACAAGATGGTGTTATTTTTAAATTAGAAGCTTGTCCAATGCCTCTAGGTCTTCTCTGCAGATCAAATTTAAAGCTTAAAATGAAAAACAAAAAGCAAAAACAAAAACAAGCAAATGAACAACAAAAGAGTCTAAACCCAAATAAAAACAAAACAATCCTTAAGTCCTTAGTCATCAGAGAAATGCAAGTCAAAAGGACCCTGATATTCTCCCTTACATCAATCAGAATAGCTAAGTTCAAAACTCAAATGTCAGCACATGGCTGGCGAGGGTATGGAGAAAGAGGTAAACTCCTCCATTGCTGGTGGGATTGCAAGCTAGTATAACCACTCTGGAAATCAATATGGTGGTTCCTCAGAAAACTGGAAATAGTTCTACCTGAAGTTCTATCTATACCACTCTTGGGCCTACTTTAAAAAGATTCCCCACCTTGTGGTAACAAGGGTATGTTCTCCTCCATTTTATAGCAGCCTTATTTGTATAGAATACTTAGGATACAATCCACAGACCATAAAGCATGTAACAAGTAGAAAGACCCAAGTAAGGATGTTTCAGTTCCACTTACAGGGGGAATGAAATAATTATCAGAGGCAGAGGGAGACTGGGAACTGGGTGGAAGAGGGAAGGGGGAGGCAAAAAGGCAAGCAGGATCAGGTAGTGGAGGACAAAAGAGAAGCCCAGCAAGACAAGAGAATAACTGGAAATAAGTACATGGCAAGTGGTGGTTGGAGTTGGGTGGTCTCTCTAGAAAGTACCAGAGATCCAGGAGGTAAGAGACTCTAAGGACTCAATGGGGATGAACTTAGCCAAAATGCCCAACTCTGGGGAAAGGGAACTCAAACAGTAAACCTCCCATAGATAGATAGAGCCTCAAGCAGAAGGGAAAGGTTACTAAGCCACAGTCCAAATTGCTGACCCAGAACTGTTCCAGTCCAAATGAACTACAGGGACAAAAATAGAGGAGAGATTGAAAGAAAGGTGGGCCAAAAACCAGCCCAACTTCAGGTTATCTAATGAGAAGGCACCAAGGCGTGATACTATTCCTGGTGGTATGATGTGCTTATAGACAAGAGCCTGGCATGGCAGTCCTCGCAAAGTCCCTACAAGCAGCTAACTGAGACAGAAGCAATTATCTACACCAAACATTGGACTGAAGTCAGGGACATGTGTGGTTGAATTGGAGGGAGAACTGAAGAAGCTGAAGTGGGGAGAGCGACCCTATAGGAAAACCAGCAGTCTCTATTAACCGAGACCCCAGAGAGTACCCACTGGGAGTAAAAGGAGAAGGAGGAATGGAATGAGAAACTGTGGGAGGGGGCCCTAGGAAGGGGGAGGGACAACAGGAATGCAAGTACATAAAATAATAAAAGTAAAATAAAGTAAAAAAATAAAAGAAACATAAAAACAACAAGGTGTCTGGCTCCACGTAGCAGGATAGAATTAGGAAATCTAGGTAGGATCTAGAAATTTGATTCCTGATGCATGTCCACATGTCTCTGAATTTTAAGAGTTTAGAGACCAGTGTCACACCATCCATACAGAATTCAGTATAAGAAACAGTGGATTTTCTGATTATCACTGGAATAGAACTCATAAACGGAAAAAAAATTTTCCTTTGGCAGAAAATTTCAATAGTTCTATTGTGTAATATGGTAAGCTTAGCTATGAATAATTTTATATTTGAAAATTGCTAACAGAATATTTTAATTGTTCACAACACTAGGTATACACTATATAATAAATATATTAATTAGCTCATTTTTGCATATTCACAACTAAATGGTTACTCCAAAATATCATGTTGTCATTGATAACTGTGAATGAATTTTTCTTAGTTGTCCACTAAAAATAAATAAAAAGTTTAAACTGATCCTCAATATAACACCGAAGCTAAAACTTATAAAGACTTTGCTGCTGTGTGAAGGGCATTCTGTGAAATATTTAGCATAGGGGCTAGTATAAGATCTTCTGCATTAGAATGGCAGAGGTAGAAGGTATATAAACTTTTCTGGACAGAGCTGTAGTAGTCAAAGGTGAATTTTTATGCCAAGGGCTTCTGGTCTTCCCAGAGGATTGATAATGCAGTAATATGATCAAACAATGTACTTCAACCATACAGTGACCCTGCTGACTGTGAAGCCCAGGGACTCAGAAAGTGATTTATAATGCAAACCTGAACAGGAACAAGAGACACGGACTGCCCTCTTGAAAACAGAATATGTGTATGCTGAGAAGGGAAGTGTAGCAGGAGCAAGCTTATGCCAAGAAGGGAAGGTGCAGGTGTCTTATAGACTGCCCAGGAGCTGAGAGGCTCAAATGTAGCTGCGGGTGCCTGAATCCATTCTCAGCAGGTTGCCCTGATAGGTTTCATTAAGTTAGCCTTGCACTTGCCCTACCTTAGAAGTCTTAGTTGGCTTAGAGTTACGCCAAAAAAGAAACACATGTCTTTTTTTTCACAACTTAATTATCTCCAGAGATTTCATTACCTCCAAGACTCGTATATTTGGGCTACAGTGTCACAGACTGGGCAACTTAAACAGAAATTTATTTCTCAGAGTTCTCGAGAAGAGTTCATATTCAGGTTGCTTCCAGATTTCATTTCTTGGAAGGACTTTTCCCTATGACTTTCACATGACCGCCTTCTATGGTCTTCATATTTATACACTCCAAAGCAACAAAAATTGAGCTAGGCCTGAAGTGCTTTTTTCATTGAAGAAATCAATGTAATTGGATTAGGGCCTTTCACTTTTACTTTAGCAGACCTGGATCATAGCACTTCTTGTGAGGACCCACTCTCCCCCAATACATGTACATTTTGGTTGGTGGCTTTACCACATAAATTTTGGGGAATACGTTCAACAGCAAAGAGATAGTGAAGACATGAGAAAAGTTCATGAAACTTAATATAAGATGGGAACTAAAAAATTATTTACCAATCATGATCAATGTGGCTTTGCAATGAGTTATCCAGATATTGTATTAGTGATAAATTAATATATTCATGCATACTAAGTATACCAAAATTATATGACTCAAGTAACATATTCTTAAATTAATAACACTACTTATTCATATAAGGCACAATAGTTATTTATTTGAAATCTGTGATGTTTAATTCTATATCATGTTACATTTCACAGTTTCAAGTAACTTCATATTTTAATCTGTGAAACTCCACAGAGTGTTCCTGTGAAAGTTGCTGTGACATTTGAGGACATTTTCTTACTCACCACATCTAACAACTAAGAAGAAAAGTTGAATGACATATGGCAAATAAAAAGAAGAAAATAAATAGTCCAATTAGTTTGCAAAGCATTGAACATAATCAAAGAAACCTTAGAGATATTAAGTAATCTCAGCAAGATAGAATTTCTGATATTTCCCCTTTACTTTCACCACTCTTATTTGTAAGCTGTTGGATCTTGAAAATTAGTTTTTTTATAAAATTCCCAAATGCTTTTTGTTTTTTAATGTTGAACATTTACAGCTCAAGAGAATAGAAATTTGATTTGACTAGGAAGAAAAATGGCAACAAATCAAAATTTATTTACCAGTTCAGGGAAAGAGAACAGTGATCTATCACCAGATGGTAAATAGATTAGTGTTACCTCTAATGAGGTTTCCTATTTTTCAACTCAATGTTCGTTGCGAATTTTATGTTATTTGGCTTCCCAGCTATTTCATTTATTACAACAAATTATTAGGCACAACTCTAAAGTCTGCATTTCCTATTCAACTTTTCAATATAAATTCAAGATGGATGAAAAATCAGAATTTTAATTAAAGGAGGGACTATTGGAATAAATTGTACAATTATGCTCAAGGTAGTAAAAACAAAAATAGAAATAATTTTTAATGTGTGATCCTGAGCTCTGAAGAATAAAAAGGAAGCACGATGTCATTGAGAAACATTCTGTGGCTGTCCATTTGTGACTGTCCATTTAAGATGTGTATTTGTATAGAAAGGTTTGTTATATGTCCTGGTATCCTGCTGATCATATTGTGTGTGTGTGTGTGTGTGTGTGTGTGTGTGTGTGTGTGTGTGTGTCGTTTTAGAGATGATCATGCTTCATTGATAAATAATAAGGGAGCTCGTCCCTGGGGAGACTAATTCTCTTTCTCCGAGTCATTAATTTCTTACAGTTCTTTGTCTCGTAGTGAAACCCTGCAAAAATTTCCTTTTCTACATGAACCTGTACATTGACATTGTTACTATTCACATGTTTTTATGATGCCCTTTATATGAGAGATAGTTATACACTGGTGCTTACAATCTTTCTGCCCCCTCTCCATGATGTTCCCTGAGCCAAAGATATAGTACTCTAATTAGATGTGTCTACTGAGGCTGAGCTCCCCAAGATCTGTCTGTTGGTCTCTTCATTGTGTCCAGTCATGATTTTCTGTGATGATATCTATTTACTGTAAATAGAGGCTTCTTTGATGAGCAGCAGCTACACTTCTCTGTGGACCTAGAAAGATTTATAGTGAGATAAGTTTATTATATTGGCCATCAAAGAGAAGTACACATATCCTTTTATGAATGCACTTATTCTTTATCAATACATTTATATTGTTTTTATCTATTTATAACTTATATAATAGTTCAAATTTAGTGTTCCAGGATCATGAATATGTATTTTGATATGCTTTGTATATAGAAGACATTAAGACTTGTTCAATAATTTTATTTAGATTTTAAAATGAGAACGAAATAAATTTTGGTAATAATTAATCCAAGCTACTTTTTAAAAATAAAATTTTATTTTGCAGAAAGGTTGGCTTTCCACTGGGGAATGAAAATTGAATCATAGTATAATTTTTACTATATTGTAGAATATATCTAATCATCAGCTACTTCAGAACTTACTGTGGATTTTCTAAATGCTTCAGCCCTTATGATATTGGTTTGAATTAATTTTTGCAAGATGAAAAATAGATGATAGAAATAGAGTTCTTCAAGAATAGTTATATTAACATTCTTTCAGTGTTATTCATGGTAAATAATGTAGGAGTCATGGCTTTGTCACTTGACATGTTTGAAGATCAGTAAGCAAAGACTTTCCTGTTTCCTGTTATTCACTATAGAAAAGTAGTGGGTTCTCTTCTAGGGAAATGGGAAGATGTCACATATTAGCTTTCATGTGAAGTGGTTTGAAACTGGTAAATAGTATTTATGGAAGATAATATCTTCCATCTTAAGACAGGAAATGATGTTTAAGAGAAATCACATAAAAAGTAGAAAATGATGAGATAGTGGTTTTTTGTTTGTTTGTTTGTGGAATAGTAAAAAGAGTATTGGCATTTGCTCTTTTTTTTTGAAGGTCTGCTTGAATTCTACACTAAATCAATCTGGCCCTGGGCTTTTTTTCGTTGGGAGGTTTTTAATGGCTGTTTCATTTCCTTACGGGTTATAGGATTGTTTAGATAGTTTACCTGATGATGATTTAAATTTGGTGCATGGCATCTGTCTAGAAAATCCTCCATTTCATCTAGATTTCCCAGTTTTGTATAGTCTAGGCTTTTGTAGTTTTGATGATTTAATGATTTTTTGAGTTTCTTAGTTTCTGTTGTCATATCTCCCTTTTCATTTCTGATTTTGTTATTTTGGATACCCTCTTTGTGCCCTTTAGTTAGATGGCTAAGAGTTTATCTATTTTGTTGATTTTCTCAAAGAACAAGATCTTCGTTTTGTTAATTCTTTGAATCATTCTCTTTATTTCTAATTGGTTGATTTCAGAACTGATTTTGATTATTTCCCGCCTCCTACTCTTTTTGAGTGTGTTTGCTTCCTTTTTCCTCCCTTGCTGGTGGAATTGCAAACTGGTTCAATTATTCTGGAAATCAATCTGGCAGTTCCTCAGAATATTGAAAACAGTTCTACCTGAAGACCCAGTGATACCACTATTCTTAGCATATACCCAAGGGTGTCCAATCATAGCACAAGGCCACATATTCTACTATGTTAATAGTAGCCTTATTTGTAATAATCAGAAGGTGGAACAACCCAGGTGTCCTTCAACCACAGAACTGATGCAAAAAATATGGTTTATTTACACAATGTAATACTATTAAAATACTATTAAACACAAGGACATCATGAATTTCACAGTTAAATTGAATATAGAAAATATCATCTTAGCTCACTCATCATCCTGAGTGAGCTAACCCAGACCCTAATGGACATGCATGGTATATACTCACTGATAAGGGAATATTAGCCAAAATGTGCAGAATACACACGATACAACTTACAGATCATAGGAAGCTTAATAAGAAAGAAGGCTCAAGTATGGATACTTCAGTCCCACTTAGAAAATGAATCAAAATTATCACGGGAAGAAGAGGGAGGGACATGGGTGGAAGACAGGAGGGACAGAGCAAAGGGGAAAGATCAGGTATGCGTGAGAAAGGAAAGAAGCTCAGAGGGCCAGGAGAATGAATGGAAATATGCAGCAGCAGGGAATGGGGTGCACGGGAAACCTCTACAAAGTTTCAGAAACCTGGACTGTAAGAGGCTTCCAGGACACAATGGGGATGTAACTAGCTGAAATGCCCAACAGTGGGGAGATGGAACCTGAAGAGACCACCTCCTGTAGATAGACGTGGCTCCCAGTCTAGGCATGGGGCCACCCACCCATCTTCAAAAATTTTGAGCCAGATTAATTCTTGTCTAAAGAAATTGCAGAGACAAAAGTGGGTAATTACTGAAGGAAAGGCCATCCAGTGACTGCACCAACTTGGGATCCATTTCACACCCAGGCAGTATTATTTATACCATGTTGTGCTTTCACATAGGAACCTAGCGTGACTCTTCTCTGAGATGCTCTAGCAGATGCTGACTGAGGCAGATACAGATACTTACAGCCAACCATTGGCTAGAGGTCAGCGACTCTTATGGAAGAGTTAGGAGAAGGATTGAAGGAGCTGAAGAATTCCGCACTCCCCCGCCCCACACATACATATGTAGCAGAGGACTGCCTGGTTGGCCTCAGTGGGAGAGTATGAGCCAAATCCTATAGAAACTTGATGCCCCAGGGAAGGCAGATGCTGGTGGAGAGGGGATAGAGGGAAGTGTCCTCTCAGAATCAAAGGGAACAGATGAGGTGAAATTGTCAAAGAACTCAGGGACCAGGAAGGGGGCCACAATTTGGAATGCAAATAAATAAAATCGTATAATAATAATAATAATAATAATAATAATAATAATAATAATTAATCATAATAATAGAAAATAATCAGAAAGCCCCGTGGTCCTGTGGAGGCTTGATGATCCAGGACAGGGGAACACTAGGCCTCTGAGGCAGGAGTGGGTGGGCAGGTGGGGAAGCATGCTCATAGAGGCAAGGGGGATGGAGGAGGGGATAGGGGCCTTGTGGAGGGAAATCTGGGAAGGGGGATAACATTTGAAATGTATATAAATGAAATAACTAATAAAAAATAAAAACAGAAACTTCCATCATTACATAATCAATGTATGAAGCAAAACAATCCATAAAAAAAGAGATTAAGTCGATTAAAATATTCACAGTATAATCTGATGGTTAATCTTGTCAACCTGACTAAATATGTAATTTACTGGATCCACAGATACAAGGAACACCTGTAAGGAATTTTCTTAATCAGATTGTTTAGAGTAGAAAAATCAAGAATTTCTGGACCACTATTTCTGGTGACAGCCCAGATAAAGAAAATGCATGAAGAAAGTACTGGGGTGTTGTTGTTGTTGTTGTTTTATTATTTGTCTACTAGCCCTCACTCTTGCTGGAATGAACTTCTGTCCTTCTGCTGCAGTCAATGTTAAATCCAAATTCTTCTTGATTACAATGTAGACTGAAGACCAGCAGCTCTCCAGAAATACCCCAGGACACTAGGACCAACAGGACTGCACGAGATGCAGCTACATGAACTAAACAGCTGCCAGTTGTGGCCTATCTATCATAAGACAGCCATTATCCAACTACGTAGACCAAATCATTTGGAATGTCTAATAAATTCCATATGTATATATACATATATATGTATACATATAACACACACATACACATACATGCACACACACATATATACATATATATGTATATATTACTTTTTCACATATATACTACTTTTTCAGAAATTCACGGGAACAGATTATAACATCATTTTCAGTTATCTTTAAATTATGTTTTATTGCAAAATATTTATATATTTTATCATGTTTTTCCTCTTTCCTAACTGCTGTTCTTTGACATCTTCCCTACCTCCCTTTCCACCAAACTTTGTTTGTTCTTCTTTCTACTTAAAAAAGACAAGCAAAATAAGAAACATGCACACACACACACACACACACACACAGAGAGAGAGAGAGAGAGAGAGAGAGAGAGAGAGAGAGAGAGAGAGAGAGTCAGTAAAACACACATGACCCCTGCAAAGAAACCCAGAAAAATGAAAATCAAAACAGCGTAAAACCAAAATGGCAAAGAACCAATAAGTCAATGAAGATGACTACTGCTACTACTACTAATGATGATAAAGTCAAAACAACATAAAATGAAACAAAAAGTCTACAAAATTACTCTGGAGTTGCTTTTGGGTTAGACAACTTCCTCAGGGCATGTTATCTGTCTCTGAGGGCCAGGGAGTCTTCCTCAATAGACCCAGTGATACTCAATTAGAGAAAATAGACTTCTTTCTCTTTACCAGCAGGTGTTAATTTCAGATATCCTTTTGGTTAGGGTGGGAACCCATATTCATGTCCCTCTTTCAGTGCTAAGACTTTAACTTATTTGAATCTGTGCCTGGCTTCCCGTGTGATGTCAATCTCTGTGAGTGCATATGTGGATCATTTCTGTTGTGCTGGAAGACACTGTTTTCTTGGAGTCATCTGTTGCCTCTGGATTTTACAATCTTCCTACCTTCTCTTGGTTTTGAATTACTGGAATTATGTCCAAGTAAACAAGTCTACAAAAACAATTCCAGTTTCTGACCAAGCACGGTGAGGTGAGTGTCCCTGAGAATGTTTCCATTAGCAGTTTCCAGGTGGTAGGTAGATTGGATCAATTTTCGAATGCACATTTTTCATGAGCTGAGTGGCCTGATCCCAGGAGGAGATATTCTAACAGACAAAACATTTTTATCAGACTTGGAAATATTGAGAAAGAATTAAAAGTGCCAAGCACATTTTCAACAGTTGTTTCAATTAACCACCACCATCTCAGAAGCTCTTTGCAAATAAGAAAATAAAAATGTAGAAATGTGGTTCTTAGCTACCTTGCTTTGGAATTCTGACTACTAATCAGTGAGAAAGACTCAAGTGGGAATTAGAGTTCCAAGCACACCTGGAGACCCCAAAACATCCAACAGAACATATCTAGAAGCTAATGTTCAGGATGTATTAGCATTAGTGAGTATATATAGTTAAATACATTGTCTGAAACAGGTATTTTCTTTGTTTTCAAATCTAAAATGCACGCTGTTTAAAATTGCAGATGAGTAGTCGCATATATGAAGGAGTGTCAGTATGTTTGACAATCATTGGTCATTTCTTCTCTCTAAAATAGAAAGAATTTCAGTATTCCTTGCCATATTTCCGTTGTGACTATTTATTTGGCTACCTTAAAGATTAACATATTACTTGCTCAGCCCTGGTTTAGACAGCCAAGTGGATGAAACTTCAGGTTTCTAGCCTTAGGTCAACCAGGAACCAGACTGCCTTTCATGGTCCTACTATAATATATAAACAAGTAATGTTGTAAAGACTAAACAAAATTGCATTCATATTATTCATGATGACACTAATAACAGAAAATGTCCTAGTATAAATATAATTAATATAAATACATTCCAAATATGCATTAACATATAGGAAATGGAAATTGACAAACTAGGGATTTGTTGCTTGTGGTGCATTTATTTAGGTTTAAACTCTCTTAAGCTGTGATTTTCACATGGTGATAGAAAACTGTATAATATTCTGTACATGTGGATATGTCAAAAGTTAAAATGATATTGATGGAGAAAAGAATGAAAATACTGATGGCCATTCTCTACCTTTTTTTAATGTTCTGATTACAGATATTCTTTATCACATTTAATGCCCCCTGCATGTGCCCTATATAGTAACTGTCCTAATTGTTTAGAAAGAAGGCACTGATGTTTAAGACAAATGACTTCCTTGTGTTATGTAACTGATAGAATAAGACATAGAAAGTTTAGAGTAAAATATTGGTCCAAACTGTAAGGCAACTTTATTTTTGAACTATGAGGCACTTGTTGAAATATTTTTAAATGAAATCATATATTTTTTAGAAATATGGAATAAATATCTCTATTACTAAGAGAAAAATGACCTGCTTAGGAGGACTAGAAACAGGTTTTTTTTTTTTAAGTTTTTGATGTCTACCAGGGTATACACAAGCAATCATTCAACTTTGTTTCATAAGCTCTTGATTATTAGATTATAAAATATCAGTACATATTGCATATTTAACACTAATGATGCATGGCCAACTTGATCCCAAAGGATGACTAGTATATGGGGAAAGTATAAACCATGCTTTAAAATGACACCTGTTTTTCACTTAAAAAGTTTTGTCTCACAGAAATGAAAATGAATCATTGGGTTCGCTAGTATGGTCATAATGGTATTGATTTTCTCCTCTACTATATGACTTGATGTGCATCTCTATGTTCTGAAACTAAAAGCCTTTTTAGTTATTAAAGATCTAGTCAGAAACTTTCAGTTTTAGTAGATTCCTCCTGAAATTTCCAATACCTAATGTTTTCCTTTTAGACAGTGCATTTTGCTTTCTGAACATGCAACAACTGGGGTTAAGGCACAGTAAGTGCAAATGTAGTGGCATAGAAGTAATTAACATTGGTCAACAATTTTAACAAGATCAAATACAGTAAGAATATTAGCTGGAATTATTTTCCTCCTTCTCATCACTCCATAAAACCCATGCCCTCAAATGTATGGCTTTTTGTCTTTAATTGTGGTTGCACATATACAATCCCACCAGACTCACACACATACATAAATAGGACATGTGTAGTCTGTATAATGATACTTGTATGTGTATGATTTCAAGTCTGACTAGTTGGTACTAGGTACAGTCTATGTAACACAATTTCTACTGTTCTTGGAATTTCTTAGTTAGACCGAGTTCTTTGTCTGTTGCTGAGAGCCTAAGAGATTCCCAATCCATGTTAGCATGTCTTCTGGTGATATCCTTGTTCAAATCTTGTTTAGACAGTCATGGTGAAACTTCATGTGTACAGACATTTTTAGCAGAAGAACTCTCCAAACTAACTTCCATTTAGGTCTTCTAGTCTTTCTGCCCCCTATTTGGCTATGATCCCTAAAAGTATTTTTAATGTTTCTCATTATTGATACTCTGATTAAAACTGATGTGTATACACACACACACACACAAAATTCACTTTATCTCTAATTCTCAATGAATCATTTGCTTTTCCTGAAATATACAGCTGTACATGTTTCAGATTGTCTTTTTTGTGTTTTCAATTGAAACAGCAGTGATTTCTTCCCTATGATGTATTGCTTGCAATTTCAAGGTAAAGAATAAAACAAAGATATAGAAAGCAGGTAATGTGGATTAATTTCTTACATGAGAGGTTCTAAAATCAGTTTTTGTTGTTCTCAGTAAATTATTTGTCATTAATTGGGTCATGTATAACATTAAAACAAGTCAAATTTCAAAAATTGGTTTATTAGTTATTGCACTCCCAAATCCAGAAAGTCAGAACAGTATCTTTTTTTTTAAATAAGGAATAAAATCTAACATATTATAGACTGAATAAATATGAATTAAATTCAATTATTCATTATTATATAAGTGAAATACTTAGGAGACTAAAATGAAACATAGGCAGTAATAAAAATGGCATGTGGAAGTCAGAGGATGGACCAGGAGGGGAATAAAATCTGGAGTGTAAATATATATATATATATATATATATATATATATATATATATATAAGAGGTTAAATAAAAAATAAAATCATAGCTAATTAAAAAAACATACATTTATAAAGATAGTTCAGTGGCAGCTTAGACTTAGCATCTGAACTATAGACCCATGGGAATCTGTTAATTCACACAGTCTCTAGAATCATAGCTATAGATTTTCAAAAAATTTACAGTCAACAAAAAATTGTCTGTTGTATATTATACTATATGTATGATCTAGAATTTTTATGTCATGGTTGGTATTGTTCTTTCACTAGCATTTAAAAAATCTATTCTTTTCTCACAAAATACACCTTGATTTGTTTCCTCTTCCTATACTCCTCCCAGAACCACCAACCCCAACCTCCCCTTACCCAGAATCCAATCTTCCTTCATTTCCATGAAGAGAAAAGAAACCTTCTCAAGAATATCAAAGGAACATGGCATAAAAGGTAAATTTTAAACAAGAATCAGTTTTAAGTAATGTGGAAAATAAAATATCATGGAGTCCCTTTAAGCTATATATGAATAGTACTCTTCCTGAAACTACAACTACAGTCTTATATCTGATTCTGAAATATATATCTTAATTTCAATAATTCAAAATATAATCATATATTAAAATTTATTGCAATGTGCTATCGTGACTTGGACCTTTCTATAAAGGTATCATTTTATCATTATCTATATTTTTAATCTTCCTGTATTTCCCTATATCTCTCTATATTTATATCTTTCTCTTTCAAAATAAATATATATGTATATGGACAGAAATGCATGTGCACCAGACAAATCTAATTGGGGAGTATCTAATGCGTCTGCTTTCAAACCTTTTCTAATCCACCAACAAATGCCTGAATCTTTCCTTCTATCAGAGAACTGTCATGCTTGATTTTTTTAACATTTCACATTTATCAATGATCAAAAGAAATAATTCTGAATAATTTTATATTTACAATTTTTTGTTTAGACCCCAAAAGGAATTTGTATATGATTCCAGCATTTGAGTCCCTGCAACAAAACAAAACAAAACAAAACAAAACAAAACAAAACAAAACAAAAAGCTGGTATGAAGATTTAGGTGGTGTTGGAGAGCCCAACAAATCAACAAATTACTCTAGGTGGTTTGATTAGGATGTTTTCACTTACCTATTTCTCAACAACCATTTATTTTGGTGATGAATTAATAGCATCTTTTATCATTATCTTCTTCCAGTTTTTTTTTTTAATAGTTCTAAGGGCAAGAAATATTTGGGTAATTATTTACTCTGCTATTAGGAAGTCAGTCATGTATCTAAGGAAGGTGATAGATAAGGTCAGAATTAGTGTCCAACTACAAGCCAGGATGAACTGACTTTTTAGGCTAACTGTGAAGATTAATATTGGAGGAAAATTTCTATCAAGTAGAATTCTTTTCTAAATTTCATATGCTCTCTGGTTGGTAAAAATGTACCTCTTTAGTACTGCTTTGATTAAACCTTTATTTCCATATGTACTTGCTACTGAACATCAGGCATAATTTCAACAAAACTGCAAAGCTACAGTGAAAATATACCCCAAGTGCTTCTGTCTGAGACAGGATTATGAGAGTTCACTTAGTTCAATGATAAACAGGAGCAAGACAAAGCCAAGCACTGGCTTGACTTTGGCAATGAAAATCAATAGTTACAGGCATACATACTGCTACCCTGATGTGTAGATGGCACCGAAAGCAAATATGGGGACATAAGAGCTAGCTTTTGAAACTGAATTCATCAACAAAGCAATAGAAAGTTGAGGACACTTTTTTTTTTTTAATAAAATGTCCCATATTTTATTAGAGTATATTTTTCTATGTTTGAATACAATTATTTTGTGAAGTTTTGCATTTAACTTTTATGCAGAAATTTGTTTAATCTTAGCAAAATTATATTAGCATTTCTACCTTTTAATGTTCTAGACACATGGTTATAGTAACCAGCATATACTTACTTTATGCATTAAGCCTTCTAAAATGTTCCCCCTTCTACTAGGTCTCTTAATTTTTACCCACCTCATCATTCATGAAAGCCCTATTCAACTAATTATTGTGTTTCTGGACTGTGTTTACTGAACAATATACAACTTTACTCTTTCTAAGAAGTAATAATATTATACATCCAAGGTTCACTTGCTAAATTGTAGGTTACTTGAAAAGAATCTGATTATGTCCATGTTATTAGGTTATTTTAATAACAATAGATTAAATATAAAGGTCATTCTGGAAATTTATGTTTTTTATGTCATGGGACTCAGCATGGTGGCAGACACATTTTAACATTAGTATAAATCTTTCTAAAACTTACATAAAAATCATTTGATAAATAAATAATGGCAGTATCTATAATAGACTTTATTAAAGCTTTTTCTACTTCTCAGACCTTTACTTGAATAATATTTTTCAAGTGGCCTTGGGTTTAGTGTCCTTGAAAAAATGTATATATTTATATTTGTTACATAATTTTCAAATATGCTAAAATTGTTAGAGTTTAATACCATTCAATAAAATAATTATGGAATTGTTTTGTATACTGTATTTGATAAGGATATGTGGCAAAAGTTTCTGAGTTAGTGCACTGCCTAAGAAACTGCTCATCTCTTATCAAGCAGTGTCATCATGATATGTTTCTCAGTGTATGCTTTCCAGAACATTCTGATCTACCCTTGTAGGAGCTGCAAACCTTTACACACACTAGGATGTAATATTAAGAATGCAGCTTAAATTGAAGATTACATTGTTATGCTTAAATACTGGTAGGACCTGATCAGTCAAGAGTATTTTAACATGTGCTTTTATGCTCTTTGACCACTAAATGCAATAGTGTGTAGATATACTTCTTTTGAATATTTATTTTCCTTTTTGTTGGCATCAAAGCAGAATCCAAATATATTGTTTATGATGATATAATCATTAGTATAGAAACCAATTATGTTGTAAAACGAACAGCAAGCAATGCTGAATTCTTACCGGAATTTTGTTTGTGCCTTAATGCATTTAGAATCAAGGATAAAACAAGAAAGAGCCAGTTCACTAAACTAGGTGCCTTTTAAGGTAGAAAAGTAATTATTCTTTAAAGATTTGTTTTTATTTTATGTGTGTAAATGTTTTGTTTTCAAGTGTTAGCTTGAGTACTGTAATCTTGTCTGATGTCTATGATGGACAGTAGAAGGGGTCATATCATTTAGACAAATGTCTTAGGTAACTTAAAATAAGATAGAGAGAGAGCAAGAAGTAGAGCATGCATATTCACACACACACACACACACACACACACACACACACACACACA
>NC_034592.1:81712750-81726965 GCF_900095145.1 Mus pahari
AGAGAGAGAGAGAGAGAGAGAGAGAGAGAGAGAGAGAGAGAGAGAGAGAGAGAGCTGAGTCTACTGGATGCTTGATGTTTCTTGCTTCTATTGCTATTGTCTAAATAAACAGTGAGCTTGTCTTTGAGGAAGACTCTCTGTTTGCTGTTTCTATTTGCCTATAGCCTTTTGCCTATAGACCAGGCCTATGAGATCCCCTACCCCCTGGGCACAATTGGCATGGCAACTGGCATTGATTGCCATTGTTCAGTTCTCCTTTAGACAGCCATATTTGAGATGTTATAAAAGCAGGCTCCCTGACATACGTGAAAGACAAAATCAGACTTCCTGATCTTTTACCATCTCTCTCCACTTTATGTTCTATTCCCTGAGCTCTAGGTATAAGAGCTATGCGTTATATGTATCAAGTGGTGCTAAGCAGCACACAGTCAGCTGCTTTTCTTTTGACCAATTGTGGCTTTCTGTAATATATTTGCTGCAAAGAGAGACTTCTTTGGTGAGAAATGAGAACTGCGGTTATCTGTGAGTATAAGGACACATATTTCGAAAGCAGTTAGGAATTATACCAGTTAAGAAAAGTGATAGTAGCAGGTTCTCCTGTAAGATCTGTAACCATATTATTTCTGAGTATTTGGATGGATGTGGAGTGCCAGACATGATTTCCATCCTATTCAGGGGGCCTTTAGTCCAATTAGACAGTTGTTGATTACCATTGAGGTATAAATGTCACTAAGTTAGAATGCACATTCTTCTCAACCTACTAGGCCTCTACATCCTCCTGACCTTATCCTGAGGGTAACATAGCCTAGCCATAGATCTAACCCAACCTGGACATCCTGTTTCCTGGCCCAGTTGGCAAATCACCTGATTCTACCCTTCAGATACCTGTCTTGTCCCCAGACCTAACATGATTTATATATCTTGTGCTCCTGCTGATTCTGGTGAATCCCATCTGCACCAGCTGCAAACTCTGAGCTTTACTTTTTTAAAACATTTATTACTCTCTTAAAATACACTTGGAGACAATTTGTACAAAGTGGATCAAGGAACTCCACTTAATACCAGAAATGCTGAATGTAATAAAAGAGAAAAAGGGAAAGAGCCCGAAACACATTGGAACAGGGGAAATTTTCCTGAACAGAACACCAGTGGCTCAGGCTCTAAGAGCAAAGGGACCTTATAAAATTGAAAAGCTTCTTTTATGCAAAGGGCACTGTCAATAGTACAACTTGGGAAAAATATTTACCAATCCTTATAGAGGCCTAATATCCAAAATATAAAAAGAAATCAAAAAGTTAGAGAACCAAGTAACCCTATTAAAAATGGGGTGCAGAGTTAAACAAAGAATTCTTAACTGAAGAATCTCAAATGGCAGAGAAGCACCATAAGAAATGTTCAACATCCTTAGACATCGGGGAAATGCTAATCAAAATAACTCTGAGATTCCACCTCATACCAGTCAGAATGACTGAGATCAAAATCTCAGGTGACAGCAGAAGCTGTCAAGGGTATGGAGAAAGAAGAACACTCCTCCATTGCTGGTGGGATTGCAAGCTGTTAAAACAACTTTGGGAAAACAACCTGGCAGTTCCTCAGTAAACTGGAAATATTTTTACTTGAAGACCCAGCTATATACTACTACTGGGCATATACCTCAAAAATGCTCCAACATATAACAAGGACACATGCTGCTATTTTCATAGCAGCCTTATTTATAATAACCAGAAGCTAGAATCAACCCAGATTTCCCTCAACAGAAGAGTGGATATAGAAAAATGTGGTACATTTAACACAATACTACTCTGTCATTAAAAACACTGACTTAAGGAAATTCGCAAGCAAATGGATGGAACTAGAAACTATCATCCTGAGTGAGACAACCTAGACACAAAAGAACCCACATGCTATGTACTCACTGATAAGTGGCTATTAGCCCAAAAGCTCAGAATATCTATGATGCAACCCACAGCCATATGTGTTTAGCTCAGAAGGAAGACCAAAGTGTGGATACTTCAATCCTACATAGAAAGAGGAACAAAATAATCACAGGATGTAGAGGGATAAAGGGACCTGTAATGGAGAATGGAGCAGGAGGAAAAAAAGGGGCAGGATCAGGTATGGGAAGGAGGAGAAGAAAAGTATGGCAGGCCAGGAAATCAGCTGCCTTCATAGCAGAGGATGGCCTTGTAGGACATAAATGGGAGGGGAGTCCCTTGGCCTTGGAAAAGCTCTATGCCCCAGCTTAGGGGAATACTAGTGAGGTGAGACAGGAATTGGGGGGTGGGTGGTTGGGGGAACACCCACATAGAAGCAGGGGGATGGGGAGTGGGATAGGGTATTTGCAAAGGGGAAACCAGGAAGAGGGATAACATTTAAAATGTAAATAATAAATAACCAATAAAAATAATAATGAAAAAAGAAATATGTCGCAGTGGAGGATAAGGAACTAGGGGTAGCCACTAGAAAGTCTCAGATGCCAGGGAAGCAAGAGCCTCCCAGGTCCCACTGGGGATGACTTGAGCTGAAATATCTAATAAACTGAAAGAACCTGTAGAACCCACATGTAAATAGGCATGGCCCCCAGTTAAGGGATGAGGTCACACAACTATCTCAAAACTTTTAACCCAGATTTTTTTTCCTGTCCATAGGAAAGACAGAAATAAAAAATGGAACAGAGAATGAAGGAAGGGTCATCCAGAGATTGCCCCACCTAGGGTCCATCCCATTGGCAGACATCAACCCCAGACACTATTGCTGATGCCAAGAAACACTTGCTGACAGGACCCTGGTATGGCTGTTCCCTAAGAGGTTCTGCCAGCACCTGACTAATACAGATACATGTACTCACCATCAACCATGAAACTGTGCCCAGGGACCCCAATGGAACAACTAGGGGAAGGAATGAAGGAGCTGAAGGGGATTGCAACCACATAGGAAGAACAAGAATATCAACTAACTAAACTACCCAGAGCTCACAGGGACTGAACCACCAAAGGATATGCATGGAGAGATCCTTGACTCTAGATACATGTGTAGCTTCGGATGGCCTTATCTTGAGTCAATGTGCTAACTTGATTCCCCAGTGTAGGGGGATGATAGAGCAGTGGGACAGGAGTGAGTGAGTCAAAGGAGGAGCACCCTCATAGAGGAAAAGTGTAGGAGAAGAGGACATATAGAATGGGGAATTTGTGAGGGGAAATGGAGAAGGGAGCTATCATTTGAAATGCAAACGAATAAAATGCTTAATAAAAGAAGCAGCAATCTATATTTGCATAAATTTATTCCAAAATGTTTTAATTATAAGATCCCCCAAATACCTCCATTTTAGAATTAAAATGAAAATGTAAATACAATATTAAATATAATCCAAAGTTTATATTAGGTTTGTGTACAATTTCCTAAAATACAGCATACGTGTGGTCTCCCTAGCCTCAAGACTTCAGAATACCTTTGATGTTAACAAGTGAGAAAAATTTATTTGAAGAGACAAGAAAGTATTTAAATACTTTTTTCCATTCCAGTTATATAGGTCTCATGATAATTATAGTCAGTATGCTAGAAAATGAATTTAAATAATTTAATTCAAATAGTTGAATCAAGAAAAATATTACGTATATATATACTTACCTATATATAAGCAAATATTGTGTATACATATGCTATATTTTATACCCATTATTAATGAATATGTACTTGCATGTATACAAAATAAGAAAAGCAATACCTACAGCATTTTTAAAGCGCACTATTTTCTCTACTTAATTTTGGTTTCAGGCACTATTTTGGAAACATTGATCAAAAAGTAACGCTGTATGAATTTGTTATTTTGATAGATTTATATCGTTGGAGAAGACTCTAATATTTTTTTCTCCAAAGGGCAGAAATTCTCTTTTTCGTTAGATGAGAACTAATACATCTTTCCAGCAAAGGTCATGCCTCTTCATCATTGTGCTGATGCAGCTCACCTTACTCAGTCCTCCATATAAGGAAGTCATTTTGTCTAGTAACAGATGTGTTGCATGGAAACTTATAGAGTACATAATTTAAAGATGGCACAATTAATATTTTGAAATTTAAATATATTTAGGTACAGACCTCCTACTTGAGAGAAACAAGAAAAAACAATGCCAAAAAATACTCAAGTAGTTTATTTTTTCCAGTTTAATGGAATTCTCTTCTTGAGCATTCTGACTTCAATCTACTTATATATTAACCATAGTTCATAGGTAGCTACATAGGTGTAACCATATTTTTAATGTTAGAATGTTAGTAGTTTTTAGTTAACCACAGAGACATTGTACACATTTGTATAAAGATGAATGGGAAGAATCTTGTCTTTACTTCTGGACCCATGAGAAACTTTATCTTTCCTTTCAGATACTCTGCCTAGCCTATGTTCTTCCAAGGGACTATGTTGGAACTTCACAAATGTATCAAATAATGGATGATGGTATATATGTCAGAACTGCACATAATGGTCCCTTGGCACAGCAGGTCTTTGGCTTATTGAGAGAATATAAATTAGTACAACCCACTGTTTGCCATCGAAGATGAAAAATAGCCTGGAGAGGTGCTCAGCAGTTAAGAGCACTTGTTGCTCTTGCAAAAGACCCAGGTTTCCATTTCTAGCAGCTACATGGTGGCTCACAGTCATCTGTAATTCTAGTTTCAGGAGATCCAATGCTCTCTTCTGGATGCTTGGGCAACAGGCAGATATGAGGTCCAAATACTGACAAACCCTCATTAATAGAAAATTGAAATAAAAATTACAGTTAAAATAAGATTCATTTATTGACCTGGAAAGCATTTTAGCTAAAAACTGTTTATAGTCAGAGTTTTAAATGTATTACAATAAATATCTGTATTGTACTAGCTGTGAAATAATTGTATTATTTGAAAAAGCTGTCATAATGCATACATTAATTTTTGTTTATGGTATTCAAAGTCAAGAGCTATTCACTTTGATAGACGCATGTTTCACAATATGAGTGAGGTTAGTGGATTTTCTCAGTGTCAAAAAGTTATGTAAAGATGTTTCATTCATTTTAGTAAAATCAAAAGTTTATATTGATTTTACTATTTTTCATTACATGTATGTATATTATTGTGGGTTGGTGTATGTGTGTGCAGCACCCATGGAGACAAAAAGAGGTTGTCAGAACCCTGAAACTTGAATACAGTTTGTTATAAGATATACCAATGTGACTGCTGAGAACCTATCTTAGTTATTCTGAAAAGAGCAGGAAGTGTTCTTAATTGTTGAGCCACCTCTATAAATATCAAATGAAATTTTAAATATTTTTTGAAGAGAGTATCACCTCTTGAATCCATTTAAAGCCTTGTCATTCTGCTGGTCATATCATATTTTAACTAAAAGTGAGTTTATATGCAAGCAATGAAATCTTCTTGAACAATCTTTGATTTTGGCCACAAGACAACTTATTTGCTGAATTAAAATCCTCCTAATTTAAATACTTTCATGATCTACTAAATTCTTTGTAGTACCAAGAGGGGTGCATTCCAAGTAGCATCACAGCTTGAACAAAACTAGACAGGTTGCAAATAACCATTAAAAAAATCAAAGCATGATTTATTTTCCATTTTCAGTTAGTCAACTCTACATCACTGACTTCTGATTAGATACTTTGGATTCATAAAGGTTGAAAGCCATATATATATATATATATATATATATATATATATATATATATATATATATATAATCCAACTTGAATGTAGATAATATTTTGAAATTTCTGAGTTGGGGCAGTATTAATTGGCCTTAGGTAGAATCATTCTCCTTTTAACCTTGTGCTCATGCTTACTTTCTTTGCCTTCTAAGTGCCCATTGCTCATCAGAACCCTATTCAGAGTGATTGGAGAAAGCTTCTCGGAATCCTTCAGGCTCTATTAATGTCAAATGCCACTGATATTGCCATTATTAATGGGACTTTGGGCAGAGAGGGAGGAGGTAGATGGAGCTTGACTGTATTAACATGCATTGACTATATATTGACGACGAAGAATTGTATCTGCAGGAAGGAAGTTCAATTTCCATGATTTAGTAAGCAACTGAGAGACAGCAATCTGGCTAAATAGAAAGCAGTGCTTTCTTTGCTCTTTATCTAGCAGTTAGTCCTACCTGGAAGGAAAAAGCAACACTCTATTTCCCTTTTATAAATCTTCTCCTTGTTTTGTGCTCTCTGGACATCACAAGAGTGTGTCTCATAGAAAGGAAGCCTTGAAGACTGCCACGTTCTTGTTTTCCTCTCCTACACCACTGCATATGTGCAAGGCTTAATGAGTATAATATTATATGAGGAGCTAGATAAAATCAGAGAAGAGAGGTGCTCCTTTCATTTTTTCCCTCCTTTCTACCCACAAAGAGAATATAATATTGGCTTATTTCATTCCAGGAATCCTTTAGCCCTTTCTGGATTCACAGCATCCATTCAACATATGTCAATGCTAAGTGGACTCTGGCAGATTCTTTCATAGGGATATGACGTGTCTTTTGTCAGGAGAGAAAAGAATACCCTCCCTGGTATTACTCTCCTGCTCTCTGAAGGAAATGGATGTGAGGAAAATGAAGGCCAGGTCAAAGCCATCTCTGTATTGTGCCACATGCCTCAGCTCCTGTGCACTTTAGGATGATTGCACATTGCCCTGGGTAGCACTTAATTATTTAAAGGAACTTTCGCTTATTCTTACAGCCAGCACATGATTGAGACCTTGCTGTGATGCCAAGTTCCTCTGTCTCAGTGAGAAAGAAGGCAGTTTGGAGATCAATCTGAGGTGGCAGACTGTAATTTAACAAGGAGAAAGGCACTATGCAACTCTTCTGTATAGCAAGGCCAATTGCAGAATGAGTAACTCTAACAAAACAGAAGGTTGGGTAGATGAGGCAATGGGATATGAGCATATTCATTAATTATGTACTTGCCGTCCATATCCTGACAAACAGATACAGTGAATTTGACTGTTTTCTATAGTTTTAGATAGAATTTCTGTTCTGATGCCAGAGGCTTCTATTTGAGCCACACAACAAACTGCTGGGAAATGTTCAATTTAGTTAACTTCCCAGTCTCATTTTCTCTCCATATAAAGAGAGAACCTTAATATCTAGCTCAGGTTTGTTCTTAAGATTAAGTAAGCTAATGCATGTGGAATCACCTCCCTAATGTGGTTATCAGGTCTAGGATGAATATCAGGTCCCCGCTTTGGCAGCATGAAATGTCATTAGAGTACCTGTAATTGCCATTTAAAAACAAGGACCAACTTGCTGTGAAGGAGCAATGATCTGCTCAATCAGTGGCAGACATGATAGAAGCATTTATACCATTACCTGTGTTCGGAAAAGTACTTTAAATTGTCTTCCCTGTAGCATGGGAATAATAATGGCCAGACTGCATAGGTCTCTTCAGCCAAGTAGATAGACAACTCCAACAAATGCTGACAACTGTAATTCCAGTTGTGATTTGAGAGAGTTCTACTGTGCTTCTCCACCTATGGAGACATGTTGACACTGCTAATAATGTAGCACTTTGAATTTCAGGCCTCCTTGGGAATATGCATTGAGTTATTTGATTACGAAGATTATTAGCATGATGAATCATGCCTCTAACATTATGAATTTAGATGAGTATTAATAGAGTGGTTAGAAAAACAGGGCTTGGAAGAATTGAATATTTAAACTTGGAGAACACTCTCCTTAGTAAGAGTTGGAATGAGGAAATTTCACAAGGTGATATATTTGCTACTTTATTTCATTTAATTTTAGCCCTCTAGACTATTAGGCTACATATGTCTTGGTGTCTAGTGGTTATTGTATACTGCTCCACGCATGAATAAAAATCAGAAGGGCAAGTGGGTATGTGTAAATTGAGGATAATAGAAAGTTAATCCTTTATAACTATTTCATATATGGAAGCTAATCCAGCCTCAGACTAGAGAACAGTAATTCCCCAGATATCTACATCCTAATAGTGTTACATCCTAATAGTGTTACATCCTAATAGTGTTATAGTGATACCTGCATTTCGACATTCACAGAAGAAGGAAGAAGCATATGCAATCCACAGCAGAGGTTATGCGTGGCTTAGGAACATGCCTTCATACTCATCAAAGTTGTCTTGGCTTCAGTGGGTGTTGAGAGCTCACTCTTTAGCAGACTGGACTGAGTTCCAGTTACTATTCTCCAGTTGACAACCTGCTGCCAGTTGTCCTGTTACAAGTGATCACCTTAGATGGCACAAGAAAGGACCCTGCTATCTATCTTATATCCAGAGAAGACTTGAGGAGAAATTATAAAAGCTTTCCTACCTTTTATCTTGCTTTATATTTTCTAGAAAATTATTTTTAACTTTAGTTCATATTAACTTTAATTTTATACAAATGTTCTATGTATTTTAACATTTTTAATGAGATGCAATAAAATATCATGTAGCTATTAAAAATTTACTTAGAATGAATATTAGAGTTCTACAAGCATTACCGCTATTCAGTCTTAAAAGACATTCATCATCCCCTAACACTCCATGTGTTTGTTCTTTGTTACTCCTGCCTCTAGTTATAGGGAGCCATTGATGTGTTTTGTAGCCATAAATTGGAGTTTTTCTGGGCACTTAAGATAAACAGAATTCTCACGTAGAACTTAAAGAACACTTACTTTTTAGCTTATTGTTCTGTCAGGTAGTGTAATAATTTTGAGAAGCACCCATGGTAGAATGCATTGATAGTTTTTGTTTTTGTTTTGTTTTGTTTTTGTTTTTTGTTTTTAACTTGCTGAGGATATCAGGTCATGACTGTATGAAGTTGTGTCTATCTTCTTAGGGTGATTCTTTGAAAGAGTATTCCTGGTTTACTCAGTTTAGAAGTCCCTGCTATAAGCACCATGTTCATGTCTCTTTATACAAATATTAACATTTCCTTTGAGTAACCCTAAGGCTAGAATTACTAGCCCATATGCTGGGTTTGGGTTTTGCACTATTACTACCAAATATTTCTCCATACTAGCTGTGTTATTTCATTTAGCCCTTTGTAATATATCAGCACTCCAATTCTTTTACATTCTTGCCAACTTTTATTTATATGTTTTTGTAAGACAATGTGATGGGAAACTTATTTGTGGTTTTATTTCACAGTAACCTGGTTACAAAAGTGAATAGTTTTGTGTGTCTAAGAACTTTTATGCAACCCAATTAAAAAAAATCCCTCCTAAGATTTCATCTAAGGTTTTCAATAAATGTATATATATATATATATATATATATATATATATATATATATATATATATATATATATGTTTTGTATGTAGTAATTGCATATGTAGACTGAAGTTTATATATTCATGTGGATGCACCATTACCTAAGTATAACATAATATGATGGACATCATTATCAATTAAATATCTTGGCACTTTAGTAAAATATGTAATTGATCAAAAATATGAGAGTTTAATTATAAAATCCAAGTTCTTTGGTAGTTTTTGTTATGGCTTTATTGGAATCAATTATATTCTGTTTGAAGCATTGTCATTTAATACTAATATCTGGAAACAACTTTGCATATTTTCTAACTTATTTCTCAAAATTTCTTTGGTTAGGCTTAGCCTTAATCATCTCTGTAAAAATTTTTAAAAATCTTCCAAATTTTCTGTTGAAAAAAAGATAAGTTAAACTTCCCATCCATTGGGGTGTGAATTGACACTTCTAGGTTAATGAGAGTTCTGGTCTATGAGCATGGAACATTTCTGTTATTTGTATTTATAATTTCCCTGAGTTAAATATTCTTTAATTTTTAGACTCAGAATTTTTTCTAGTATGTAGAAATACAATGTTTCTATGTATTAATATTTTGTATTATGAAATTGTTTTACACATTCTTTGTACAAATGGATATTCTGTGAATGTCTTAGAATTTTCCCTGTATAGATAACATTTTCTGCATTTTATTTCTTGCCTTTCACATTGGATTTTCTGAGCAGACCAGAAACTTTAGTCTTATTTTCACTAGAAGAAACAAGAACGACCATCTTTATCACCTTCCTGATTTTGGAATGAACTATTAGTCTCTTCAAATTAAGAATTATGTTTCCTGTATGCTCATTATAATTATTTACCTTCAATATGAGGAAGTTCACAACTATTTTTTGTTTCTTAAAATGCTGTATGGTAAATTGGAGCTTCATTTTATTAAATGGCTCTGCAGCAGTTATGAAAATAATTTTGTTTTCCTCTTTACTACTATGGTATACACACTCAATTAATTTTTAAGAACTAAACTAAATTTGCCTTTCTAGATTAAATTTCACTTGGTCTTGCATATCATTTTGTTGTTCCATTTCTAAACTCAGTTTCCTAACATTTTCCTAGCAGTGCTGTTAAAGTATTCCCATTGTTAATAATTGTTTATGTATTTACTCTATTTTTTTCAGCATGAAGTATTGAAAGACAGAGCTTGAATAATAAATTTTCTCTTGACACTTTCATTTCTGTAACTGTTGTATTCCTGTATAATTTGATACACCTTCCTCAAATACTGACAGGCCTATCCATATTTAATTGGAACAACTCATTGAAATATGGCAACATGTCTTTTTGTTGTCTTTAAAATATTTAACTTCCAGTCTGCAAGTAGTGTCTGAGATCAGCTTCACTTATTTGTACATTATGCAAGGCTTTTCTCTTTTAACTAAACTTAGGTGTGTCTTTTTTTATGTATCTTAGTAGACAAGAATATAGTTGAATATTTTTTTCTTATGCCAGTTCTCACTATGTACACTAGACTGGCCTTGAATTTATGTTTCTCCAGCTCTCGTCTCTTGATCACTAAAATGCAAGTGTTGTTTACAGCATTTGTCTAGATATAATTTTAAGACTGATCAAGCAATTTAGGCACTTTAAGAAGTATATTTGATCATTCATATTTAATATAATCTTAGATGCATTAATTTGTTATGCTTTTGCTTCTTTACGTGTTTCTTGTTTTTGCATTTTCATATTAAGCCCATGCTATTTTAATGCTTAAGATTAAATTTTTAAACTTTCTCAAAGTTTACTCTGTATTTTATTATCCTAATTTACCACAATCCTCTTCATACTCTAATTCTGAAATAGTATTTTTAAATTTTTTTCTCCCATGTGATCCTGCTCCCTAATTCATAACATTACATATATTTAAAGCTTAACACTAGAGCACTCAGTGGAAGATGCGAATATTCTCCCAAGGGATTTTATGTTCACTATATTTCTTCATTTCTATAAATTTGAATTGTTTTCTAAGGCCTTTATAAAAAAAAAATCTTTTATCTTCCTTTTCAAGCTATGCCTCAAACCAACATATTTTCTTCATCTAGGTTTTATGAGATAACCTGATGTTTCATCTAAACTTTTGGAAGAGAGTTGATCCTGGAAGTGGTGTTCTCAGGGACTATTTGTATCTCTCAGTCTTTAAAGCATGTCATTCCATGGCTGTATGGCCTCTATTTTCTTTTTCCAGAAATTACACTGGACCTTATACTTGCATAGCTTCTGATTTCCTCATTCTTTTTAGCAGTGTACCTCTGGCATGTAGCTATAGGCTGTGAGGTGATATGTATGAATCACTATGGTTTGTTAAGTATGAACAATTTCTTCACTGTCTTTCTTATACACATTATACATTAGTGTTAATATTTTGTATTGCTGACATTTCCCAGGGCAGCTTGCATTGTTCATTTTTCTTCTCTTACTCCTCCTTCTAGCTATGCACATTTTGGTGCAATGTATATTTTGTTACAAAATTCAAAGTTTTTGATCACTTTTTTACAATATCTTTTCTACCTCACCTTCAAATTGGGTCATTTATACCAACCTATCTTCAAATTTCTTAAATTTTCACTTTGTGATGTCAAATCTATTCAGATTTATCTAAGACATTTTTATATTATTTTATAAAAATTTTACTCCAAAATTTTAATGTGTATATATGTGTACTATTACTTACTTGAGAGACTTTAATTTCTATGTAGTATTGATTATCAGTATATTAATAAACTCCTGGTTCCTGTTCTCCAATAATGTCCATAATATAGTTGTTGAAATATTTGCTAAATCTTTCAAACGTATGCCAAATCTAGCATACATAGATGTGAATAAATAGATAATAACTTTCAACTTGTAGTATAACTAATAACTTTATATTTCCTTGTTTCAATATCCATTGTATTGGTTATGGCTGAAAACTGGAGCAATAACATGCTATATAAAACATTTCTAGATTTTTGATTGTTTTCTGAAGTCCACTATCAATAGACTTTCGTTTCTTTGATTGGTTGTTTTTTTGTTTTTATTTTTGTTTATTTTTGTTTTTGTTTTTGTTTTTTGCTGTCATTGTTTTCATTGTTTGTATTACATCCAAATTGATGGTGCTCTTGATACTGATAGAGGGGGCATGAATGTAAAAAGAAGCAGACTGGCACTTACAGAACAGAATTGTTCTTTCATCAGAGCAACAGAATGTTGGAATTCTCTCCTAAGTAGTGGAGACTGTGAACAATTGGCCTGGGGATCTTGGGGTTTTAACAGAACAAAAAAGGGGGACATTGGGGATAGCAGATTCCAATTGTAGGTCTCTTCTCCTGAAGTCTGTAACTTATCAGTTCTCTGGTTCCATGGTTATCTCCTTATCAGAAGCTACCATCAGTATTATCAGTCAGCTCAAATTTCCTATATGAAGCTTCTCAGTCTACCTAAGGCTTTGAGGAACTTGACCCTACAGTTTGAGAACTTCATACATACATTCAGTATGCTTTTTTAAAGTTTACTTTCTATTATTTCCACACCAATCTCTCTCATACCCCTCTTCCCTATTCCATACCAACTTCATTCCCTTTTCACCTCAACACACAGTGAATATGTGAATCCGTGTAGAGTCTTGCAATAGAGAGCACATTGTCTCTCAAGGGCTACGTTCTTGAAAACACTTCCTGTTCCAGAAGCTATCAATTGCTGATTGAATTTCAATAAGGGTTAAGACATCACAACCACCTCCACTTCTACTGATGGAAGTTTATGTCTGGGTTGAGCTCATTCAAGTCTTGCTTGTGCTGCCACAATCACTATGAGTCATATTTTAAATGCCCACTTATATCCTAAAAAACACTGTCATTGTAGCCATCTCTTGCCACTAGCTGTTACCAAATTTCTATTCCCTCTTCCACGGTGATTCCTGAGCCTTGAGAGAAAGGTGTTTGAATAGATGTCACACTCAGGACTGAGTACTCCACAGTCTATTATATATCTGTTCATCAGTTATAGCTCTCTGTCAATCAGCCTCTAGTGCTAAGAGAACCATCTCTGACAAGAGCTGAGAGATGCACTGGTGTAACGATATAATGTGAAGTCATTATGAGTTAATATAAACTAAATACCTGTAGAAAATAGGTTTGGGGCCCTTGGAGAGGACCTACTTACATTGCTAGATGGAAATAGTATTAAGTAATTTATTTTTTATTTATTTATTTATTGTTTGATTTCCGTTTTCCTTGCTTAGTAACATTTTTGGCTTAAGTGTGAAATTCATATCTTCCATGCATGTTGCTACTTAGTCTTTGCTCCAAACTTTGGTGTGGGGTTGTGGGTGTGTGTGTATGCTCACATGAATATATGTATGTGTATATATATGTTTTAATTCTTTTTGTTCGGGATAGCAATGTTTACAGCAATTAATATTATATAATTATTAACTTGATAATAGAGTCTCACTAGGTAACTTTTGCTGTGAAATTGTGTTTTAATTCTTAGTTTTGGTTCAATTTCAGATTTTTAGGATTTCCTAAAATAGGTTAGTCTGTTAATTTTCAGACATGTCAACATTTTAGAGCAGTTATCTTTCTTTTCTTTCAAGATGTTACAAACTGGATAAGACACATTTAACTTTGAGTCAACTTTCATGTTTTCTCTGAAATTTATTTTCTGTTGTGTGTATTTTCAGCCATGAAGCCTTAGAATTAGTCAAAATTCTGTGAATACTTTGTAGAATCTTACATTTTATCTATATGTATATTAAGAATCAACCAACCATCCAACTGGTAATAAGGACACATGCTCCACTATGTTCATAGCAGCCTTATTTATAATACCCAGAAGCTGGAAAGAACCCAGATGTCCCTCAATAGAGGAATAGATACAGAAACTGTGGTACATTTACACAATGGAGTACTACTCAGCCAT
>NC_034592.1:81727932-81803914 GCF_900095145.1 Mus pahari
GAAGGAAGGAAGGAAGGAAGAAAGAAAGAAAGAAAGAAAGAAAGAAAGAAAGAAAGAAAGAAAGAAAGAAAGAAAGAAAGAAAGGAAGAAAGAAAACATGGTGTTACTGGGTTCTTCTTTATATTTTAAATTTAGTTGAAATCTTTTATAAAAATACATTGTCAGTGCTACTAAGTCTCATCATTTCAGTTGTATTAGTTCAGGATATACATGGACTTTTCCTTGTGTAATAGTTCTTTGGTTTTATTTTGAGATATTGTAAAATAAAGAGAATACATACACTGACACAGTAAGACTATTGTGAGCTGATATAGGATGAAAAGGATATTTCATAGTTAGACAGTTATAGCTGGATGAAAGACAAAGGGAGACATACATGAGACAATTTTTCATAAATTATAAATATAGTGTCATGGTCTTGTGATCAAGTATTATCTGTCTCTGGTACGAGATAATTGCTGAGATTTAGCTTCTTACCTCCAATATGAGAATATGAAATGCACCAATAAGATTCTTCAAACTTTGAGGTGAATAGACGCTAAATACATGATTATATTTCACTGGAACATTTCACAGATGAGATTCCATAGATAAAGTTCAAGGGTTCATATTTTTGCCTTCCTAAAAAAGATAGTTTTCTGTAATGTAACCTTTACTGGGAAATGTAAACAAAAATATCAAGATAATATTAAAAATTACTTTTATTTTGTATTTCTTTAGCTATGTACTCTAATTTGGAAATAGTTTTTATCATTTGAAATACCTTATGCAATTGGTTGCATACGAAAAATGAATTTAAGGCCCACATGTTCAAATTACTTGTTGGCATGGTTCATGTAACAACAACAAAAAAATACAACAGAGTGTATAGTGTTCTCTCAGAAAGATATTAAGATTGAAATAAATTATGAGACTAATATGAAATATAATACATGTGAGAAAAGTTGAAGACCTGATCCATGAGAGTGGAAATGAAAAAATAGGATACAATTCTAAGATTTGTCTTTACAACTTAATGTGTAAAATTTAGGAAGTTAAACTTTGCAAATGGAAAGGATACATGCATCAAATATTCTGCCTATGTCTCTAATCTCAAATCTCTGCTTTCATTTTGTCATTCATTGCACAAAAGAGTAAAATATTGGGAACTAAATTCTATTGGGAATAGGATGACATCTGACACCAGAAACCATGTCTCCTCAACAAAACGATAGTAATTCTCTGTGCAAGGCATAGAAACCTTAAATAAATGCCTAGGTTCTAATAAGGCTGACAGTCTGAATCTTGCTATCTTAGATAATGTTCTATTGCTGTAAAGAGACATCATGAACACAGAAACTTTTAAGAGAAGAAGCATTTTATTGGACCTTGCTTACACTTTCAGAGTTTTAATCCATTATCATCACCTGTGCTGCTTGCAGCTTGGGGAGTTGACTGCAGGCCGACATGGTGCTGGAGAACTAACCAGGAGTTTGGGTTTTTTGTTTTTGTTTGTTTTTTTTTTTCCAACTTTTTTTTAATTAAATATTTTCTTTATTTACATTTCAAATGCTATCCCGAAGTTCCCAATACCCTCCCCCTGCCCTGCTCCCCTACACACCCACTCCCACTTCTTGGCCCTAGCATTCCCCTGTACTGGGGCATATAAAGTTTGCAAGACCTAGGGGCCTCTCTTTCCAATGATGGCCGACTAGGCCATCTTCTACTACAGATGCAACTAGAGACACGAGCTCTGGAGTTACTGGTTAGTTCTTATTGTTGTTCCATCTATAGGGTTGCAGACCCCTTCAATACCTTGGGTTCTTTCTCTTGTTCCTCCATTGGGGTCCCTGTGTTTCATCCTATAGATGACTGTGAGCATCCACTTCTGTATTTGCCAGGCACTGGAATAGCCTCATATGAGACAGCTATATCAGGGTCCCTTCCGCAAAATCTAGCTGGCATGTGCAATAGTGTCTGGGTTTGGTGGCTAATGATGGGATGGATGTCCGGGTGGAGTAGTCTCTGGATAGTCCTTCCTATCCTTAGAATAGGGAACAAAATGCCCATGAAAGGAAGTTGTTTTTTGTTTTGTTTGTTTGTTTGTTTTTGGTTTTTCAAGACAGGGTTTCTCTATATAGCCCTGGCTTACCTGGAACTCACTCTGTAGACCAGGCTGGCCTTGAATACAGAAATCCAACTGCCTCTGTCTCCTAAGTGCTGGGATGAAAGGCATGTGCCACCACTGCCCGGCCTAACTGGGAGTTCTACATCTAGATCTGCAGGAAGTAGGAAGAGAGAGGAGAGAGACATTAAACCTGGCTTGAGTTTTTGAAAACTCAGAGTCCACTACCAGTGACTCATTTCCTCCACCAAGGCCACACTCCTAATCTCTCTCACGTAGTGCTACTCAAATATATGGGCTTCTGGTGTTCCTTTTCAATCAAATTACCGCACTTGATCAAACTATTCCTGTGATAAAACAACCCTATCCATAAAGGTAATTGGAATCTTGATACCATGAGTTAAAAGTTTAAAAAAATTATTTTAATATATTAATAGGAAAACCAGTCCATCAAGAACTGTGGTATCAGAAAAATATTTTTCCTTTTCTTCTGTCTCTTCTTCCCTACTTGTTCTTCTCTTCATTGCTATGAAGAAGAAGAAGAAGAAGAAGAAGAAGAAGAAGAAGAAGAAGAAGAAGAAGAAGAAGAAGAAGAAGAAGAAGAAGAAGAAGAAGAAGAAGAAGAAGAAGAAGAAGAAGAAGAAGAAGAAGAAGAAGAAGAAGAAGAAGAAGAAAATATAGGGTGATTTCTCAGATCTGCCACCTGGAATTCCTTTCAGTTAGACAAATATGTCAGTCTGCCACTTGCAACAGACATGCTGGCAGAAAGTTTTCTGCATGTGGCAAAGGCATGTTCATGTTGGCTCTTCTAGCTGGAGATCCTTATAATTACATCAGTACAGCTGCCATGATGGGAGACTCGGGCCAAGCTAACTGTTGCAGAAAAATATTAGTGGGGAAAGATAGTGTTCTATTAACTTACACATTTTGTCTCACGACTGTCTGCTTTTCCTTTGTAGTTGTGTCAGGGAGGGACCCCAAGCATTACATCTTCATGGACAGCCAAAGGCACTCACAACCTTCTCTGGATAGAACATATTTGGCAAGGGATTTGATGGGGAAACATGTCAACTTGCCCCATGAAAGCTAGTCCTAATTATAGTTCTCACCTTTGTGTTAATTCAACATTGTTTATAAGTCTAGGTAATCTCTTAGATATTTACTGATTCTTCATGTACTTTCCCAGTTCATTTAATTTTCACATTAATTCTATAAGTTATTATAAATAGCATTATATACACACATATAATAGATATGGTTTCATTAGTACATTTTAACAGTACTTAACAGTTGTTTTCATGACCTTTGATAACTGCACTTTATCAGAATATTCAAAATGCAAAGCTGACAAGACTTAAAGGGTAAAGCCAAGCCTGAAAAATTGGTTTCAAAGCTGGGAAACATTTTGTACTAAAAGAAAATTGATTCCCATACGTTGCCCTGCTTCCACACACGATCCATATAAGGAATGAGTGTATGTGCATGTACAAATACATATTATAAATAAATAAATAAATAAATAAATAAATAAATAAATAAATAAATGCAACAAAATTGTGAAAAATAATTTAATAAGCACACCCCTTCTTTAAATGGTATCTGATTTATTACAGAATCAAGAAGTTAATTCAATGACTACCATCCAAGAATGCCTGTCCTTTACAAAAACTAACATATTCTTCTCTAACTAATGAGAAGAAACTGAAATTTCAGACACAGTCATTTGGGCAGAACCTCCTAATGTTTGCTGTGAGTCTATGAAGGATAGGACAGCTACATTTGCTTTTCAGAATTCCCTACAGGTAACAGCTACTGTGTTCTCTGCTTTTCAAAGAAAAGCTAACAGTGAAATCTGGGCCAGATGTTGGCCCAGAGAAGTGGGGTATTGTCAAGCTCTTGTTTATGTCTTCCAGATCATCCATATACTGTCTAGTAACCTAGAGATTAAGAGTTACCATTTGCATCCAAAAGGGAGCAGATACCAGTCTACCAGATAGATGTTAGTCTCTCATCTAATCCCAAAGGTGATTGTTTAGGTTTTTATTTCCAGTGTTACTTGTATACATGGGCCACAGAGTTTTAAGAACTTGTGCTGCAAGTAGCTTAAATACTATAAGAAATATAACTAATTTTTAGGTTCAAAGCTAGAATACAAAATATAGGTCTTTATGAAAACCAGTAAACAAATAGAACTGGTAAGATTCATACTTGTATTAAGCTCTTTTCCTGATGTTTACCTGCAAGCCAGTTTTTATGAGACTGGTTGTCCTGGGTGGTAGTTGAGTATTGACTGATCAGAGCAGGAAAAGAATGAGCACAAATAAATAAAGAAATAAAGAACATATATGGAATTGCAAAATGTGAAGTGATTTCCCATGCACAGCAATTGGTAAAGATCTTCCAGAAATTCAGGAGTCCAGAGGAGGGATTTTAAACCTAATGGGGAATGAAAACTGAAATTCCATCAGTGGTCAATGTGAATAGGAAATGAAGTTATCCTATATAATGTAAAAAGCAGTCAGTTGTGCCATACATTATAAATTGATATCTGGCTGATCTGAGCAGTTAGATGACCATTCTAACACTGCATGGTTTTTCTACCAACCCAAGTTTTGACTTGAGAAAAGGTAATTTGGGGAACAATGATTGTGTGTTCTTGAGAAAATTGAGAAATTTTATAAAAACCTTCTTTATAAATAATTAATTTTAGAGGCTTATAGCAATAAAGGTTGCTTTGTTTTCCATTTCTCTTCCCTTTTCTCTCTATCATCTATCAATCTATCTATCTATCTATCTATCTATCTATCTATCTATCTATCTATCTATCTATTATCTATCTATCTATCATTTATCTCATAGTCTATTTCCCTCTTCTTTCACACTGTCTTGCTGCACCAGTCTCTGCACAATTTAAAGATTCCCAATCCAGTGGTATTTCCAGCTTCAATTCTGTGCTTGTTCTTCATTTCAACCTACACGAATGTTAGAAGAAAGGTTTCCTTGCTGTATTGCAAACAAATGGTTCACTTTGATTTAATATTTTTTAAAAATGCCTTTATTTATTTTTTGTATTTATTTCTGTATATATGGTGGTATGCATGCTCATAGGGTGCAGGTGAAGACCAGAGAACAACTTGTAAACACTGATTCTGCCACATAGTCCTGAGGATAAAACTCAGGTTGTTAAGTAGGTTGGAAGCTCATTACCCACAAAGCCATCTGTCCAGGCTGATGCTTTATTTTCTTCTTGTTCTAATGTTGCAAGTATAGTTTCTCAGTTCATATAGAAGCATTTTTTTATGGTCAGTTAACATGAAAATGCATGCTATACTTGATGTTTGTCATTGAAATCATGGGGCCATTCATTAATATATTTTCTCATCCACATTAAATGATATCCAATGTGATAGAGAAAAGGCAGACTTTTTATTGTATATTTTCTTTATTTACATTTCAAATGTTATCCCTCTTCTCAGTTTCCTTTCTGGAAACCCACTTTCCCACCCCCACTCCGTGCTTCTATAAGGATGCTCCCCCACTCACCCACCCACTCCCACCTTCCTGCCTTTGCAATCCCCTACACTAGAGCATCGAGCTTTCACAGGGTCAAGGACCTCTTCTCCCATTGATCCTCATCATGGCCATCCTCTGCTTCATATGTGGCTGGAGCCATGGGTAACTCCATGTGTAGTCCTTGGTTGGTGGTTTAGTCCCTGGACGCTCTGGGGGTGGGGGAGTCTGGTTCGTTGATATTTGTGTTCTTCCTATGGGGTTGCAAACTTCTTCAGCTCCTTCAGTCTTGAGAAAACGTATTCATAATTATCCAGAGTTAACAATATTGTTTATGTACTATTTCTACAGTGCTCCCCAAACAGGTGAAGTTTTTCAAAACTTATCATCATTATTTTGGTAAAACTTTTCTTACCATAATTATTAATATCACAATTGTTATTATAATATAAGCATTAAATATTAATATGTAGCTTTTATATATGATACTCATATAGTTTATATATGTATTACTATTATTTTTCATTATCCATTGGTTATTTTGATGGGTTTCATTATCACTTCTGATTCTCACTCACAAATTGGCACAGCTTTTGTTATGGCCCTGTTTAAGGAATAAGGAAGCCAAGAGAGGTCATGAAATTACTCACTTGAGATAATATAATTAGCAATTAAAATAAAAAAAAATTCTGGTCCTCAGATGTCAGGGACTTATGCTATTGCAGAGGATGGAAAACATTGGCCCTCAGGCACAGATATGACAGCTGCCTGTACCCTGGCATGATCAGGAATGCAGATTTTTATACAAAACCTTTCAGAGTGCTATCCAACAGTATGGTAATATCTAAAATACAGCTTTATCTGAAGTTCCCACACAATTAAGATAAGAAATCCTCTGTCTTTCCATGTTCTAGTACTCCCAAGTTGAGAACTATTGGATTATAGCTATCCTCTATCTGAAAAGCAGAGACATAAAAAAAAAAAAAGCCTTTAAGCCCACAGCAGAGACCTGTAGTATATCACTCAGCTCAAAACACAGTTCTTTCTCCTCTAAACAGAACTTAATTATGTTACAGAAAGGGGATGACACAAACTTTATGTCTTCTGTCCTCTCAGGAAAAGTCTGGAAAAATACAACTTAACTTTTCCTTAAATAACAAGGTTAGTATAGAAAGTTTCTCCCTGGAGTGAATGACTGACATCACTACATAGAGGTACCAGTGGAGAAGAAATAAAGAAACAATCATCAGTGTATCCAGGTTACTTGGATGCCTACAGCTGTTTTTTTTTTTCAGACAGACTTATCATCACAGGGTTGTAAGTAATGATACATCCTTGGAAATAAAAGCGACCCAGTATCCTGTTTCCAGACAGATCACACTGGAACGGGCATGTGTGAAAATTAACCAACCATTGCCTTGTAGACATGCTGAAATATATCTCTTAACTCACAGAAACAAATTCCTAGAAAATTAAGGTTGTCAGGGTATGAGGTGAGATAAGTAGAGATTGAAAAGTGTTAGAGCAGATGTCCATGGAGTTTGGAAAATCAACACAACTTGTTTTCAAGGGGGAACAGGGATACAATGAAAAATGATATTTTGTTTGTTATTAAATGTGTAAATGCAGCTGTAGAATGTTCTAAACTGTCAGATTTTCATATGCATAGGATATCACTTCAAATGCTTTGTTTATTGGAGTAGTAAAAAGTCAGTTTAGTCAATACAATAAATAATTGCCTTAATTAAACATGCTGAGGCATGATCTGACAAGTCACCACTGATGCAGTGACTCAAATGATATGAACAGACAAGATTTAATTCCTTTCTTCATACTACAGCACTTTAGTACACAGTAACACATATTTTCAATTAACTTTGGGATGATGGACAGAGGATCCACCTCTGTATCTCCCTTTATACAAGTTGACGAAAAAAATCCTGTACTTGACAAATCCCGATGATGTGCAATAAATATATCAAATTGCAAAAGTGGTAGAGGTATTAAGGATTAGATTTGTATTATGCCTGATCCTTAAAAATGATGAGTCATATGTCTGTTTTATCACAGCAATTGTGTTCTATATTCTTCCTTTAGTCAGGGAAGGGTCAGTATCCTATATGTGTAGAAGATACCCGAGATAAACAACTTGCCAAGAGGACTTGCCTTATTTGACTTACCACTTTACAAGTAGTAAAATATGTGATGATCATGATCCAGGATCATTGATTGGTGGCACATCAACACGAGTGCATATTGCAGGGAAAATACCTATCCTGTTACTGATAAATGAAAAAAATAAAGATAAAAAGACACTGGAGAGGTACTATCCCAAAGCGGTTCTCAAAAAATATTCCAGATCTTTCAGTAGAGCTAAGATGGGAACCTGTGGATGAAAATGGTTAATCTTACTCTGGGGCTTCTACCCCACCTTTGAATATTCAGTTCCTGAATAAAACACACACATAACTTACATATATATATATATATAGTAAGCCTTTATTAAGAACAATGTTGGGCAGATATCTTTCCTCTGTGCTATTAAAATCTATTTTCTATTGATAATCCAAGTTATTAATTAGTCTCTTTAATCTGGGCTGTTAACTCATATATGTCATTCCTCATGGCGAAGAATTATTGACTCCTAACCCATGGCATCTTTCTCCTCTCTTTACTTTCTTCTCTCTCCTCTTGATTATCCTCAGACCCCAAGCCCAGGAACCCTAAACCTGCCTATTTCTCCTCTGCCCAGCTATTGGTTGTTGGTGTCTTTATCCACTAAACAGGGATAACTAATCAGGCCACATAATGTCACTTCAATTATTTTATTTATTTACATTTGAAGTGTTGTCCCATTTCCCAGGGTTCCCTCCATGAGCTCCCCATCCCAGCACCCTTCTCCTTTGTCTCTAAGAGAGTGCTGCTTCACCCACCTACTCCTACCTCAGCCCTCTAGCACCCCCCTTCTCTGGGGCATCAAGCCTCCAGAGGACCAAACACATGCACTCACTCCCACTGAGGCCAGAGAAGGCAATCATCTGCTGCACATGTAGCAGGGGCCACGGACCAGCTTATGTATAATCTTTCACTGGTGTCTCTGTCCCTGAGAGCTCAGAGGGGTCTGGTTATTTGATATTGCATTTCTTCCTATGGGGTTGTAATCCCGTTCAGATCCTTCAGTCCTTCCCCTAATTCTTCCATAGGTGTCCCTAGGGTCAGTCCAACGGTTATCTGTAAGTATCTATATCTGTCTTAGTCAGGTGCTGGTAGAGCCTCTCAGAGGACAGCCATTTCAGGCTCCTGTCTACAAGCACAACATGGCACCAGTAATAATGTTTTGGTTTAGTTCCTACACATGGGATGGATTCCAAGTTGGGGGAGTCTCTGGATGGCCTTTCCTTAGTCTCTGCTCCAATTTTGTCCCTGTATTTCCTTTAGGCAGGAACAATTCTGGGTTCCAAATTTTGAGATGGTTGGGCGGGCCCATCCCTCAACTGGGGCCATGTGTATATAGAGGAGGTGGTAACTTCAGGTTCCATCTCCCCACTGTTGGGCATTTTGGCTAATGTTATCACTATTGGGTTCTGGGAGCCTCTCACATCCCATCCCGGATGTATGGGAATTTTTAATCCTTCCCCCTGTCCCACACCCCAAACTGTTGCATATCTCCATTCATTTTTTTGACCCAAGGGGCTTCTGTCCTGTCTTTCCCCTTTCCCTCCACATCATTTCTGCTACCCAGATTCCTACTTCCCACTGCCTCCTATGATTATTTTGTTTCCTCTTCTAAGTGTGGTTCAAGCATCAACATTTGAGCCTTCCTTCTTAAGCTTCATATGGTCAGTAAATTGTATCATGGGTATTCTGAACTTTTTTGGCTAATATCAACTTATTAGTGAGTACATACCATGTATGTCCTTTTGGGTCTGAGTTAACTCACTCGGGATATTTTTTAGTTCCATCCTTTTGCCCTGAAAATTCCTGATGTCCTTGTTTTCAGTAGCTGAGTAGTATTCAACTGTGTAAATGAACCATATTTTCTGTTTCCATTCATTGGTTGAGGAACATCTGGGTTGTTTCCAGCTTCTTGTTATTATAAATAAGGCTGCTTTGAGCATAATGGATCACATCTTCTGTGATATAGTGGAGCATCTTTTGGGTACAGGTGGGTCATCAGGTAGAACTATTTCCAATTTTCTGAGGAAATGCCAGATTGATTTCTAGAGTGTTTGTACTAGTTTACAATCCCACCAGAAAAGGAGTGTTCCTTGTTCTCCACATCCTTGCCAGCACCTGCTGTTGCCTGAGCTTTTTAACTTAGTCATTCTGATTGGTGTGAGGTGGTATCTTAGGGTCATTTTGATTTGCATTTCCATGATGACTAAGGATGTTGAAGATTTCTTTAGGTGTTTCTCAGTCATTTGAGATTTCTCAGTTGGGAATATTGTGATTAGCTCTGTAACCCGATTTAATTGGGTTATTTGGTTATCTGGAGTTTTAATTCTTGAGTTCTTTGTGTATTTTGGATATTAGTCCTCTATTGGATATAAAGGTAGTGAAGATATTTTCCCAATCAGTAGATTGCTGTTTTATCTTACTGACAGTTTCATTTGAAGTTTTCAGTTTCATGCTGTCACATTTGTCAATTGTTGATCTTAGAGAATGAGGCCTTGGTGATCTGTTCATAAAATTTCTCCCTATGCCATCAAGGCTATTTCCCACTTTCTCTTCTATTAGATTCATTGTATCTGATTTTATGTGAAGGTCGTTGATCCACTTGGACTTGAGCTTTGTACAAGGAGAAAAAAAAATGGATCAACCTGAATTTGTCTAAATGTATATGTCCAGTTAGACCAGCAGTAATTGTTGAAAATGCTTTCTTTTTTCCAATGTATGTTTTTTCTTCTTTGTTAAAGATCAAGTGTCCATAGGTATATGGGTTTTCTTCTGTTTCTTCAATTCTGTTCTATTGATTCAGATGTCGGTCTCTGTACCAATACCATGCAGATTTATTAATATTGTTCTGTAGTACACCTTGTAGAGAGGGATGATGATTCTTCCAGAAATTCATTTATTTTTGAGAATTGTTTTCACTATCCTGGTATTTTGTTATTCCATATGAAGTTGAGAAATACTCTATCTCTGTGAAGAATTGAGTTGGCATTTTGGTGGGGACTACATTGATTCTATAGATTGTTTTTGATAAGATGACCAATTTTTTTTTACTATGTTAATCCTACCAATCCATGAGCATGGCTGATCTATCCATCTTCTGAGGTCTTTTTGGATTTCTTTCTTCAGGGACTTGATGTTTTCGTCATACCAATCTTTCACTTGTTTGGTTAGAGTTTTTCTAAGATATTTCATATTACTTGTGTCTACTCCGAAGGATGTGGTTTCCCTCCTTTCTTTCTCAACCAGTTTATCCTTTGTATAAAGGAAGGCTACTGATTTAATTGAGCTAATTTTTTTTATATAGCTATTTTGCTAAGGGTTTTTTTATCAGATTTAGGAATTTTCTGGTAGAATTTCTTTGGTCTCTTATGTATACTATCATAAAGTTTACTAATAGTGATACCTTGAAGTCTTCCTTTCCAATTTGTATCCTCTTGACCATCTTTTGTTGTCTAATTGCTCTAGCTAAAATTATGAGTACTATATTGAGTAAATACGGAAAGAGTGGGTAGCCTGTCTTATTCCTGATTTTAGTAGGATTGTTTCAGGTTTGATTTTCGGTTGCTCTATATTCATTTATTATGATTAGGTATGTTCCTTTAAAATCTGATCACTCCAGGACTTAACATGAAGTGATGTCATATTTTGTCAAAGTTGTTTTCAGCATCTAATGAGATGATCATGTGATTTTTTTTTCTTGGAATTTGTTTATATAGTGGATTATGTTGATGGATTTCTATATATTGAGCTACCCCTGCATCCCAGTAATGATGCCTACTTGATCATGGTTTATGATTATTTCATTGTTTTCTTGGATAAGGTTTGTGAGAATTTTATTATTTTTGCATCGATATTCATAAGCATAATTGCTCTGAAGTTCTCTTTCTTTGTTGGGTCTGTGTGGTTTAAATATCAGTAATTTAATTAATTAACAGTAATTTCATAGAATATATTAGGACATGTTCCTTCTGTTGCTATTTTGATAATAGTTTGAAGAGTATTGGTATTAATCTTCTTTGAAGGTCTGGTAGTATTCTGCATTAAAACCATCTGGCACTGGGATTTGTTTGGATGGGAGACTTTTAATGACTACATCTATTTCCATAGAGGTTATGCAATTATTTAAGTAGTTTACCTGATCCTGATTTAACCTTGGCACATCATATCTGTCTAGAAAATCCTCCATTTCATTTATATTTTCCAGTTTTCTAGAGTAAGTTATGATGATTTTTTTTTGAATTTTCTAAGCTTTTGTTATTATGCCTACTTTTTCTTTTCTGAAGTTGTTAATTTCTATATTGTCTCTGTGTCCTTTAATTTGCCTTGTTAAGGCTTTATCTAGCTTATTGATTTTCTCAAAGAGCCAGCTCTCAGTTTTGTTGACTCTTTGTACATTGTATTTGTTTCTACTTGATTTATTTCAGCCAGGTGTTTGATTATTTCCTGCCATCTACTTCTCTTGATTGTGTTTGCTTCTTTTTGTTCTAGCGATTTAAAATGTGCTGTTAAGCTGCTAGTGTAGGATGTTTCCAATTTCTTTATGAAGGCACTTATGCTATTTATTTTCTGCTTAGCAGTGCTCTCTCATTTTGTCCTATACGTTTGGCTATGCTGTGCCTTCATTTTCATTAAATCCTATAATTTTTTTCATTTACATTTTAATTTCTTCTCTGACCAAGTTTTCATTGAGTAACATGTTCTGTTTTCATGAGTATATGGGCTTTCTTTTGTTTTTCTTATTATTTTTTACTTTATATGTATTTAATTAACTATTTATTTATTTATTTATTTATTTTGGTTTTTCAAGACAGGGTTTCTCTGTGTAGCCATGGCTGTAGTGGAACTCACTCTGTAGACCAGGCTGGTCTCAAACTCAAACTCAAACTATAGACCACCTGCCTCTGCCTCGCAAGTGCTGGGATTAAAGGTGTGTACCACCACTGCCCAGCTATGTTTTTCTTGTTATTAATGACCACCCTTAGTCTGTGGTGATCTGGTAGAATGCATAGGATCATTTAAATATTCTTGCATCAGTTGAGGCTTATTTTATGTGCAATTATACAGTCAATTTTTGGAAAAGTTACCATGAGGTGCTTAGAATAAGGTATATTTTCTTGTTTTGGGGTGAACTTTTCTGCCTATATCAGTTAAAGCCATTTTGTTCATAACCTCTGTTAATTTTGCTGTGTCTCTGTTTAGTTTCTGTTTCAATGACCTGTCCATTTTTGAGAGAGGTGTGTTGAATTCTCCCACTCTTATTGCTTAAGTTTCCATGTATATTTTGAGCTCTATTAAGGGTTCTTTTGCAAACATATATGTCATTGCATTTGGGGTATAGATGTTCAGAGTTAGACTTTTCTCAGTGATTTTTTTTCCCCTTAATTAGTATAAAGTATTGTTCCCCATTTCTTTTGATAACTTCTGCTTAAAAATCTATTTTATTATATATTAAAATCACTACTCCACCTTGTTTATTTTGGGACCATTTGCTTAGAAAACTTTTTCCAGCCTTTTCCTCTGAGGTAGTGTCTGTCTTTATCACTGAGGTATTTTTCCATATTCAGCCTTTTTCTGGGTCCAATTTATGTATCCAGTCTATTAGCCTATGTATTTTTATTGGGGAATTGAGTCCAGTGATGTTGAGAGATGTTAAAGTTCAATGATTGTTGATTCCTGTGTTGTTAGAGGTGGTATTCTGTTTGTGTGATTCTTTTGGGGGCTTATTATAAGATGATTAATTTTACCTTCCTTGTGTTGGAGTTTTCCTGCTAGTATCTCTATAGGAATTGGTTAGTAGAAAGATATTGTTTAAGTTTTTTATGTCATGAAATATCTTGGTTTCTTCATCTATGGTGATTGAGAGTTTTTCTGGGTATAGTAGCTTGGACTGGCATTTGTGTTCTCTTAGGGATTGCACAGAGTCTCTCTAGTGTCTTCTGGCTTATAGAGTCTTCCTTGAGAAGTCTGGTGTAATTCAGATAGGTTTGCCTTTATATGATACTTGGCCATTTCCCCTTAGCACTTTCAATATTCTTTATTTGTTTTGTGTATTTAGTGTTTTGATTATATGTTTTGGGGGGGATTTCTTTTCTGATCCAATCTGTTGGGTGTTCTGTAGGCCTGTAAGTTTATGGGCATCACTTTCTTCAGGTTCCAGAAGGTTTTTTTTTTTCTGTGATTTTGTTGAAGATGTTTTCTGGCCCTATCAATTGGAGATCTTCGCTTTCTTCTATTCCTATTATTATTAGGTTTGGTATTTTCATTGTGTCCTAAATTTCCTGGATGTTTTGAGCTAGGAACTTTTTGTACTTTGTATTTGGTTTGAATGTTATGTCAATATCTTCTGTGGTATCTTATATCCCTCCAATTCTTTCTTCTATCTCTTGTATTATGTTGGTGATGCTTGCATCTGTTAACTCATAATTCCTTTCCTAGGTTTTCCATCTCCAGGGTTATTGTATCTTATTTCGTTTTTAGGTCTTGGATTTTTTTTTTCCAATTCTTTCACCTGTTTAATTGTGTTTTTCTATGTTTCTTTAAGGGGTTTATTTGTTTCATCCTTAAGGGTTTCTATCTGTCTGTGTTTTGGTATATTTCTTTAAGGGAGTTATTTATGTTCTCCTTAAAGTCTTCTATAACTGCCATGAGATGGAATTTTAGGTCGGAGACTTGCTTTTCAGGGGTGTTAGGGTATTCAGGCCTTGCTGTGGTAGGAGGACTGGATTCTGATGTCAAATTATATTGGTTTCTGCTGCTTATGTTCTTGTGCTTACATCTCACAATCTGGTTATAGCTTGTATTTACTGGACTCATGGTCTCTGGCTCTAGCCTTTCCCTACTTGAACACAGGTAGAGCTCTATGTTCTGGGCTAGAGCAGGTCTCCTGGGAGACAGTGATGTCTCTGGTTAGGGGGTCCTCCTGCAACCCTGGTTAGGGGAGTCTGCCTGTGTCCCTGGTTAATGCAGACTTCTTGGCAGATGGGAAGGCTGTGTTACATCAGATATCCTAGAAGACAGGAGGCACTCAGGAGCACCTGACCTTCCCAGGGCAGAGCTGTAGACCTTAAGGGAGATGTGTTACTGGCAGAGTAGACAGGTCAAGAGTAGACAGGTCATGTTTGAGCAGGACTCTGGGGCGATCCTAGCTAGGGTAGGTATTGGCCAGGGTCTCAACCAAGTCCCAGGTTCAGGCATATCTCCTGGGAGACAGTTGTCTTTGGGGTATGCATGAGGGACAGTATAACCAGATTAGCCCTGGGCCGAGTTACAGACTGGAACCAGCAACAAGTATTTATCATACCAAAAGACCAAACCTCAACAGAACCATGAGTTCAGCATGTGGTCTCAAGCATTCCTGATGGGATCAGTTGTGGTAGCCATCCACAGCAGTTACTACTTCAAGAATAATATTTGAATCTTGAGTGAGAAAACTGAAATGTCAACTTCAATGCAGCTCATCTATTCCAATAATTCTTCTTTTATATGGGCTAATTTAGGTATTTCTTTGATCAATGCAATGTGGTACTAAATATTTATGGAAATATTCTCCTGTGTTAAGAGTTTTTATTCTTTGTATATTATATCATCACTTCTTGTTTTGTCTTTTTAAATAAAATTTCCAATTGTGCACAAGGCAAATCTCTGTCTTTATATCTGTTCTTTTCTCTTCCATTTCTTGGTCTCTTTCTCTCTATTTGTTTGTGTTGTCCTATTCCAATGTGTTAGTTTTTTTGTTTTATTTTATCTTAAACTATTATCCCTTAGATGACTGATCGATTTCTAATGAGAGAAACAGCATAGATCTGGATGGGAGGGAATATCAGGAGGGACTAGGAGTAAAGGGAAACCGCTAATTATATATATTGTATGAATCAACGTATTTTCAATAACAGAAAAGTAAACAAGCATATATATATATATATATATATATATATATATATATATATATCATCTGGAATATTCTCGCAGGATTTTCTACTGTGCAACTATTGATAAACTAATGTAGAAAGGTAATAACTTGAAAGTTTTGAGGATCACTTGGCTTATGGTTTATCCAACATTAAATTGGACTGTTTCAACTGGGTAATAAGGATAATGATGATACATGCTTAGGTAGAGCACAATGAAAGGATAAAGAGAATATTCCCTCTGTTTCTGTAGGCTTCAAAGAATGCTTATTAGTGAAGTAAATTATGCACCACTTTGTGTAGTGTCATTAAACAGGTAAAAACCAAGGGTGGTTATGAAACTATATCAATTAGGTGCTGCGTATCTCAGGGAAGTAAGTAGTTTGAAGAAATCTGGGTCACTGGAAAAGCCAAATTTCTTGGAAGTATATTTTTAAACCAAAGCTTCAGAGATATTTTTATTCTACTGAAATATTTCATATTCTACAGAATATGTTTGCATTTTAATTCACGGTAAGAATGGGCACAAAGTATATATAGATAATAATGATATTTATAAGCAAATGAGTTTGGGAGAAATTTTACCCTTTCAAAAACTAGGAAGAAAACTGTAAGGAAGAGGATATGAATGAGGATCCATAAAAAATTAATCTTTTGATTAATTGATTTTATTTTAAGCAATAGGATAAAGTGGCGATAGTGATTGATTGAATCAGATTTATTTGGTTGTTGGTGGGTTTCTGGTTTTGCAAAGCAAATGTCACTCTGATCAAGGCACAGTTTTTATGTTTTAAGTTGTTTGTTGATGTTAGGCAAAGTGGCAACCTGTTATGTTTGAACAGAGATCATCAATTTTAATCCTTAGGGCTGTCATTTAATAGAGATAGGACATAGTGGACACACATAGAATAAACTGCCCTTATTTAGGGTTACTTAAAACTTAAGTATGCTATCACATGCAATAGTTTATTCAACATCAATAGAGCCACTAAATATCATTGAGATATTATGTACAAATCCTTGTAGTTTGCAAAGCTATAGAATCTTGTGTGGAAAATGGCATCTTCCATTTTATTAATCTGAAGATCGTACTTCCTTTTAAACCTACAATCTTGAGTTTTATTGAGTCTTACAACCATCTTGACTTTGAATAATTTCTGTTCTCTCTTTTGTCTTAAAATGTTTCACTCCTTTCTGAACCCTGACATTCAATGTGGCATTCGTTGCTATGATTTTGTCTCTAACACCCCAGTTGGCATTGTAATTCTTTTTATTCTTCGTTTATCTGCAATTAAGCTATATGGCAGATTTGTAGTGATTTTGTTTCTATTCATCCTGTTTTCACAAACTGTTTAGGATTCAATTGATTTTGTCCATATCTGGTTTATGTAGAACTTGAATGACAGGCAAACAATATAAAAAAGAATCTGTAAATATCTCCGAAGAATTCTTGGTCACTGGTTATCAAATATCCATCACGTAACATATCCTGTCACTTTTGCCTTCACTAAAGCATTGAGACAAATACTATAACATTTTAATGGTAAATTTCATCATATTTAACATTACAGAAACAGATACCTAAAGACAGATGCACAGCTTGCCTGATGCGAACACTAAGTTGGCTTGACTGAACATGTCCAGCTCTGCCACTTCTGCATAGCTTGAATTTTAGGAAGGGTTTCACCAAAGAATCTACAAGCAAGTTGTTTAGCTGAAGTTCTGAGTTTTTCACTCAGTGAACAAGAAAGATAATGGATGTGATTTCAAAAAGCTTGGAGGACAAATTAGAATTGTTATTCTTCCCCTTTCTGGCAGATGAGGTCTCTGAAATATGTTTCCTCCAAGTAAGAATTGAACCTACTTTAATGATGTCTACTTTTTTGCCTTTCTAATGCCTTATAAAAATGATATTTATGACTGTGATTGTTAAAGTCATTCTGTAATTTCATATAAGGAGAGTTTCCATTGACATAGCTAACCATCATTCTATTAAGAATATTAAATTTTTGCAGTATCAAATGATATTCCCGCTACTTAAAGTTTGTAACCTAAAGAATAGAAATGCCATATAACCCAACTGCATATTTAAGTCTGCTTACAAATTACTAGGACACTAGATAACTTTAAAAAAACAGATGATATTAGCAAAAGAGAAAAATGTTTCTCAGTATATACTGCAAATTTTTATTGAATTTTTACCATGTACTGCATTCAGAGGATAAAAGAAATAGGTATAGTCCATGTTTATGTAAAGATACAATTTTGGAGGTAATCAATATATACTTAACATATCAGGTTATTTAAAAACTGTTATGATTTCTACAAAGTAGTATGAACCTCAAGTAGCAATAGTGTAATTATTTCTTAAGACATTCTGAAAATGTTCAAAGAGAAAAGGATATCCAGTGAGGCTTTCTGTATTTGGTAACATTTAAGGTGGGGGGAAGCATATTATGAAGAAGGCAGTCAACATGCTTGCTGGTATCTTGTGTACAAACACTATTATAACTTTTGTGCATCATTTGTTAACAGAACAGAAGGCAAACTGTAAGCAACTTCTTATAATAAGATAATATGTCAGCTGATGGTAGTGATGAATATCTGCTTTCCGTTGTGCAAGAGAAGTAATCCATTTCAGTTGAAGAATTCAGGAATAGTTTCCTAATCAACCTTCCACATGACTTACTTCAAATAAAGCACATAACTTATGTAAGTAGGTAATAGAAATAGTATATTTATTTTGAGACATATCATATTAAAGAATGTAGGACATACATAAGACAAAAGACTATGGCATAATTTTACATAATTCATATACCATAGAGATGTACTTTAAAAATGTTAGAACTAACAAAGAAAAATTTTGATATGTTATAAAAAGTGTCCTATTGTTTTCAGTTGTATGGACACAATATTTCATAGATTGCCATTTTTTTTCTGAAAATCCTCTGACACAGAGCTAGAGAATAATTTATTGTTGAGATCATTCCTTCCTTGATTTTCAGTAGAATAGCACATGAGATTATATTATAGACACAAAGAATACTTTCATGTTAGAAAGTACAAGTAAGAAAATTAAGGGTCATTTGAGAAGAAGTATGAAAGCCTAGCATGGTAGAAACTTACTACACACACACACACAGAGAAAGAGAGAGAGAGAGAGAGAGAGAGAGAGAGAGAGAGAGAGAGAGAGAGAGAGAGAATTTAAATGTAATAGTCAAATAAGAGGAGAGACAGAACCCTGCCTGGACATCTCTTGTCACCAAAGGAAGTTTCCAGTCCTGGAAATGGGCTGTATATTATTGAGTTTTTCACCAAAGGGGTCCCATGGAACTGCATTCTAAACCCAGGCTGTTGCAAAGAATATAAATTGTTTTCTGCAAACTGATAGCAAGACTCCATTGCAGTAGTTAACACCTACACAATTCTTTGGAACGGAAAAGCTTATCTGGTGTCTACAAAAGGCCTTCACCTCTATATTCATACATCTTTAGGGGAAGAAGGCATTCTGTATGCTACCAAAAGAGAAACATAGACAGGAGCCTACTCACAAATCCTTCAATCTACAATGGTGTTCTTACTGCAAGATGTGTTAGTGCAATGATGACACAATGTTTGTGGCAATAACTAACCATTATCTCATTTGAATTAAGGCCTATTCCATAAGATGGGACCCATTCTGAGACTAAATGCCCCAGAGATTTAGGGTAAAAAACAAACAATGCCACTCTACTAAAAGAACACAGGAAGACAATGACTCCTAATGACATTCTGCTATACTAGTAGATAATTGTCTTGTTTAGCCATAAGATTTGAGGATAATACAGAGATCCACAGCCAGAACGTATGAAGAGAATGAAAGACATTGGAACACTCAACACTATGTCAGATGTTGCCAATAAATTCTTCCCCTAAGGTTTCAGGAAACCCTGCAGAAGAGAAGGCAGAAATATCTAAGATCCAGATGGACAGGGGGACACAGAAAAGAAAATGAAAAGAAGAAAAAAGAAAAAGAAAAAAAAAAAAAGAAAATGAAACCCTGTAAATCAACATGATCAGTATGTATATGAACCATAGAAACAGAGGCGGCATACAGAGGGCCTCATTGTTCTGCAGCAGATATGATTGTTGAGCTAAAAGGAGAAGAGAACACATTCTTTAATCCATAACCCAGAATCTATCTCCAATTGACAAGTAGCTGAAAAACAAACAAACAAAAACCTGCTCATCTAGAAACAAACTATTCTTAGGAATAGACTGTATCAGGTCTTCTTAAAATTTTTTAACAAAATATCACATTTTTATTTTATTATTATTTATATTTTCTCTAACCATATCCTACAAGTAATTTGGGTACAGATTATAGCTCCAGTCTAGTGTTTTTACAGGATTCCTGGATGAGTTAGCACATAGATATCCACATCTATATTTGTTTCTTCTGCCTTTCTTGATCCATTTTCATTCTGTTTATTTGTTTGTTTGCTTTATCCTATAAAGATGTAGTACTTTTTATTTTCTCATTATATTTTACCATAGTTTTATCTCTTAAAAGTCTGTTTGTTTTCTAATGAGAGACAGAAAGGGAGTGGATCTGGATATGAGAGGGATTGGGGAGGGACTGGAAAGAGTAGAAGGAGAAGAAGCTGAAATCAAGATATATTATATGAGAGAACAATCTACTTTCAGTAAAGGAAAAAAGAAAACAGTGATAGGTAATGGGGTACCCTGAAGTTTAATATCCTCAAACTTTACAACAAGGAACTAATGATTCTTGCCCTGTTCTGATTCATGAAGTCACTGTCAAGATTATAGTCAAGATGATGATGATGATCTCCTAAGAAGATACGGAATTCTTATTGTGAAGGAAAAGTAAAGGTGTAAATCTGGGCAATGAATGCCATGCGTGACACTGAGTATCTTTCAGTAATGAGCCACACAATACCCAGGATCACAAGGTCCCCACCCCAGTAAAAATGTACTATGGTGGAACAAAAGCAGTATCTACCTGGAACCTCACTTTCTGTGGTGGGTGAGCAGTTTCTCTAAACTTCCCCCAATTTAGAAGAGTCTAGGGAGTCAGAACAGACCTCTCATATTCTTCCAGTTCTTCTTACTTTACCATGGTGTCTCAGTAGAGAGAATGAGGATAGTATTGAAGTTACAAGACAAATGAAAGACTGGAGACTGGAAACATTGAGAAAACCTCTTAAAAAAAAAAAAAAACTCGCCTAAGAATTTAAAAATCTTGAGAATTAGTACAAATTCAACTTTAGTGCTCTGCACCTGAAATTGTACTAATTTTCTTCTTCCCTCCTATATTCTGTGAACTACAAATTCTAGAATGCTTACTCTATCACACATAAATTTTACAACAATATACTTGTGCATAAGTTACCATTATATTCTTTTTCAATGTGTTTGACACTGCCATGTAGTTCCGTATATTTAAAACAAATGAATGACAGAAGTCTCTCCTACCTATTAATGTAGCATATATATGTAATGCAAGATGACAAAGGTATAAAAAAAAACCAAACTGTTGAATGTTTCTAATGAACAATACCAATAAAAAATTATAACAGCCATTGAAGGTGGATTATAAAAAGCATAATATTAAAAGCACTTAAAAACATTGAAAGAAGGGCATATTTATTTGTTAGTTTCCAAATATATTTAGTATATAATAAAATTTCTAAACCCTAATAGACTTTTGGTTTACAAATATGATTTACACACTAGTAAGCATGTGGAATTTTTATAAACATACATTAAAAATACTGCTAATATTGCTAACTGCAAGAGAGAAGATTGTCAGGAGGAAAAGAAGAAAGGATGATGGCCATTTTATGCTTACTTCATAGTTATAAAATATTTTATGATAGATTGCATTGCATACTTATAATTTGTGTTCATTTGAATTAAAAGTAGATCATGTCGAGTAGTATTTAAGATTATTCACAGCTTCCAAGTCTAAAGTTTGAAATTAGAAAAATAAAACATGCTGCTTTTCAACAAGGCCAGCCTGATGAAAAGTCAGCATAATACTGTGTGTATAGAAAATGTACATACGTGGGATGATTTTTCAGTGTGACAGCTGGAGGGTGGAATCTGGTCAAAGGCTGACCCCTAGCATATGGCCTCACAGGTTTCTTGATATGCATACACAACACATTCTTGGCAAAGTCAAGGGTCGACCGGAAAATGACTCATTAAGCTTTAGTGGCTGCTGTGCTTTAGATGTGGACCCCAAGTCTGCATCGTGTGTATGCCAACTTATGCACCAACCTTCATATAACAAAATTCTTCCAAGGAGGCAAACAAAAACTACATATGCAGGGGCAAAGAGCTGAGCCTACAGATTGTACACTCAACAAGAATGGGACTGTTCCAACAACATAACTTTTAGAGAAAAAAAAAATTGTAATTAACACTAATATTCCTAAGCCAGAATTACTCCTACACAGACTGTGGTAAGTAGCATTGTTAATGTTCTAATTTGTTGTTTGTCTTTCAGGTGGAGTATAGTGTTGTATAATGTTTTATCTACAGCAAGAAAATATTTCCATGCCCAATATTTTTTTTTTTTTAGCATTTAAACATTTTTATATTGTCTATCAAGTTAAATAGCAACCAATCTACAAAAGTTTATCTATGGATTTCTTAGTCCATGCCATGTTGCTGGAATATAGTAGACAATATATTAGAAATAACTTTAAATTATTTGAATTTTGTAGTAAAGAAGTTCCTTCTGTTTAAACTTTGGAAATAATGAACTCTGAGAATATTGTTTTAGCATCATGTGACGGCTTAGGCCTTACTTCACCTCAGGGCGGAAGACAGAGAGGGTGTATAAAAAAAAAAAAAAAGAGGTAGTCTCATTTTGAATAAACCTGATTATTTTTGACCAACCCAATATTACAAAAACTAAATACAGTTGTATAAAAGAATCTAAGCACTAAAGAAACAAGCTAATCTATATTTTAAACTTGATACTTTTATTTATGCTATGAAAGAATCATATATTAAACAACATTATTAACTTATCTATTTACTTGTCTCCCAGTATTCTCTGATATATCCACCTGTCACTCAAATTTATGTATTTTCTATTGTTATTTTTATCATCATTATTAACAATAGATACGCTAATCTAATTAGTTGTATGTGAGAATAAATGTATAGTTATTCATTGGCAGGGTAAAGCCTCTCAGTAGTTCTATCACCAAATAAAGGCAACTCTTTATCTCTCACTGCTCATCAATTGCTGACAGCACTTTAGTAACTACAGGGGCCTCAGAAGTCTCTTCTGTCTATGCTACATGATTTAAATGACCTGAACTGGGGAAGGTCTTCTGTGGGCTACCATATCTGCTTCAAGATATGATGAATATCAGCCATGTCTTGTACAGAACAGAATTTTTCACAGCTTCCCTCCCAATCCTCTGATTTTGCTAATTCATTAGTAACCTAGTAAGTTGTAAAGGCTTCACCTCACAATATTGCCACCAAAACAAGTTTCAACAAGAATTCTATAGCTTGCACATTATATGAGAACTGTATCAATAGCGCAGATTAGATTTAAAGTATGAAGAGAAAATTTCAATGTGCTGAAGTACATACATTATTAGAATACTAGAAGATTGTTTTAGTTCATCTATTCTAACTTAACTAATATTTTGTATAGACTTGAGCATTAAATTATAGAAAATATGTTTGATTCTTCATCCAAGATATCATACTTGTTTAAATATCATATTTTCTATTTTCTTCATTTTCTAACTAATTATAGATAACCCTCAAATCCCCCACCCAATCTTTATATCCTTTTCATGGTTTTCATATCCAAGTGCCCAGATAGAATACTTTTTGCCTCTTTAAGGCCTACACCTTGGTTAATCACAGAATATTTTCAATAACCTGAGATAAAACTTTTTCAACACTAAACTCAAGACAGGGGCTGACCTTAGGAATATTCCACTGCACCCTGGATTTGAACTTTATCTGCAATAATAACCATATAATCATATAACTAAACTATTTTATTCATTTCAGTTCACTGACCTCGCTGTGTTACTGTTTTCTCACACCAGGAATATTAATTTCCTAAACCAGAAATATGGAGCTGTGCTATTAAAACGGATTTTTATTATTTCTAAACATTTTCTTCAAAGCTTATTAATTACTTTTCTTCACTGGCTAATGTCATTATTACAATTCTCATGTTCTAAAATACAGTTTTTATCCAAATTATTATATTTTCTATCCCACTGGTCCATCTTGTCCAGGTTTGCATGTCTGTGTGTGTGTGTGTGTGTGTGTGTGTGTGTGTGTGTGTGAGTGAGTTATTCATGCTGGCTTACAAACATGCTTACTACATTCCATTTCTTTCCTCATACCATCAGTGAGACCACATTACTTTTGTTCCTTTTACTTTAACTTCTGCCAATTTTAAAGCTACAGGTATTTTAAACCAGTGATCCTCAGCTTTATTAGTCCAATTTTTTTTAACCTACTAAACAAATGCTTTGTGTTTTCTAAAAATCTAGTGTAATTGTTCAATTTATTTTTTTTTTTCATTTTCACTTTTTAACTACTAGTATTTTCTCCAACAAATGTAGGAACTTAGAAGTTCAGATTATACCATTTACTTTTATAAACAACCAAATAAAATACATAACTAAAAATATGAAAATATGAAAATCTCATTCATCCTGAGATTTTATTCTTAGGATATCTTTATTTACTGTATTTATTTTTAATACCACCTTATAATAAGTTCATTCTCAAACATTTCCCAGGTAGATGAACTAGTTTTCTATGGATCCTCAAAGCTTGGTTATTGTGCAGAACAAGTTTATTTAAGTTTTGTGAGTATTTGAAGGAAGACACCATTCTAAGCACTTAGAAGTCTCCATTATACCAAGGTTTGAAATTGATATATATTATACTGTTGAAGTATTAGTGTTAGGTGTACAAGTATATGTTGTTCTTCACAGCCCATTTTCTTTGGCGGTTTATAAAGTTTCCAACTTCCTATTGTTTTCCTAAATGAAAGTTCTTCCATTATTTATTTGCTAAACCAGTTCACTAAGAAGATTTCACGTATTTTTCTCTAATGTACACTGTAAATATTAAAATTAGTCTTTCATTACCTAAGAAGAAATTGATAACCTTATGTGAAATTTTTAACAATTATATTTATTCTCATCTATAAATTAATGCTTGTTGTAATTATCCCCTCAACACAAGTGTCTTTATAGTAGGAAGACAGATGAGTTCCTGTTTAAACTCTTTATGTCAAAATTTCTACCTGACATGTAACATTTCTGTGATTTCCTCTACACTAGTTACTTCTACTTCTCTCTGTTTTTCTGAGTAATAAATATAGACTGAGAAGATACTATACTACAAATTGCTGTTTATGTTTCCAGTTACTGGTTATTTTATATTGGTTATTTTCTTTATTTACATTACAAATGTTATCTCCTTTCCTGGTTTCCCCTCTGAAAACCTCATATCCCATCCCCCCTGCCACTGCTCCCCAACCCACCCACTCCCTTTGATCAGTATGAAGTGTCTTTTTCATCATGCTTGATAACATTAGTGGCCAATTTTAGGAGAATTCTATTTGAAATTTTGGAATTGTCTCAGTCAAATTTTCCTTTGTCTCAGTGAAAACTGACAAAGGAAATCAAGTATATATGAGGGAAATTGAGAAATTATCTTTTACATCATCAGTGTACATAAATCTACCATGTGTGTTGTTAAGGTCTACCTTAAATTATAAGAGTATAGCTAGAGTTTGTAAAGCTTTCCATTTGTAAATTTCTAGCATTGGCGAATTATCAAACAAATGTTAATACAATACATTTCATGCTACTAATCTTAAATACACTTCTTTAATACTTTGTTCTGAGTGAAAAAAATTAATTTTGCCGATGCTCAGCATGGACCCTTTCAGAAACTATTATTTCCTTCTTTATCAAGAGATAAAAGCACCACAGTATAATTACTGTTCATAGACATTTTAATTCCTTGTGCCTTCTCATTTTCCTCCAAACTTGCAATGTGTTGTTTAAAATTTCAGGCCCTCAATGAATAGTTTTAAATCTTCCTGTCCATTATCTTCTAAATCTCAGTTACTCCTCTTTAATCTTTAAAGCCTTCAATACTTCAAACACATAAATAGCTCTGAATTCAATCTTTTTGTCTTATCTATGTTCATCAAGGAATACAGACACTTGGGACATTTTTTTGTAATAACTACAAAGGCCAAATGCTGACCAATCAGCTCAGATAAATTTTCATCATCTCCACTTTCTTGTAAATTAACTCTTTGAGACAGGAAGTCATATGAACAAACTCTAAGTTAAAGGATAGGAAAGCTTAACGTGAGAACAAGAAGGCCATACGAAAGATGTAAATGTGTCAGTAACTTAGAGATTCATGTTTATATTAGACTTTCACATTAATTTATTAAAGACAAAATAACCACAATTTAAAGAAAAAAGCGCCACTTTCATAGCCAACCACTTTGCATCTCTATTTTTCCTTTAAATGTTGTATTAAAAAATAAACATGCAAAGGATGGAGAACAAGATGGTTGGAAAAAAGAAAAGATAGCAACTTTCACATCTAACTGGTAAAGTTGACTAACTCTAATAAAACAAAAGCGAGCAACAGGAAATTTTGATTTCTAGGCTGATTTCTCTTCTTTTTATGTTTTTCTACTGATGTCTTTTGCTCCCCATTTTAGGTCATGCAAGAGGATTTTAACACATAGAGAGATTTTCTTAATGGTGTAGATGAAGTTTAATATGTGTAAACACTTTATACAACCCCTCCCCCCCAAGTCACCTGTGATTAAATACAAATATCTGAGCTGCCCTTGAGGGTGTTTTTAAAAAAATGAATTAATAAAACTGCATTGTTAATATATCTTTTAGGGCAGTTAGCACTTTCCTCGTTCACCCTGTTATCCCAGCCACTGTGTTCTAGATATACACTTGGAATAGAGAGTTACATCCCCAGTGAATGTCTTAATACAATGAAAATTGCTTGTGGAATCTGTCTGGTGTGCAAACCTATTTCTTAATGTCTCTAATAACACTCTTTAGTGCTGTGACTTCACTTAAGGAATTGAATTAGCTGCTGCATTATCTATGGTAGTGGGTATCTAATTAAAATCTTTTTCCAGTGATGAGACTAGGGATTGAAAAGTTGAAGGACATACCATTGGATGATAATGAGGCTCAATATTCACACACAAGTTTTGTCATTGCTCATAAATCTTGCCTGACACAAGTAGAATTCAGCTGTTGGAATCACAGACTTACATTTATTTCTGGGCACCATCGCTTATCGTATCCAGACAGAAATGTGTTAATTAGCATAACAACATAGATTTATAGTTATGTGATAATTATAAAATTGTAGCTGATTTGACTAAATTCAAAATCTACCCATACATTGTCATTGCAAAGAATAGAAGACCCTTATCATTTTAAAACTTGTCAGGTAATTTTTTTTAGTGTCCTTTTGTTGTTAGCTGAAGGTAACCTTTCCTTAAAAAAAAAAAAAAAATCCTACATAGTCAAATTTTCATCCTGTCTCTTTCCTTTCCTATTTTTATTGTCATGAATGTTCTTCTTCTCCCCTTTCTTCTATATAACTTATCAACACTCAACATCTATATACTTTTCTGTTCCCTTTGCCAGTATCCCTTAGAAACACCTCGTGTCTTTACTTAAAGACACTTAAAATATCTGTCTTTATTGGTACATGTTATAAACCATAGCATACATTATTATAGATGGGAACTGTCAACTAAAATCACTTTACTTAAACTATTATATACATTGTCACAAAAGATCCGCAAAAAGTCAAAACAAGTATAATGGGAAAGGAATATTGTGAGGAGTTAGTGACTTAAAACTTTCAATATAGTCTTCAAAGAGGTTACCGTTAGTATGTGACTAGTCATATCAGGAGACATGGGATAGACATGGATTCCTATGATCAAAACTGCCTTGTGTTCAGGAGCTTGAGTTTGTTTTGTCAAGAACATTTCTAACCCATGACTACTACTGGTTACATACTGCAACAAACTGATCACAAGGACACAGCAGATTTTTTGTTTTGTTTTGTTTTTAGAAACTTGAATTTTCTTGGTCTCTTGACTAGTTTTATAACAGGTTTTTTAATCCTTAACCATTTCTAAGACAAAACGGGATAGTTACATAATGACCACTTTCCAGATGCTCACAGATTAGAGATGAGGTGTGAGAAGCATCAATGTTCCTAAGTTTTCAGGAAATTGAGGCAGAGCTATGATTAAGTAAAGTAGCAACTTCAGACAAGAATATGAGGGTAAACTGGGCGTGGTGGCGCAAGCCTTTAATCCCAGCACTCGGGAGGCAGAGGCAGGTGGATTTCCTAGTTCGAGGCCAGCCTGGTCTACAAAGTGAGTTCCAGGACAGCCAGGGGTATACAGAGAAACCTAGTCTCGAGAAAAAATAAATAAATAAAAAGGATATGAGGGTAACATTTTTCAGCAGCTAGCATGTTTATTTTAACTGATTAAAAGTGAGCCACCTTTTTCTTATTTGAGTAAAATGCCACCTCAAAATGTCTCTCTACAGCATTCACAAACCAACCTTTTTCAAATAATTGTTCCTGCAAAGGATGATAGAGTTTGCTTTTAAATTTCTATCTTCAAGAATGTGAGTTTGAAAAACTTTTTTTTTTTTTTTTTGTTGTTGTTGTTGTTGTTTTTCGAGACAGGGTTTCTCTGTATAGCCCTGGCTGTCCTGGAACTCTATAGGTCAGGATGGGCTTGAACTCAGAAATCCGCCTGCCTCTGCCTCCCAAGTTCTGGGATTAAACACGTGTGCCACCACACCCGGCTCTAGCCCATTCTTTATAATTGTTTTATACCTGAATTACAAGCAAATTTATGTGAATTCCTTGACTTGAACATATATACTTTTTATTTTTTAGATTATAAGTGTCTTAGATTACTGTGCATCTTAAAAGCTGGTGCAGTATCAAAATTTAAACATAAAATGGTCAGTCATGGAAAATTATGTATAGATGTAGCACTGTGCAACCTGAGCTAGTTGTGTCTATGTATTTAGGAATATACATACAAATATACATTTGTATATACACACTACATGGAGACCAAGAGTTTGAAGGAGAACATGGAGAGTTTGGAGGTAAGAAACGGGAGAAATGAGTTAATTTTATTATAATCTCAAAAAATATTTTCAAACTAAAATTCTGCATACTACTTTCACACAAAATTTCAACATTGGTATAAAGAGAAGTTAGAGGTGATAAGAAAGATTACAAAGGTAGTTAAATTGGCTAATGATAGCAATAAAACAGTGTTCATGTAGACATGTAAGATTTATTTGAGATTATTAAACATTTAGAAACATGAGTTGTGTATGAGCATATTTCTATCTTTATTGTTTTGATAGGGTGTATTTACCAATATTTCAAACTTTAGTATCATGTAAGCAAAAATCACCTCTGATAGCAGCATTTTTGTGGAATGAGGATCATCAATACTATTAAAGACTGAATTAGCATGTTTTGCTTATTGGTAGAAAATGGTTGTGCATCATTAAAGTGAAGACTTTGCATTACTGGAACAATAAATTTTCGTTAGCTGGGGTGATGAAATCATTTGTAATTAGTAAGAGACTAGTCTCATTGCAGTGAGGTCTCTACTGAGGCATATTTGCTTAGAATCAGCCATAAAGCCCGTGGTCCTGGGGACCAGATCTTTACCTGCAGAAGGTAGTCTAACTTAGTAGTGTAATAATGTCGCATGTGGTACTAGTTTAGGTGGCATAAAAGATGAGTAATTAAAGTGATTATTAGAAGTAAGTTGAGGTTTGGCACTATAAGATGCTAAGTCAGTGAAGGTCATTGCCTATTTGAGACTTAAGCCTGGGATATCTGTCAAAGACTGAGGTAGCTGTGGATTGGAGGCAGCTTAGGCATCAAAGATAGGTTGTGTGTGTTATGTATGGCAGAAAGAGTGCTGAGACTACGCCCTTGGAACCTGCAAAAATTATTAGTGAATCTCTGATCAAGACAGTAAGCCATCTATGCTGTTGAGGTTTAATTTTGCTTTGGCATTGTCGTTGCTGTGTTCAAATTCTTCCCTGTTGGAATAAGAAAATATGTAAGTTCTTTCTTTTTATTTTTGCAGGAGCAATATTACAGTTAAGAAATCTGGATTTTTTTAAGACAGACATTGGATTTTAAGCTGCTGAAATTGTTGAAGACTGTGAAATTTATAAAATAATATTATGTTTTATATTATGATACACACATGGAATTTTGGATATAGACATAAAGGAGTTAGAAGTGAATGGTGATGTTTTTATATGTCAACGTGACAAATGATCAGTTGTGTTTGTTAGGCTAGTTTTGTTAACTTGACACCACTATAACCTGGAATGATGGAACCCCTATTGAAGAATTCTGCCATCAGACTGGCCTGTGGGCATGTCTGTGATGTGGTATATATGTGAGATATATATATATATATATATATATCATGTCAATCTGTGATATGGAGTCTATTAATAATTTCTACCATAGGAAATGCATGTTACAGAAGTTCTGCCTAAGAGATCATTACAGAGTAACTACCCTAACTCAGAGTCCTAAATTTCATGCATGTTTCAATTGCCTGATGAAGGGGAACAACCTAGTAAGGGTACCAAACATTTCAACAATGAAATTTCAAATAGTCATCCACAAAGAACATGCCGAAGAACCATATATTTATGGTACCTCCTCCCCCAAATATTAGTATATACCATTATATATTAGACTATATTTATGGTTTTGGGTTGGGCTATACTTACAGATATCATTAGTGATTTTTGCCTGAATTTAAAGACTGAATTTGGAAAACTGTGATTAAACTCAGTATTTTAGTTGTATCAAAGTACATTTACCACTACAAAAAGATTAATAAAATTATTTTATATTTCTACATATGCATATATATGTGTCCACATATATATACTTAAGCAACTTGTGGTTTGGGCTAAAAAATAAAAAATACATAAATAAATAAAAAAGAGCTGTAGGCATTGTCTTTTTCATTTTCATCTACCTATCTACCTGAAGTGAAGAGAGTTGTCATTAGAAATGAAGCAGAAATTACTACTAATGCATTGGCATATGATTTGCTGTGCCCAGAGATTCGGTATTCAAGAAAGACCTGACAAAATGTTAGTGTAGTGTGAGGAAAAGTGTCTGAAAGGATATATGCCAATAACATAATTAAGGAAAGCAGAAAGTAGCTATTTGCAAGGCAAAACGGGAAGCTGATGCAGAGCAAGAAGCGTAGCAGGCTGTTGTGAGGAAGTATAGTCAGCGAAGTCCATTTTAGGGACAAAGAAAAAACCAGTTAGACATACCGGCTTCTGGCTGGAAATTAAGTGAGTGTAAAGGATTGTAGATCAATAATGCAATAAAGGGGACAGAAGGCTAATGTTTCTTTTGTTTCAAAGTGTAAATGGCATTTTTGTGTTCCACTGTAAACCTTAAGTGGTAGCTTTTTTAATCACAGTTCAGAAAGCCTCCCATTTTGCCTTTCTGATCAAAGATTGATCTGTTTAACTATGCCTTGATGTACATACTCTATACTTAGCCTCATTGGGTGTTAGATAACAATTTTACCTAAGGACTGGGCATGGAGAGGACGAGTTTGTCAAAACAATATTGTCACCTCAGAAGATTTTAATATAGTTTAAGAGAGGAAAAAAGCCCAGTGGATAAATGTAGCGAATATGGATAATTATACATGAAAAAGAAATAAAAGCATTTAGGCCAAGCATTGAAAGTCTGCCCCTGATGCTCTTACCCTTTCTCTGCCTAGGTTCAAGAACTAAAAGCTCAATGCCACAGCCACAAACATGTCTTGTGGTGGTAATGTTGGGCATGTACTTGGAATGTGTGAAAGAATTCTTGATGAATGTCCGACTGCAGGAGAGGATTTAGTTTTTCAATGTGTCATAATAAAGTGATACATTTTGAACATTTCATAAAATGTTGACAGATAAGCTGGTGAGATGGCTCAGTTGGTAAAGGTACTTGCTGGCAAGCCCAAAGACTTGAATTTGATCACTGGGACCTACACAGTGGAATAAGAAAATGAACTCCTGTTGACTATCTTCTGACTTCCACATCTGTGTTATGGCATAATGAGTATGTATATCCCTGCTATGTGAATGTGTCTTCATATGTGCAACTAGATAAGTGATTTACACACACAAACACACACACACACAGAGAGAGAGAGAGAGAGAGAGAGAGAGAGAGAGAGAGAGAGAGAGAGAGAGAGAGAGACAGAAAGAGACAGTGGAACAGAGAGAGACAGTGAGACAGAAAGAGAGACAGTGATAAATTGAAAATAAAGGCTGTTTGATAGTGTGTTTGACTATGATTTCTTACTTGTATATGTATATAGATTTCAATACTACAACCATTTGCTACATGTCTTGCTCCCTTTCATTTTGCACTTTATTTACCCCTTCACTTTCATGAAATTTTACTGGCCATCTGCATATTCATTTAGCTTCCTTGCATTAAGGAAAAAAAAAAAAGAAGACTGTAACTGGGTTTTAGTTTGCTAGCTCTCTGATTTCATCAAGTGTTCTTATACTCCATTATGTGTCATAAGTACTCAGTATGAAAGTCGATTTCCAAGAACAGTCTCTAAATGCCATTTGTTATAATGGTGTTTAGGAACAAGGCTTTGGTGATGACCCTCTGTATCTATTTTATACATATAAAGTAGGTCAAACAGAACCACTTACCCTCTTGTATTCAATTCATCATTAATGTGGCTCTACTCTCTTCTTAGTATCTTCTCCTTTTCGTATTAAGTATTCCTTGTTCTCTGAAAGTCTCCTGTTAGGAAATTGCTTTATGATAATCACATCTTTTACCCTCCTGAAGGTTTCAGCTACATTTGGCCTTTGTCATCTCAGAAATTGGATGAGAAAAATGGAGTGCAATATGCAAAAAGAAGGCACCCATTTACATTATATATTTCTGTATTTTTCTTTATGTATGTGTGTGTCCAAAAGAAATCTATAGTGTCATAAGCGATGCAAAGAGATGTCATCTCTAGGAAAGTAATTTTAAAATGTGAATAGTATTAGAAGTTATTGAGAGGTGGAAACTAATTCACATGGAAGAAGGTGCCACAAATCTAGACAAGAAGTTTCATGGTATCTTTTCTAAGATGGATAGGTCTTTTAAAAACTTTAGTGCCAGTAGATTAGAACTAGATGTAGTCTAAGAAAAAGGATCTTATTTAAGCTTTATTTGTACAGATAAAAAAAAGCTAAGCCACTCTACCCTTCAAGAAAGAGTTTGCAATGTTCAACTGAAAGGGTTTCTATCATAAAAATATTGAGAACATATATTATATGCACAGCCATGATATATTGAATAAGCACTTATAATAACAGCCATTTTTATCATAAAGTTTTATGTAATTGGCTAAAAGACTTATAGCTAATGCAGCAGAAGGACCAAAGAGGTAGAGACTGCAGAGTTAATTTTCTATATGTTTACTATTCTATCACATTGATTCTCCTGTTTGAAACATCTTACTTGATTGTCACTTGACTTATAAACCTTAGTTTTAGTTTAGCACCTTGGAACAATAATAATAAGTATGATATATAATGATAGCTGAAAACATTTAGAAAGTATATTTCATTTCTGTATTTCTATTATTTCATCAAAAACTATGGATAATTATAACCAAGTCATTCATTTCACATTTTAAAACTATCAGTTTCAAACTAAAAACAAGTTTAGAAATATTAGCATTATTATCAAATATCATGAAATTAGTATATAGCTAAAACATATCTCGCATCTATGCATCTATGCTAGCCTATCCTTTCCAATCTGCTATATGATAACAATATGGCATTGAACATATATTGATGCCATTATAAAAATAAATAGTATCCTCTCTCTCTCTCTCTCTCTCTCTCTCTCTCTCTCTCTCTCTCTCTCTCTCTCTCTCTGTATATGTGTAATAGTTTCATTTAAAATTACAAGGATTTTGATTTGAAAATAAGTTGAAGTGAAAATATAGAAGATCTCTACAATGAAGACTATAGCTTCTTGATATGAGTAAAAGAATTAAAATTAATTTTTAGAAGAAAGGATTATATTCATGGAAAAAATCAGTATTTTAAAATGTTTAACAACTAAAATATAATCTATAAATTCATAGATACATCTATCTAACTATGAATAAATTTTTCAGAAAATTGGTTTAAAAAGTAGTCATAAAGTTTTCATGGATCCACCAAACACTTGGTAACCAGTGCAATATTAAGGGAGTTTACTAGGAGAACAAATTAGAAAGAAATATAAATTACACCACAATGTATATTTGACTACCAGGATTTCATGGTATAGGTAGATCAGATAAATAGAGTCCAGGAGTCACATCACTTGCAAGGTCAATTGATTTATAGCATATGTTCCAGGAACATAAGTTGTAGAAAGTTATTTCTAGAAACAATGCAAGGACAATTGGATATCAAGGGACTAAAAAATGAAACATTTCTCTGTTCTACATCATCTCAAAATCATTTAAATATATCAACATAATAGCTAAACAAAAATATAGAAGAAACTGCAGGCTTTTAAAGAGTAAGAAAAGGATAAGAACCAAAGCTTCAGACAACACACGTAAAATAGAGAAGAGGGACATAATTTGCAAGTTCCCATGCCACAAAGAAACAGAATAATAACAATACAAAAGCACATTGCATAAAAATATATTCATACTTAATCATGGATAAGCATGTGAATGACATTTTAAGATTACTCATGAAAGAAATTCAGATCAAAGCACTAATGTGAGTTCATACGACTAAAATCCTACCATGGAAAAGAGGAAACATTCAACAAACATCGATGAATTTTAAGAGAAAAGAGAAAAGCTTGCACACTACCAGTAGAAATATAAATTAGTATTTCCATTATGAGAAATAGTTTGGAATTTTCTTATATATATATATATATATATATATATATATATATATATATATATATATACATTGCATGATTCTGCAGTCCAACAAATCAATGTACAAAAACAGAGAGGAATTGAAAGCTGTGTGTCAAACAGCCTCCAGGTTTTCTATGTTCACTGAAGAACCATTTACAATGAAAGAAACTGAAACAATCTAAAGTGTCCATCAATTAATGAATATATAATGCAAACATTATATATAATTAAAAATGGATACATTTCATAGGTTAAAAAAAAATGAATGAACCCTGTCTTGTGTAACAACATGGAGCAGCCTGAGGTTTATTATGTTTAGTAAAGAAAGCAGTGCACATAAACGATCACCACAGAACCTCAGTAATATACAATCTTATTAATTTTAAAATGATGGTACAAAAGTTAAGTATGTAATGTGTAAAAATTGGAGTTAATGGGTCATTAAAATAATAAGTAGACACAAAGTTGGGTGTATAGGTAGGGAAGAACCTGGGAGGAGTTAAGAGGAGAATTTTTGGTAAATAGCATAAAGATAAATAGTATGATGTTCTCATAGTACTCATGAAATATTTTTAAAGCAATACTAATAGCAAAGAGTATATTGGTGTTACCAGAATATAAGGAGCTGTAGGTTGAAGAAGACCACAGAAAAATGTATCAATCTGTACTGGAGATGTATAGGATTTCTGGCCTTGGGATTCTACAGAAAGAGAAAAAGAGATAAGGATGATACCATCCATGTCAAAAGGCTAGAATAAAGAACTTTTTCCTACCATGAAATTATCATAATTATTTGAGAAGATAAATGATTATCCTGATTTAAATATTATGTGTTTGCATTTATCAAAATATTCTCCTTGAAACCTCAAATGTATACTATTCATTGTTTAATATATCAGTTGGCACAAATAAAACTGAAATTATCAGACAAAATATAATTTAAAAGTAATGTAAATAAAAAGTGGAGGGTCCAGAAATGAGAGAAGAATGATGCATACTTAAGCAGAGAGAGGCTTTTTCAAAGTAAGCTCTCTTAAGCTCCATGCCAGTATGTCCCTGGCATTTGAAGATTATGATAGGAGAAGACAGGATGGACTGTTTGGCCATGGTTGTACTTTGGTGAAATGACACTGTTTGGAAACAGACAGGTGTGATGCATGTGAAGATTGTGACTGTACTAGATAACCCTGAATTTTACTCCTTTGAAGTAGGTCATTTTATTGCATTCAAATTTCTCCTTCCCCAAAGTAAAACACAAAATAAAACACGTGTAAGCATTCTATTCAGTAATACATTATTCAAGATTTATTTGGTGGAAGTCATAATTTAAGGTCCATATTTCTGCAACAATAGAATTATCTTATGTTTTTGAAAATATTCTGATTTCATTTTACCTTGCTAAAGTGGCAAAATAGTGTGAATTATTACATCTTCTTTGACACTTTCTTTTATGATTTTCTAATATGGTTTTAAATATCTTTAAGTGGATTTTTTTCACATTTGTAGATAGATAGTGGATAGAAAGACAGACACAGAGATACATAAATATATGATAGATTCATAGAGGATAGATAGATGATACATGATATACATAGACACTGGGTACTGTTTTAGCTTGTATATTTTAAATGTTATTTTTCCATTTTCTGATGCTATTTTTCCAATGGTTATTCTTATACAGATAACATACATTTAGTGAGATTAGCTCTTTATGTAACATGATTTGCCCAGATCATTCTAAGTGCCTCTGAACAGATGGAATGGGTTTAAATATAAAAAAGGAGTAGCCTCACATCACTTCCTTGCAGTGCTTCTTGGAAAAAAACTCAAGAAAAATCAATATCTAAACACAAAATATATACTCACACACATTTTCCTAAATAATAAAGCTCCTCACCTATATGGTTTTACATATGTACAAAATATATGTATTTGGATGGGGAAAAAAATTTAGACTCTTAAAATTTTACTAGAAAGTATCTTTACTTAGTTTTGAGGCAAGATTTTTCTGGCCAGTAACCAGTGCAAAATATGATATTAAGTATTCATACCTGAATATTTACTGAAACATGATTATTAATTTTTAAAAAATTTTTAGGATTCAATGACCTATAAAAAACATCACCAATCTCTAACAATTGGAGGCTATCAGGCAATGCCAGCCCCCAGAAGAAAAGAAATAGTAACAAAACTTAAATTAGATTAGACTAGACCTAAACTCCATATTTTATCTTTGGATAGGTAACAGATATACATACTTTTTCCTACTGACTCTATTTCCTCGTTTTGCAAATACTTAAATTATGTAGCCTATATAAACAAGTACCTCAGTGTTCATTACAATATATCAAACTTGCTTTTATACCCTGTACATAATGACTGACAAGCAGAGTATAATGAAATATATCTAACCTGGATTACCCAGCATTATGGAGAATAATTTTATGAAGCACACTAATTTGTGGGATAAATTTACAATGTATTATACATTAATGATAGTTAATTACAAATTTAAACTCTTGATTGTTAAACAGACATGTTAGGTTATTTTATTGTGGAAAGTGTTATCACTGTGATTTCTAATACATGGTATAATATAGACTATGCCAAAATATCCTCATGCAAACTTGGATGATTGTTCCAGGTGTATAGTGCTCACTGTACAATCATGTGAATCTAAACACATATCCTGGACTCATGTAAGTCCCATGGTATTGTGCACATGGTAATCCAATGTCTCTTTAATGAAATGTGAGACAAATTTTAGAGAATCTCTGGTAGCTGATTAGTTAGCAGGTCTGGCATATATAGAAACAATCAACAAATATCCTTGTTTCAAACACTCTGGAAGGTAAGGACCAACACTGAGGTTGCCCTCTGACCTACACATGTGTGCCATGATACATAGACTGCTGGTTCTGGGTTTAGTCAGAGAAGGTGCACCTAACACTCAAGAGTCTGGAGGCCCCAGGGAGTTTAGAGGTCTGATGGTGTGGAGATAGAGGGTGAGGACATCCTCTTGGAGACAGTAGGGCAGGGATCAGGTATGGGATGTGGAAAAGTTGGAGGATAGACTGGGAAGGGAATAAAATCTGCAGTGTAAAAAAGAAAAAGAAAAAGAAAAAGAAATGAATTAAATTTTTTAAAGAGGAGTTTAAAAAGATCCAAAAGTACTTCACTCCTCCTTAGAATAAGGAACAAAATACTCATGAAAGGATATAGGTACAGAGACAAAATTTAGAGCTAAGATGAAAGGATGGACTATCCANAGACTACCCCATNCGNGANTCCATCCCATCATCAGCCACCAANCCTAGATACTAATGCNCATGCNANCAAGNTTNTGCTGNAGGGANCCTGATATNGCNGCCTCTTGTGAGGCTATGCCAGTGCCTGGCAAACACAGAAGTGGATGCTCACAGCCAGCTATTGGATGGAACACAGGGTCCCCAATGGAGGAGATAGAGAAAGTACCCAAGGAGCTGAAGGGGGCTGCAACCCTGTAGGTGGAACAACAATATGAACTAACCAGTACCCCCTGAGCTCGTGTCTCTAGCTGTATATGTAGCAGAAGATGGCCTAATCGGCCATCACTGGGAAGAGAGGCCCCCTGGTCTTGCAAACTTCATATGACCCAGCACAAGGGAAGGCCTGGGCTAAGTAGTGGGAGTGGGTGGGTAGGGGAGCAGGGGCGGGGAGAGTATAGGGAACTTTCGGGATAGCAAGTGAAATGTAAATAAAGAAAATAATAAAAAAAATAAAAAAGTAAATAAAGGCGTACGCCACCATAAAAAAAAAAGATCCAAAAGACTTGTATCTAGTGTATATAAAGGACACGTTCAAAAAGTGAGGAGGGATAAAATTTATATATGTATATATATATATATATATATATATATATATATATATGAGTATATGGATATATGAGTACATGTATTTATAAAATAAATTATATATGTATATATATATGTATATATATATACATATATATGAAGTATATAAATATAGGTAATAGAATAATTACAGTATGAGGGAAATAATTACAGTATGAGAATAGAATGGAAGACCAGAGATATAGGCCTTGTGCTGAGAAAGTACAATCTACCATACCTCAAATATACACATAAATGTGATATATACATGTTATATATATATATATATATATATATATATATATATATATATATGATATATATGTGTTATATATATATGTTATATATAACAAGATAATATATATATGTATTATACATAGATAATGCATACAAATTACACATATACTTCATAATACATGTATATGTGAGTATATGCATATATAAACACACTAAACAACATAGCCAAAATGTTTGTGAAATTAGCAAGCATTATTATCCATCATGTATGTACAAATTACAAAGATAAAGTACACTATTAATTACTTAAAATAATGAAATCATTAAAAATTAAGACCTGACAATAAGAAGTATTTATGAGAATGCTAAACAATGTTAATAGAAACACAGATGTTGGCCATTTTTAAAAATAAGTGGAGCAGTTTGTTACAGTGTAAAATACCTGCTAACATATGTGAATATCAGACATAGTTATTTCCAGAAATTTTTAATATGCATATATAGATTTATGTAAAGTATCTTCTTAAAACTCTCACAATTAAACAACTAAAAAATTCATCCACAGATTAATGTAAAAACAAATTTTATTAAATCCTACAGTAGATACTTTTGTTTAAGTATTTTCTTGCACAGTTTCTAAAATATGGAGTATTTATCAGTAAAAGAAACAAGTATCTACTACATGCAATAATTCAAATGAATTTCAAAATAATTTTGCTGAGTGAAAACAACCAAATATAAAAGGAACCGAGCCTTTCATTTTCATGCATAATGAGTTAAGAAAATGTAAATTCATTCTCCCTGACAAAAACAGCAGGTCAGTAATTGCCTAGAGCCAAAAAAGAGTAGTTAATATTCTACAAAAGTTCATGAAACTTAGGTATGTTTGATCATTTCATTAGTTTCAAAAACAATCTGTATCTTGATTATGTTAGGAATCATGTGAATATGTGCATCTATCAAACTATGTCAATCTACACATACAAATGGTATGTTTTAGTAATGTAAAAACCACAACTCAATAAACTTGATTTAAATAATACAAATGTATTAAAATCAAGTTAATGAAGAAAGAAAAGACAATTTTTCATTCCTCCTTGAAGCAATTTTTATTTTCCCAGTAAAATACAGTGACTCAGTTTGAGCAGTGCCTTTAATTTTATTGTTGTTTGAAAACAAAAGAAACAAGCAAAAGATTTTTCCTTAGGATAGACTACTAGTAGAGAACATTTGTTTTTCTTTTCTTTTTTTTTCTTTCTTTGATATTTTCTTCATTTACATTTCAAATGCTATCCCCTTTCCTATTTTCCTCTCTGAAAGTCCCCTATACCCTACCCCCACCCTGCTCCCCAACCCACCAACTCCTGCTTCCTGGCCCTGGCATTCCCCTGTACTGGGGCATATAACCTTTGCAAGACCAAGGGCCTTTCCTTTCATTGATTACCGACTACATATACAACTAGAGACACAAGCTCTGGGGGGAACTGTTTAGTTCATATTGCTGTTCCTCCTATAGGGTTGCAGACCCCTTTTAGCTCCTTGAGTACTTTCTCTAGCTCCTTCATTGGGGACCCAAGACAAAAGTTTGTTCATCAAGGACTTGTTAAAATCAGTTTTTAAATTCCCCAGTGATGATTGTAGAATAGAGGGATGTAGGGGTAACATAGATATACGGCCATTCCATCTCTTAATCATGTCTTCATTACTTCTGTATTCTACACAATACAAAAATGGTGTCAGGGATGGATCTGCTACACTGAGTAAGCACTCAGTCAACATCAGTAGAAGTAAAGTCCTTGTAATTCCTTTGGAAAAGTTAAACCAAATTGATGTAATTTTGTGGATTTTATTCAGGAACTCAATATTTTGGATTGGATCTCTCAGGTTTGCTGTATTACTGTGACATCCAGGTTTATTCTTTCTGAAACAAGCACTGCAGGAAAGAGATGGTTTATACTTACAAAGGTGTATGTTACAGCTAGATTCTATTAGATTGTTATTACCCAATGTAGAGCATTGTGGGCATGCTGCAAAGTATGAGAACATATCATTGGTAACAAGTATCAGAAAAAGTTTCTACAGAGTAGGATTATATGTTCATTTCTTTCCCCTTCCTATAACTGCATGAAGAACAGCCAAAGTCAACATAATGCCCTGAAAAATGTCCTAGAGTACATTTAATACAGAAAGTCCGAGTGAGTGCCCACTCCTGTTAGTCTGACCACCATAATCTCCTAAGTACCTTATTGAACATACCTAAGACCTTAATGAAATTGTCAGGCATCAATAGTAGATCAAAAATAGCACATTTCAGACTTCAAGAAGGTCCTTCAAAACCACTGATATGTCTCTCTGAGAATTCTGATTTTTTAATCCACAAAAGATTATTTCAATGTGAAACCGTGTCAGTGAGAAATACTATGAAAAATAAAACATGATATTCTTTTATGATTCTTCACCTTGAAATGTTACAGCTGACAGGATATCATGTACACAGAAGTGTAAAATGTTCACTAGAATTGGGCTGTAATGAAAATGTAACAAATTGCTACATAGAAAATAACTAGTGAGTTCTTCTGCATGCCAACTCATTATTTTGTCTCTAAGAGGCTCTGTAAAATCTGGTCAGTTTGTTGTTTAGATATTGAGATCTAGAGATGTAGGGTTTTTTTTTTCTTTTTCTTTTTCTTTTTCTTTCTTTCTTTTTTTTTTTTTTTAGAAGTTCATGTGTAACCAATTTCAATATGGATTTAGACATCATGCTTCAGTAACAGGAAGGCTGATGTTACATGTGAGACATCCAATACAGCCTCTTCATATGTCATAGTAGAAAACTGATCACCCAGCTTTCTCCATGTGAAACATCTAACCATAAGCTTGTGTTATGCTGCAGCAAGTGCAACAAATAATTACTATGTATTTAATTATACAAAATGAGGATGCTATATCTACTATCTCTGCATTTTTAAAGAAGAAAATAAAAGTGTCAGATCATGACACATGTTGCCATGCATACATCAAATTTAGACCAGAGGCTTCCTGCTAAAGAACTTTGAGTAGAAGAGACATTTTTAAAAACTTCCCCCTCCTGGTTCACCCTTGACTGTTATACATCCTATACCTCCTCCCCACTCTCTCCACAAGGATATCACCATCCCCCACCCTACCAGATTCCCATACTCCCTGGGGCTTCAGTCTCTTGAGGGTTAGGTGTATCTTCTTTGACTGAATCCAGACCAGGCAGTCCTTGTGTAACATATTGTTACCCACATGGCCTGTGAATTCTATTAAGTTTTTGTTACAAAATATCCCCCTCTCATCCTGATTATCTCTATCACTTTTGAGATGATGAATGACATGAATAACCCAAAATAGTAAATGACACACACACACAAAAAATAGTCTTCTATAGCTCTGATGTCTATTACATTAAGCAGTAATACATTTTAAGCTCCAGTTAATTATATTGGAATGAATTGTTCTATAAGAAATATGTGGCTTATGACTTCAACAAGCCAGTAAACTTTGTTTTTTTAAAGCATCAATTAATATTTAGAGGGATTCAGATGATATCTGTGTCCACTATAGTTCCACATTATTGACTGTTCACAGAAACAAGCAGTTACAGAAAATCTGTGGATCCCTGCATGCATGTGCCTCCCATCCCCCACTATAATGAAAGCTATTTTCCATTGTCTGTAAAATTGAAGTGTCCTACATGTTTCACATTCACAGAATATGTTTTCTTTTGGTTTTAGCAATCATTAGTAAAATGAGCAAACAAAAATAGTTTACAGGTTATACAAATCAGGTAGCACCTTATAAATCATATGAGTGTGTCCCTGACAGCTATGATTTTGGCAAGCAAAACAACTTAGAGAATCCCAAGAAAAGAGTTCATTAACTCTTTTTTAAAAAATTTTATTGGTTATTTTGTTTATTTATATTTGAAATGTTATCTCCCTTTCCAATTTCCTCTCTGAAAACCCCCCATCATATCCACCTCCTCCTTCTTCCATGAGAGTACTTCCCCACCCACTAGCCCACTCCTGCCCCACTGCCCTAGTATTCCTCTATGCTGGGGTATCAAGCCTTCACAGGACCAAGGGCCTCTCCTGTCTTTGATGCCAGACAAGGCTGTTATCTGCTACATATGCAGCTGGAGCCATGGGTCCCTCCATGTATATACTTTGGTTGGTAGTTTAGTACCTGGGAGCTCTGGGGTATCTGGTTGATTTGTTCTTCCTAAGGGGTTGCAAAACCCTTCACATCCTTCAGTCCTTCCCCTAACTCCTCCAATGGAGTCCCCCTGCTCAGTCTAATGATTGCCTGCAGGCATTTGTAAGGCTCTGACAGAAGACATCCATATCAGGCTCCTGTCAGCAAGCACTTCTTGGCATCAGCAGTAGTATCTGAATTTGGTGACTGTATATGGGATGGATCTCCAGATGGGGCAGTCTCTGGGTGGCCTTTCCTTCAGTCTCTGCTCCACTCTTTGTCCCTGTATTTTCTTTAGACAGGAACAATTCTGGGTTAGAATTTTGAGAAGGGTGGGTGAAGCCATCCCTCAACCAGGGCAGTGCCTTATCTCTGGATATGGTATCTACAGGTTCTCTTTCCCCTTTGTTGGGTATTTTAGCTAATGTCCTCCTCGTTGTGTCCTGGGAGACTCTTGCTTTCCTGGTGTCTAGGTCTTTCTGAAGGCTACCTCTTTATCGATGGATAGTATCTTGTAAAATTTCCACTGTCCATATTGGGATATTGTTTAGTGCCACTGCTGGGGTCATGTAGGTGAACATATTTTGAGATCTTGTGGGTGCTGCTCTCCTGTCTCATATAGAAGACACTATTTAACAGCTGATCATAGTCTTCTGATCCTTACAATGCTTCTTCCTCAAAAAGTTCCTTTGCCTTGGGTACAGGGCTCGCATATAAATGAATCATTTGAGGTAGGAGACCTCATAGTCACTTATTCTCTACACTTGACTCTATTTGAGAGTTTCCATCTTTTGCAAAAAGAAGCTGTCTTAATGTTGATAGATAAATATTAATGAATATGAATTTATATTTCTATAGGAAAATTGCAGGAGTAAATTCTCCTTTAGAGTCTATGACCTCTCTTGCCAAGATAGTATAATAAGTTTACAAAACTATCATATGAATTACCTACTTTGGAGCATATCTTATTTCCAATTGGATAGCTATTGTTACAAGACTGAAGTTCTACTATCATATTTTGAAGATATTTTGCCCTGTCAATCATTGTGGTTCACGGTGTGCTGCTGAGTAATATTGTTACTGCCTTTATTCCAGGTCAAATCGAATGGCACCTTCTGGAAAGACTCAATGGTACTGACTGGTTCAAGATTTCAAAAATCCAAACCACATAAATTGAAAATAAACAGAGTTACCCAAATGTTGTAGCAGGCTCAGTTCGAGTTTTCCTTCTACAATATTTATTCTCTGTTCTCTGTGTCTCAGTCTCTCGACTCATCCACAGAATACTCATAACTATTTTACTTTTCTTCCATCAGATGTTTTACTGCATCATAAAAAGCCACCAAACTCTTTTAAAGCAGGCCAGGGCATCTCACAGCAAGTGCACAGTTTAAAACAAATATCAGTCACTAATATATTAGTCCAAGTAAAACAACACAAATTAGAAAAATATCAGGCTTTTCTTGCCTTCTTCGGCTCTTTATTTTTTTGTTTTAAATTATATAAACTATTTCTCCAGTAAATGAAGGTATTAAATTCCCTAAAGCCCTAAATCAAAAATTTAATTGTTATAGACCATAATTGCTATCCAAATGGCAAGACTATAAGACCTCAAGTAATCCCTTGATTTGTTAATGTATAAATCTAGAGACTCTCAAAGACTCAGAGTCATTGATAAGGTCAACCATTGGTAGTAGACATAATTTTTAAAAGCCAGTAACTCAATAGAACATAGCTCCTTGGAGGCAAGGATATTGTGTAATTTATCTTTAGCTCCAGTACATCTTAGCATAGTATAGAATAGAAATGATGCCCAGGAAATAGTGAATGATGCTGGCTTTCTCACTTCACAGTAGCTGTTTGTAGGAAATATATTCTCCTACATAAACCTCTGGAACATCCCAGCATTAAAACAGAATTCATTGTCATTCTCCAGATGTCATTGTCAGTACTCAATGTATCCCTACTCTCACAGGACTGAGGTATAAAACATTTAATGCTTCAGAGGGCAGAAAACAGCAACAACAAAAATATAGCAGTGGATATTTTATCTTCCAGAAAGAAGTATTTCTGTCTTCAACTCCTGAACCTAGTAGCTAACCCGTGGAATGTTGTGATCAGTAGATGTATTACCATTTTTAACAGAATGATTCTTTGGAGCAGTTTTGCAGATTACAGGATATTTAGTATCCTTTGACTCCATTTTCCAGAGGTTATAAGATCTCCGTCAGGCAATTGTGAAAAACTAACCAAAAATTTGGCGTGAAACAAATGAAAATATCTACCAGAAGACCATAGCCATGTTGAAAAAAAAGAAGCAAGAGTTATGCATGTGCATGGGAGCACACACACACACACACACACACACACACACACACACACAATCATTTTGATTCAGCTGTCTAATTTGAGCAGCATAAAGAAAATGGAAAAATAAATAGCCATGGAAAAATGTCTTAGAATTTTCCTTTGTGTGCCATAGGAACTCTATCAGTTGCCTAAAGAACAAAAAAAAATCACTTTTTGTTTTGGAGAAATTTGGTAGTTTATCTTCAGAATTTTCAGTCGTAACTCCTGGGGGGGGGGGAGGTTTCTGTGTTAGGAATGAATCAGTGGTAGTTGCAAATGCATTCCTAAGGCAAGTATGTGGCAGAAAGGAACTAGGGGAACAATCATTAATGTTGGGTCATAATTTGAAAAGAATCAGTCCACCATGGCAGTGAAGATATGACAAGTCATGGAGGAGATGAAGCAGAATGAGGAGGAAGCTGATATTCCTCTGGTTTCCTCCTTTCTCTCCTTTGTATTGTGTCTGGAATCTACAGCTAATGGAATGATGTTACCCATACTCAAAATAAGGCTGTGGCCCTCTTTTAACTCACTCTTGATGTATCTTCACTAACACTCTCAGAGCCTATCTTTCTAAAGTCCTATGTAATGCTTACTTCTGCTAAGTTTACAGTAAATAATAGCATGCTTGTTAAGTCAAAGAATACTAAATGAGAGATGGTATGTAATGTGTATCCACCTCTTTTCCACTCTGATTACTAAATATTTGCCAAGCAGACATGAAACAGTTTTAAGGAAAATGAGACAAAATAGTGGTGTTGACTTTTTTTTTTTTTTTTTATAGCTCTGACTCTAGCTAAGGCATTAAGTTAGCCTTAACACTTTAAAAGGAACAACTTCAAATAGCACTAGGTAGAACAGAATGAGTGAAAGAAAACAGCTATATCTTGTTAGGTTGACGTGAGAGGGAAAAAAAGAAAGAGTTCATATGTGCAAAGTTCATGAGATCATCATTTAAACAAACAAAAAAATAATCACTACATTACCAACGAAAGATATCACATGAGACAGTTTCCACTCTTGTGATTCAACAGAAATGGACTCTTTTAAACTATGATGGAAACCTTTACAGAGTCATGTAAAAGTACAGACAGAAGACATGCTCAGGAAGACAGGTGTGATACTTTGCGTTATATTCGTTCATTTGCAAATTGTTTGCATGGGAAAAGGTGGTTTTATTTTATGTTGTGGAACAATGCTGATAAAAATGTATGTAAGATAGTGCATCACAAAGGTGTTTCATTACTTAGCCCAAAACAAAGTCAACACTTTACTTTTAAAAATATTTTGGGGGGATAGCTTTCCTTTGAGGAAAATGATTTGGCAGACTTTGAAAAACAGTAGCCTTGAAATTTATCAAAAGACCAATGAATTTTTGCTTTTAGATAAAATTGCCAGCTCTGGCTGCATTAGTCCACAAAGCAGATCCATCAAATAGTATCACCACATCCAACTTTGTAGGTAATTCTCACAGAAGAGCCAGGGCCCAGAGGTAAAGAAAAACAAGGCAATGCCCCAATTGACATCATATGCTACCAAGTAGAGCCCCAGCACCAAAAATGAGTTACAACTTGTTGATTTCTTAGCCATAGGCATCCCAGAAGTCATTAAATATCACAGGTTATTACCAAAGCTGTTGGTTATCTTCTACAACTTGATGATTAAGACCCTAAAGCTGATGCCACCACCTATCAATGTCATTGAACATGGAAATATTGAACTGATACCCAACCAGAACTTGTATCCTTGCTGAATAGTGTTCATAATTCTGGAAAGTATTACATATACTACAAAATGAGTAGAATAATCTTTGGTGTCTCCCATGTGTAAATTCTGCAACCCACAAAATAACCTGCCTGAAGGATATATCAAGTGATACAATGGTAGAACAAATGATAGGTGATAGCCAATCACATTTTTGTTTGTTTTGTTTGTTTGTTTGTTTGTTTGGCTTTTTTTTTTTTGCATGGCCATCACTAGCCTCAATGAAACAGTTTCCTGGTTGAAACTGTACACACTGAAAGTGGATAGATCTATGTTATCAGGAGCTCTTCTGTGTTGTATAGAGCCTCTAGGCTTGTACTCAGTGGAAGGCAGTTTTGGTCTATATATTTCTACTTGAAAATGCTCATTGATATTGAAAAATATTCCCAAATAATACCCTCATAAGTCAGGGGGTAATTTATGTTGAAGTAGTGAGGGTCTTGAGAATGGAGCTGATCGTGATTTTGTTTATAAAAACCTATGATCTTTAGCCATAGACTGTGTGTATTTTACATCCCGCCTCTAACATTGTGTGGTTCTAAACAGGCTTCTTCCCCTTTGTGTGACTTGCTTTCAATACCTTAAAAATGTCATTACTTTCTTAAATATTTAATAGTTAAACAAGCTTGACTCGATAGACCTTTATTGGTGAGAGACCTTTATTTTTATAGCAAAGGCATTACAATAATGCTTATAATAGTAAAATTCTAAAATTGTTGATGAAGTGATTCTGATAGTAAGTGGTTATAAAGATTTGTGGTGGTGAAGAGCTGAGTTGAATTCCTCCCTAAAAATTCAAAATGATCATTGAGTACAATGCTTTAATGGAATTGATGTCAGGATGGAAAATAAATTTCCTGAATCAGTTTACAACTTAGTAAGAATAAATAAGCATTAGTACTTTCCTAAGAATCATAGTTTTTAATCACATTCACCAAGGGACTCATAAACTACCAAAAATAGTAGAAGTAAAACTTCATAAACATTAAAGAATAAGGGAACACATGAATATAAAATCCCAAGGCAAGTCTTTGGGGGGAAAAATGTAAGAATGATAAACTGTACTAAGAAAGGAACTAAAACACAAATATATAAAATAAACAATTAAAACAAGGCAATTAATATAAAAGGCAAGGCAATTAAAAACTAACTCCTAGGAGAATGCTTTATTAACATATACATTAATAAATATATGCTAATCCTATACTGATCATGTATACCAATAAATCATATAATTAGAGACAAATAAAAATATTGACAATCAGAGGGACCATGTTGCTTTTTGTCCCCCTTCACCATACCTCTGACAGTGTGGGGAAAACTGACCTATTGTCCTGTGACTGCAGCCTAGAAGTCCACATAAGATAAAAACAGAACTATGTCCCCTCAATGTAAGATCTTACAGCCACTTTATAGATTATGACCTTGAAGAACTTAGTTTTATGAGCCATAGAGTTGGAATACTTATTAACATGAATGAACAATATGTTCATCTTTTTATCTCTATCTTATTAAATGTTTATCTTTTTTTAAAGAGAAAGCAGTCTATGAAGGCCTTCCTAAAACACACAAACTGAGTTACAGTTAAGGGTAACATTATACGTTGTGGGATGTTTTAGAATAATTGCCACTTAAGTACTAAGGTCACAATTAAATCAGCATGCCCTTTGTCACTAATAATGTTTAGTGAAGTTTTTGAATTTTAGTCAAAAAATTAGAGAACAATAATAATGTATGAAAATTGGAGAGAGATAGATAATGAAAATGTACATCAGATGTAAGATATTGTAGAACCCCAAAATAAGATAACTGACATATTTTGTAAGTGATAATTCAGTAATTTTACTTATAGTAAAAGCCCAGATCATTTTAAAATACCAAATCATCAAGTGATTGATAAAGGAAAATACTTTACAAGGCATAGTGATACCTGCCTTTTATCCCAGAACTTGAAAGCTTGATGCAGGAAGACTCTAAATTTGAGTGGAACCCGATAAGTATAATTAGTTGCTACCTAAAAAGTAAATTAGCAGGGTGAAGTTAAAATAATAAAGCATCAAACAAACTGGTATGTACATATAAATATGTATGTATTTGTATAATGTTACTTGAAGGACATGTAATAATTTTCCTTGATAATAGCTTAGGATGCTGCAATGTGACTCATCAAATTATACTATGAATAATTTAAATTTTTATATTATGCACACATATTATCTTTCTGTTTTAATTACACAAATTATTATTTTGATCATGTTCTTTAACCACCATATTGTTTTATAAAGATATGTAACTAAATTTTATTTTTCAATAATCGATTTTATTAATAACAATAGCATTTTTTACATCTTGAATTAAACTTTTCTTCCAGGAACAATGGATTTAATTAAAATAATTAAAGCTAATTGGGAATCTCATACAATTTAAATAGGGTATGTGTAAACAAAGTTCATAAATACCCCTAGTAATATGCGAAGCATTTTGCACAGGAATACCCTGAAAGTCTTTAAAAAAAAAAAAAACTGAATTCTTCCATTCTGTGTCGTTCATATTATCAGTTCATATTATCATTTGCCTCCAAACAGAGCTTATGTGGACTGTGTAAATCATACCCATTGTCCCTAAGTTTAAAGCTGTCCTTAACTTCTGCTAAGACTTTCTTTAAGTCACAGAAATTTTGAAAGCCATTGGTTGACTTCCCTCTGTCTCAGTAGAATCCATGTGCTTGGGTAGTTTATAATAAGAGAGTAATTAGATTTAAGGTTCAGGTGATTAAGGAATACAAATTTGAGGGTTAGAATTTGAAGAAAATAATCTTACTTTGGCATCCTAACATGGAAGCTTAAAAACACATGGCAGGGTGAAGGTATCAGCCTTGTTGACCTAAGCCCTTTATAATATCACTAATCTGTTCAGGAGAGTAGAGCCTAAACCCCCAAGAGACTTCACATTGGAAATGCTTGAATTGGCTATTAAAATTCTACCATATTTTGCGGGGCACATTGAAGTCATAGATTGCAGCTCACTCAAGCCAATATAAGTAAGCAAAGAGGTCCTCAAATTGTACTTTGATTTTCTGTTAATTTTCTTTATAGAGCTGACTTTGAGAACTACTTAGTATCTATTTTGGGGGTTGAATGTACTCTATTTCTGTTTTATCAAAACAACTTTCACTTTAGAGGAAAATGATTTCTCTTAGAGGGTTTTGAACTGAAAAATAATGCTATGATATGTTTCATATAAATAAGACACCTTGTATATAAAATAATAAGCAAGTTGTACATATTTGAGTATTTCTAACTCTTACTCAATCCTTGTGCAGTATGTTGGCAGCAGAAGCAATGCCTTAGCAACTGCATAGGGCCTACATGCTTGCTGTTTAATTTGATATCACCTTTTCCAAAATCCAAGATGGTTAGTATTTTCAACGTATTACAAAAGAATAAAAAATCCAATTTAGGCCTCTGTTTATGAAAGAGAGCATTGTAATTACTAATTAGTTGTTATGGAGTTTGTTATTATCTCAAGCCAGAAAGTTGACTTAATATAGAAATAAGAAAATTAGCAGAGAACATGATTAACTGGTAAAGAGGGCAAACTTTGCTTTTCAATAATCTTGGCTTCATGGCTCAGCTTACTTGCTGTTTGGTTATATGGCACTGTAACCTTCTGTTTCCTCATAGAAATATGACAATCATAACACCCAGCGAAGGTCTGATTATTCCTTAACCCTATAAATATTGGTGCATTTGGGGGCTGGGGGCTGAGTGTAGGACAAGGAACATGAGAATAATTGTAAGTGAAAATAGCGAAGAAGGCTTTGCTTTCTGAACTTAAATCTTAAATCATGATTTTAAATTGATGACAATATCATATAAAACTTAACCAAGTAAAAAATTACAGCAATGTCAAGTTCTGGTGCCAATTACATTTGATTTCCACTCTTGTCCTTGACAATTCCTTTAGTATGGAATGTTGTTCCCTTCAATATCTACATGCATCATTTCTTTCCCATTCTTTTTTCTTCAAATGATGTTTCTTAACAGAATTTTTTCTTACTCTCTGCATTTAAGATTTCTTCCACAAGTACCCTTCCTATGTTCCTGGTTTATTTTTCAAAAAGCATTTGGTCTTCTTGACATACTGAATACCTTTTTATTGAGGTGCATCTGTCTCTTATCGACAGGAAGTAAGCTTTATGAAAGGCATGACTGAACACAATGAAATCATGCTGCTGCTTAGCTAAAGCCTTCGCCCCTAGTTTCTATGGTACTGGAAGGTACTCTGTGACCTACCAGAGAAAGTAAATAGCAGTCCAGCTACAAGCTGTGCTCTACACTGTGTCTTCTAGACACAATGGCAATAGGCAACGAGCTTGCCCAGGTTCAAGGGAGACAGAGTCCCAAAACTGAGGAGAACTAGACATTAGGTTCCCCTCCTAACCAAGAAGCTATTTCTGACAACCTTTAGCAAGGAAAAAATAGTTTGCTCAAATAGATTCTCACTGGGTATATAAAATATAGTTAGATTATATCCAATAATAAGGCCCCCAAACCATCTGTATTATGGTTTCTAGTTCTGTGTTGTTATGGTGTGTGTATGTGTGTGTGTGTGTGTGTGTGTGTGTGTGTGTGTGTGTGTGTGTGTGTGTACGCGCCTGTACATTGCATGCATGCACATCTATGTGTACTTTATCCTTAATTTAGTTTGCCTTTTAACACACACTCATTTTCTATACTGGAAACTAAATTCAAATATTGTTTTATAGGTTCTCAATTATAAAACCTATGGACTTTAGTTAATCTGAAATCATGGCTTTCCTATTCCTATTATATTTGAAAAAGCAATATAGAATGTAAAAAAGTGTAAAAGTCATTTTTCTCACACTAGTTCTGAGTCCAAAGTATGTGTCTGGTGCACATCAGGTAGGAGCATACACATACCAGAGATCAGCCCTTGGTCATTGGGTTTGTGGGAAGCAGAGTCAACTCTTGGTCTAGAACTCACTAAAGAGGCTATGCAGGCTGGGATTATAATCTCATACAATCTTGCTTGGCTTTTTGTTTTTCATGTGACTTTTGGCACTGATTTCAGGGCCTCATGATTTTGTAGTAAGAACTTATCCAATTTAGTATTACATCCCCTATTTTAAAGGCTGATATTCGTCCTACTAACCCCTGTTGTTAAGGGCAGGAATATAGGAGGAAGTGAGAGGGCCAGGCTTTAATCACATATTAAAATTTAATCTGTAATACATGTCCCACAAATCAACTACTATTCACTCAAATGTGTACCAGTATATCGGGGATTAAACTATAGACTACTGAAATAGACTGAAGTAGAAAATCTCAGATGCCATGTTTCAGAAGACTGAAATGTAGAATGAGCAAACTGTACATTTTCTTTATTAAAAAATTAAAACTATTCACCGTAAAGCTATTTAGGAACACATGATGAAAAATTATTGCTTCCCTCATTTTGCGGAATACCTCAAACTGCTTAGACTAATCTTAAGAGGTACCATCTAGCTGCTATTCAGTCTGTGTGTGTGTGTGTGTGTGTATGTGTGTGTGTGTGTGTGTGTGTGTGAGAGAGAGAGAGAGAGAGAGAGAGAGAGAGAGAGAGAGAGAGACATTAACTAATAGTTGTAATAATTATTTAACAGATTTTAGTATGTAAAATGTTTAGTGAATAAGGATCCATTGACAGCTCTGAAAGAAGAATTTCCCTTAATTCGTGAGGCCATGTGCTTTAATTAGGAAGTAGTAAATTTGAAGCAAGAAAAAAAATAATTCAAGACATCCTACCTGCCATGTTTTACATCCTTTAGGATATGGAATGAACTAATCTTGTTTTCAGATGAAAAAGTCTTTTTTCCTAGGAGTTTACTAATACCCCCCACCCCCCCACACACACACCCAAAAAATCTCAATCATGCCTCAAAGACAACTTTGAAAAGCACTCAGTACCAGCAGCCATTCTGATGTGATTTCAAAGCTGCAGAGATGCATTATCATGGAAACAAGATCCTAGCTGATTTGAATTTCATCTGCTCCTGCAGCTCATCCCCTCCTTGTGAAGTGATAATATCCCTTTATGATGACTTCTGCATTGTCAGGAATAAAATATGGTGATTCTAGCCTGCAGTAACAAGGATTGATGGAATCCTGGACTAGGAAGTTAAGGTTCTGTGTTCCTAGATGTTAAAAACTCTTTTATTTCATTTGAAATTCCTCAGTTGTTCGGTTTCTGAAAATTACTAACACCAACATTTGTACTGAGAGGGAAAAAATTCATTTTATAAAGCCCCAGTTGACAATCAACAGTGCTTTAAGATGATAATAAGATCGTTCTAAACTCTGACGAGACAACAAAACCATTTTATTTGATTAATAAAATTCTCTTGTAAAAAGTATCACTGAAAATTTCGATTCTGTGTATATCACTATAAGTTGGCAGACTTCCAAACCAGAGTTTATTCTGTTCAAGTAAAAGTCCTAGGTTCCTGAGCCATGATGTCAGAGATGACTGGGTAGGTCTAAGTTAAGGAAACCTGTATATCTTTGTCCATCCTACATGGATTAAGCACAGAGATACTTAAAAATTACATTTCTATAGATTTATCCGAAGTCCCTATGTTGTGATTTAGTTGGCCTCTATAAAATACTCCTATTCAGGGAGTCAGTATATTTCTAGAATAAAACTGTGGAGTCCAGGTCTCAAATCTTGATGTGCTTAAATATTGTGTTAACAACAGACATTCTGGGTGGGACATAGGGCATTGTTATGCCCTTGCATTTTTGGTTAGAATGTATGTCTTGATGGTGTTGGATTGTGGCTGTTAACACACAATATTCAGTTCCTCAAAAGAGTAAATTCAAAATCTTAATCTTCTTCTTTCATCTTTCTTTTTTCTTTCTCTCTTTCTTTCTTCTTCATTTCTTTCTTTCTTTCTTTCCCTCTCTTTCTTCTTTTTCTTTTTCTTTTTTTCTTTTTTTTTTTTTTAAGGAACATGTTTTAATTATTCTTGAAATTGCACAGAACAACCTGCCATAATACTTCAAACACCCACAGAGAGAGACAGACAGACAGACAGACAGACAGACAGACAGAGGAACAGAGAAACAGAGAAATAAAGAGAGACAGAGAAAGACACAAAGAGAGGCAGCAAGAGAGAGAAAGGGAGAGAAAGAAGAGAACTCTAGTTTGTAACAAAAAAAATTAACCATCAGAGGGAAAGACAATATATTCAAACATGAGTAAATATTTGCTAACTACATTCCTTTTTTTTCCCCCAACATAAAGGTTTTACTGATTATTTGGAAATTTTACACTATGCACCCTTATCATGTCCATTAACATAACCTGTGTAGATGGCATAGACTGTGTACACTAGCACACACACACACACANACACACACACACACACACACACAAACAGACCATGCTCCAAATCCGGATGTAACAAAGACCATGGACACCAAAATGACCTCCCGAGTAGCAAAAAGGCCATGGAGATCTTTCAAGAACACCAAATCCAGAAAATGAATCGTTCTCCATCTAGAACATCCTGCCATTGCTCAAAACCAGGACAATTGTGCAGTTGGGCTGCACATTTTGGGGCAGAGCCTGTGAGGAGTTCCAGGCTGTGGTTACATACTACCCTGCCAGTCCAACACAGCAACTAACTGTATGCCTCCTAGTCTACTGCGACCTCCTCATTTCCACACTTATCATTGCTGTCTCATGTCTAGTTTCACTTTTCTTCACCATTCTGTTACATCACGATTCTCACCTCTCTACATTGATTTATCTAAGTGGCATTGCAAAGTACATTGTGTCACACAATATATTTTACCCAAAAAATGACTTTACATGCAAATACTATTAGCAAAGAATCATTGGTTTGGTTCAAGGTCTCTGGTTTGGGAATCACCATAAATACCGAGCTATCTGTAAGACTTGTCTTGCATAATCCTGTTTGCCAGAGTCAGGGTGATCTTGAAGCTGTGCAGGGAGTCAGAGGCAGGATCTGAGAGAGCTGCAGGCTTCTCTGCATACCCCTCTGCCCTCAGTGACTGTAGTACCACTGGCATACCAGTAAGACTATCATGCTTATCGCCTGAGGTAGCACCTCAGCCTTGTGTTCTCCTCCCCTAGCAGAGTTAAGTAGCTGGGGCTGCAGCAGCTGAGGCTCCATGCCGGCTGAGACTGTGAGGACGGGTCCTACACAGGTATATCATATTCCTTTATCTGCTGCGGCCTTGTTTCCATAAGTCTCCCAAACTCATCTCCACCATGTGTGACTCTGCTCTGCCAATTAGCCTACCAATTTCATTAGACCACTTTCTAAAACCACAAGACCAGCACTTTTTAGTTGTTCTCGAGATGCTATGGGTTCTGGAGACTCAGCAGGCTCCACCTCAGTCACTGTGTCTACAATTAGAGCCACCTAGCATCTCTCAGACGTCTTTGTGCTGCTCCTAGCTCCTGCTGCTAAACATGCTCTTAATAAGAGGATAATATTTAAATAAATTACATAATATAACATAGTTCTTACAGTGGTCAGCAAATTATCTGATTTAAATATATTTGTCTTAAGCATTTACTTATAGTATATGTGCAGACGTGTGTGAATGTATGTATGTATGTATGTATGTGCATGCATGTGTGTGGGGTTGTTTACATTTGTGTGTGCATATGGAAGTCCAGAAGTGAATATTCAATGTTGTCTTAGGCGCTGTCCATCTTGATTTTTGAGGCAAGGTCTCTTCCAGGGACCTGGACTTCATTAAGTGATATAGAATGATTGGCTAGTGAGTTCTGGGCCTCTGTCTATCTATACTTCCCCAACATGTGCCACATTCAAATTTTTATGTGAATTGTGGGGCTTAAAGTCACAGAAAGCACTTTACTGATGGGTTTTTCTTTCTTGGCCTTCTTATATATTCATCATTTGTTTAAAAAGCATACAAATAAATAACATATGTATTCAAATGATCAACTTCACTAATTATCAAATATTCATGGACTGGAGTGGTGACTCAGTAGTTATAAACACTGACTGCTCTTCCAGAGGTCCTGAGTTCAATTCCCAGCAACCAGCAACCACATGGTGGCTCACGACCATCTGTAATGGACTCTGATGCCCTCTTCTGATGTGCATGAAGATATAATACTCATATACATAAGATATATATATATATATATATATATATATATATATATATATTCACATAAATAAAATAATCAATTTTTTTTAAAAAAAAGAAGATTCAAAGAAAATCTACATTTTACTATTATCAAACATTTGTCAATATGGTGCTTATCAGTGAGACATGGGTGGCTTTCAGTGATGATATAAAAAAAGTTACTACTATGCTATAAACACTTATATTTGATCTAAATATGAATCCTACAACTATTCCATGATTCAACAATCCCACTTCTGTGTACACATCAAAAGGAAAGGAACTCAGTATTTTGGCAGTTATGTTTACTCTGTTACAGTCCAAGGTTCACAGAATTCATAGTGCTCACTATGTGACATGAACGAATAGGACAGCATGAACTTCTAAAGAATGAAGCTTTGTCTTCTGTATGCTGAAGGGTTGCATACAAAGTGAGGTAAGTCACACACAAAAGGCAGATACTTCACAATCTCGACTGTAGGTATTATTTTAAAAGTCTGTCTTCAAGAAGATTGCTGATTTCTAGGGTTCGAATTGAGAGTAATGAGTGGCAGTCCATGGGAATCAAGTCCCGTTATAAAGAGTGAATTCATTCTGGAAATCTATTGCACAATGTGACTATAATTTACAATAGTGAATTCTATCTCAATCTGTGAATAGAAAAATCCACTCTAACAACTGATCTTAAATATTCCTACATATACACAGGACTGCAAATATCTTGGGAGAAAATGTGTTAATTAGATTTATTGTGATGATCATTCTGCAATACATACACATGCCACCATCATATTATACACTTAAAGAGCTATCAACTTTATCCTCAGTTGGGCACTAAATCTAGAAATGATTATGTCATTGAATGGGAGTGGCATGGCTAATTTTGGTTGCCAATTTGACTACACTTGGAAGTTGTAATGATCCAAGCAGCTGAGAGCACTTTTGGGGGATTTTGGATGGTTGTGCTGGATTTTATGTGGTAGTAGTATACCATGAATCTAGATCATTTGACATCAGCAGATCAATACTAATTCTGGGTCATATTTTCTGATGTCATCATACATAACAGAACAGGAAGAAAAAAAGCTTCCTGTCAGCTTGTCCACACTATCACTACAAAGTTCATATATATTGCTACATTGTTGGTGTTAGGGCAGTGTGCAGAGAGTAGGTGGATGGATGGGGGAGCTCCCTCATAGAACCTGGAGAGATGGCATAGGAGGTCTGTGGAGGGGAAACTGAGAAAGGGGATAACATTTGAAGTGTAAATAAATGAAATAACCAATAAAAAAGAACCTACTTCTACAGGATTCCTACATGGATTGAAAACTTGCAGCTATCTAGGACCTACCTGGGTCTCTAGCACCAAATTGAGACTGCAGAGATATTCAGGTTATGAACTGAGTAACTACCATACCCTTGACCTTTCCATCAAGATATAACTCCATTTAGAAATTTCTCATAATATGGAGAGATTTCTGAAATACAAGTTCAACTACAGTTATTAAGGTTATCTCCTGCTGGTATGGGAGGATCAGTAGAGATGAAGGACAGCTTTACCATCTGCTCTTGGAAGGCTTTCAGGAAATTGCTAAGCAGATTTTGCACAGGCTAAGTCATATTGATGTGGTTAAGGTTGTCTGTAATGATATTATAAAGGCTCTTTTACATTCACTTCTGTGACCCAAAAGTGGCTATTGCCAGGCATAAGAACATCTAAGCCATTTGTGTTGCACCATGCTTGAAAGTCTCACATTATGATGTAAGATTCCTCCATACATGTTTTCAGGTTCTAGTGTTTTCCCTTCTACCTTCAAAGGATACCCAGTCTCTTAGTTTATGTATAAAACTCTCTGAAATTTTCACAACAAAATTCTTGAAGTCAGTCAGGGATTTGCTGAGAAAATTGCATTACATGTAGACATAAGACTAATATGTGGGGTTATATTAATCAAATGTTTCTTGCCGAGTTGAAGTACAGAGAGGAAATACATGACCATCACAAGAGATACTACATTATTATGAAGAATTTATCAAGATTATCAACAACATCTGTGATGTGGAGTTCTTAAATCAGCTAAGAGTGTCGTATATAAAAATTTATAGGGGAATCTTGAGATTTTGAAGCAAAGCTTTACCACCATCTGAAAACAATCATTCTCCCTTTGAGAGACAGCTTTTTGCCTTAGTAGTAATTAAACACTTGACAATGGATCACCAAGTTACCATGGTAAATGAGCTTCCCATCCTGGGTTGCATATTATCTGATCCACACAGACATAAAGGGGGTTGTGAATGGCAGCAGTGCATTGTCAAATGGAAATTGTATAAACTTGGTTGGGTTAAAGTAGATCATGAGAGCCAAATCATGTTGCATAAAGAAGTTCCTAAAATGCCTATGGTTTCTGCTTCTGTTGCAGTGTATCTGTTTCTAAGCAGGCACCTGTAGATTTATGGGGTCGTTGTTACCATCAGTTGATTGAGGAAGAGAAGACTAATGACTGAATTACTGATGCTGCAGAACACTATGCAGATACCACAGAGAAGTGAACAGTTGTGGTATTACAACCTCTTTCTGTGCCAAGGCAGAAAGACATCAGTGAAGAGAAATCTTTAGAGATGGCAAAACTTTGAGCAGCATGCACAGGAGTACAGTTTACTTGAAAAGAGAAATGGCCAAGTATGCAATTAGCTACTGATTCAAGGGATGTACTTGGTTGTCAACTTGACAATAAATGCAATTAACTGAAACCCAAACAGCTGGGCACCTGTGATGAATATTTCTTCTCTGTATTATTTGAGGTAGAGCCACTCACCCCAAATCTGGCTCATTTGAGGACAGAATATCCACTCTAAATCTGGGTTACCCTTTCTGGTAGTAGCCCACCTAAAATGATGTGCAAGAAGGATTTGTTTGCCTTTTACTGTTTGCCATCACTATCACAGGAAAGTTTGCTAGTGTTAGTACCTACAGTTTTGAGGTTTTTAATGTAGATTAGAGAATGGCAGTTCTCTGGGACTTCATTTGCAATCCAGCACCAGATTAGGAACTACTGCTCAGACTAGAGTCTTGTGTACTAAACAACTACCCAACTACCATATCCCTGGTATTTCCTTTAAAACACAGTTATTGTTGGAGTACAGCCTGTAAGCCTTTCTCTCTCTCTCTCTCTCTCTCTCTCTCTCTCTCTCTCTCTCTCTCTCTCTCTCTCTGTGTGTGTGTGTGTGTTGTGTGTACATGCATTATACTAACAGTTATATTTCTTTAGAGAACCCTAAATAATGAAGAGGGAAATACACATAGAATGAAAATATGAAACAAAGTCTAGTTAGAGTAGAAATGTTATGAAACAAAGTCTAGTTAGAGTAGAAATGTTGAAAGTTCTTTAACAGAAGCTTGTGATAAGGATGAGCACAAGACAAATACCAGGTAATATCAGCTCAGCATTCATGAAACCACCCATCCTTAGCTTGTGAACACAGATTAGTCTTGTGTCTAAATGCACTTTTTGAGAGAACATTTACTTGTTGTCTAATAATTTCCCTAACTTTGTATTGTCAAACTCTTTGTCTCTGGGGTGTATTAGGATCTGTATTTCCTACAATTTTCTACAAGTAACCTTCATAAACTGTGTACTTTATCCACATTTTCTGTTTATATTTGTTCTTTTTTGAAAGATTATGTAACCAGGTTTTTTTTAAAGCTCTCTTGACTCTTCCATTGTTATTCGTAACTAACCTTGTGATATACTTCTCCCATTAATTATATATTCAAACTCTTTTCTAACTAAAACTTTTACTAAAAAGTCAGTTTTAGAGTCTAGTTCTCTTAAATTCTTGCAGGTAGTTTTCCCACTTACTAAAAGGACACTACAATGTATGTTCTTCATTTTCAAGTATAAGTTTATTTTATTATTACTATTTTTATAATTTTATTTAAATATTGGAATCTTCATTATTTTCCAGTCCTCCTTCTGACTTTTATTTCCATTTCCTCTCAAATTCATGACCTCTTACACTTTAATTATTATTTTAATATATATAATATTTGCAAAAAATATCTATTAATAAAAATAAGAAAGGATGTAAAATATATTTAAATGGATACTAAAATTCTATATAAAAATTTGACAAAAAAAAAAAAAAAAAAAAAGCCGGGGGTGGTGGATTTCTGAGTTTGAGGTCAGCGTGATCTATAAAGTGAGTTCCAGGACATCTAGGGCTATACAGAGAAACCCTGTCTCGAAAAACCCCAAAAAAAAAAAAAAATGAGGAAGCAGCTAGAAGATGTAAACATCCCACAGGCTCATGGAATGGTAGAAATACCCATGTCTCTTCCAACAAAACAATTTATAGATTAAATTCAATCCCTATCAAAAGCTCTCTGGTATTCTTTAAAGAAAAAAACTAAATTCATATGGACCTACAAAAACAAGAAAACTATATCAATATTTAACAAAAATTGTATTGCTCGGGGATTATCTTTCAACAATTCAAATCTAGCCATGTGAACAAAGACAGCATGGTTCTGATGCAGAATTGAACAGGTAAACCAATGGAACAAAATAGAAAATATAAATAAAATTCCACCTAACCACAGCCATCTGAATGTTCACAAAGACTCCAAAAATATACACTAGACAAAAGAGGTTTCCAAGAAATAATGCTGAGATATATGTGACTGTATACTTATTAATTCACTTGGGTTAAAGATTTTGGGTATAAGTAGAAGAAAAGGGGGAGAAAGAATTTTGATGTCAATATTACTACTGGTAGAAAGGTAAGGTGATTCATTAGAATTAACTTAGCTACTCTGCTTTGGAAAACCAGTAAAGAGGCTTATCCCTAGGGATAGCTAATTCTTCTCCAGGCCCTTTAGTCCTTTATCCAGGGGTGAAATCCTATGAAACTTCCCCCCATTAACCTTACCATATCCACTGACATTGCCATTGACTGTTTCACAGGACAGTTCTGTTATTCTGGCTCATGAGTTATTTCCACTCTCTTCCAGATGTTCCTTGAACTATGGATGCAGAAATTGTGATGTGGATGTATCTGTTAGGACTGAGTTCCCATGATTTATTGCTTTTTGCATTGTATCAGTTTTTTTTTTCTGTGATGGTCTATATTTGTGGGATACTCTTGATATTTTTAGATATATTTGTCTATACTCTTGATAGGAGTATGAGAGAGTACAATGAGTAACCAAATGCAACTGATGCTTACTGGGGTAAGTTGGGCAGGAGATAAATAATATCAGGCTCCTTGAGATTCTGGCATCATTTCAGTTAGTCTGCACATATACATACATAGTCACATGTAAACTCTTATGGGGGGGATGATTTAAACAGACGCTTGCAAATTTCAATCTGAGATCTGGTGAGTTCTAAAAGAAGATGAATGTCCAAGGTCTAGTAAGTCTTCTTGTGAAGTTGCAGACAGCTCAGTTTTCCTTGATTCTGAAATGGTAGGCAGGAAAGAGTATAACAGTCTTATCATCTCCCTTCTGACCTGAATCCTGATCTTGAAAGGATGACACTGTCTTCATGGTTTAACCATCTCAAAGTGGCTCTCTTTCAACATATCAGTGTTAGTATTTGATTAGAAACATAAATTTATTGAGGGACACCAATAACTAATATATAACACTGACAAGACAAATACCATTTTTCTTATATACTTCTGAATCATACCTTTAAGATGTATATAAATGCTGGGCATAGTGGTGTGTGCCTTTAGTCTCAGCACTAGAGAAGCAGAGGCAGAGGATTCTCTGTGAGTTGGATGCCAGTCTTGTCTATATAGAATTCCTGGACAGTTACGATTACAAAAAGAGACCTTAACTCACAACCAAACCAAATCAAACAAAAACAGAACACCACCACTACCACCTCAACAACAAAACAAAACAAACAAATAAACCAGCAAGCAAACAAATGAACAAAACACGATAAAAATACAACAAAATCATTGTCAAATCCTGGTGTGGTAGTTCAGGTCTGCGGTATTAGCATTTGGGAGGCAAAGATAGGAGAAATGGCATGAAGCTGAGGCTACCGTGAGTTCTGGAGTGCTAAAACAATTTCTTTGGAATACAGCAATCCATTACATCATGACTGTAACCACAGAGAGAAATGACATCCTTTCTATGAAGTCAAATAACCTCCTCTTCCAATTAATCATCTCATCCCATTAATGGCTTCCAAGCGAAGCTTTCAAGCAGAAGGAGTTGCAGATGGGAATGCTTTCATTTTATTTCAACTGAAACGAATCCCTTGCATCACTTCAGAGCTCACTGGTGAAAATGTAATTATGCTCTTTTGCCCATGAATAGCACCTATACATCACAGTAGTATACATCACTGAGATTTTATTTTATGAATTAACCATGAGGCTTGTCTTTCAAGATTGAGATACTATTTGGAAGAAAAAAATGAAAAAAAAATAGTGATATACTATTCTAAGATATCTATCGATTGAAACAAAATTGTCCCTTATTTAACTATTAAAAAAAAAATGTTCTGACCAACTTACAGTTAACTGAAAGACAAAGATACTGTGCTTTCTTGTCTCCACATGCCACACCTTCTGCTATTTGATTCCCAGATTTATGAAACCAAGTTTTTCTATTGACCTTTTAATCATTCTATTTTTCAGCTGCCAACTTTTTCATAAACATATCAGTTATATTGAAACATTTCCAGAAGATAGTGATGATTAATTAAGAGGAATCCTACCAGTATGGTTTTGATTTTGTCATTCTTTGATCTCCATAGTTTTGGGAAGTCACCATGATTCATTGTCATTTATGATTGTTTGAAGTTGACTTCCTAAAAAATGACATAAAGATGACTGCGTTTGAAAATGCCAATTGGAGGTTATCGTTATAATTGGAGAACAATGGAAAGAGCCCTGGTTTTATTATTCAGATACATAATCTTTTATAAAATTAGGAGATAAGACAGCTTTGCATTTAATTAGAAGATTAGATAGAAAAGGATTTATAATAAGAGGGACCAGTGGGAAGAAGAAATAACTTCTTGTGATATTTGGTGTAGTAGAGTAACTATGGCTAACAGAGGTTGATGTCATAATTCACTGAAGTGTGGAACATATAGAATGTTCTCTGCACAGGCACATGATGTATGTCTGACATGACAGCTGTGACAGTTACCCTGATCTTAGTACACTGAAAATACATCTTCAGCTGCCACACTAATATTGCTGATATATAGAATTGCTATTTATCAATTTATATATATATATATATATATATATATATATATATATATATGTGTGTGTGTGTGTGTGTGTGTGTGTGTGTGTGTGTGTGTGTGTGTGTGTGTGTAAACATTAGAAGAAAAGGGAGTCCTTGAGCCTGGGACCGAAACAGAAAAATCAAAGATGAGGAATAGTAGATCAGAATGTGTAAGAGCAGGACTGAAAGCAAGCATTCAGAAGAAAAAACCACCTGCTTTCCAGTTGATGTTAGACCCTTTAAAAATGGCTTGAATTAAGATTGATTGTTCTGTTGTAATTAAAGGAAGTCAAGTACAATCATTTTCACTAAGAAAATTTTATCTCTTTCATAGTCTAAATGTAACCTTAGGCACCAGCTTACATGGCACAGTTTTGACACTTTTAGGAACATATTTTGATAGCCAGAGTCGCCATGATCCTCTACCACTGACACCAATAATTGTGGTTTAAAGGTTATCAATGAATCCCAAATGAGGATATATGAATAAAATGTGTCATTCCAAATGTTCCTTTATAATGCTTTTTGTGGGATGTGGAGAGCAATATGGCCACATGGTATTGCAGAGATAACCACAGTTTCACTCACTGCAATTATTGTCCCCAGTCCTGGAGTATCCTCAGAAGTATTTTCACCACACCAAGGAAACTGACTTGCATTCTGGACAAATGGAATTAGATTGTTCGTGTTCTGCCTCTTTGGAGTACTGCAACCCTGCTATGAAAGCAGGTAGTTATAACTGCAAGATCTATCAGGCACAAAAGTTTACTTGAAAAAAAAAATGCTACAATTAGTATAGTAACTTTTCTAACTTGAGCCCACTTTTATTTTAGTTGGCTTTCACCATTTTCTGGTTCAGAAAGATTGACCTTTATCCTTTTTCCCTTAGAACACTAGAATTAAAAATATTTATGGTTTGAAGTAATGCATTCATTTCTATGGCAAAATGCTGCCAATTGGTGCTTTTCTCCTCTATTTCAGAAGATGATTACATGTTCACAATTTACAAGGTATTGTACACATTTCAGTGGGGAATTGTAAGCCTTTATCTTTTGACAGCAAGAAGGAATTACTGCCCCTTTTTAAATAGCCTCCCTATTTTGTCCAAATAAATGATTCATGCTGGAGACTTCATGATGTCTTTTGTTGGTTTCTGTGAATTTCAACACAAGCAGTCAAAAGGGAAAGAAGTAATGCATTTCTGAAAATTTCAGCAAATTATAGGTTTTATATGGGAAGAAAGATGCATTCAAATGTCTCTCATTCTGGTCTCTTCTTCCTTCTATGCTTTATTAATGCAAAGCCTGAATCAAGGAAAGGAAAATAAATGATAGGGTAGGAAATTGATATTTTCCCTTATTTATTTATTTATTTATTTATTTATTTATTTATTTATTTATTTATTTATTTTCTGCAGTGCATGCTCCAGGTCCAGATAATTCCTTCTTTATACTCACAGCAGCAACAAAAACAGTAAGGAATGTCTGGCTACACTTAACCACGATTCTCAGAAAACACTTTGTTTAATAATAGCACATTTTTTTTTTTGAGAGTGTAATCTATTTCTGACATTTCTTAAAAGTATAAAGTTTACATAATGATCAAAGACTCTTTGGAGAGCCTTCGGTGTATAAATAAAGAAGTGCTTGTTGCTTTGAGACTATAAATACTTGAAAAAAAAAATTGGGATTGACTTCCAAATCCTATTATCACTTTGTCTAAGAACCCTACAATTGTTAATGCTTGTACAAGTCTAAAGTAGACTAAATCCCAGAGTTGAGGGGGAGGTAGGCACATTGTCCCACCCTTAGATGTGGAGTGATTAGCTAATTAGCTGCTGGAAAGACAAGGGTAGGTTTTCTCTAAAAGCATAGCATCTGGCAGTAGATTAGGCTCCCTTAGAAAAACCACATATCTATGAATACTAAGAACATCACAAGTCATCTTTGAAGGCTCTTAAAACATAAACAAACAGAGTTCAGTAGATAGGAAGTGGGAGAGTCTTGGAAGAGTCTGAAATAGTGAAAACTTTCAAAATATAACTTACAAAATTCTCAGAGAATTAGTCTTTAAAACGTCAAAAACCATGTGAGCACCTTGAAACTCTCCTTAACTTGAAGAAGTAAAATTTAAACTTTACATTCTAGGAAATGCTAAAGCACTGAAAAAATGAAAAGCCATGTATTTTTTATTATAATAAATGATCCAAAAACTGATACAGAAGAATATTCCACAATGTCTTAAAATGCAAGGGAATTGATTGGTAAGGCTTGTAAAGCCAAAAGGAAAGAGAATTGACTGTTAGGAGCAATCAAAATCAAGTGTTAGTAACATGTGCTGGAATTCTTCATGGTCATGATAATACTACTAAAGGGGTCAGCTGCAGAAAGAGTCAGTGGCTTGTTTCTTACAGTTATTGGTAACAAGATTCCAACGTGAACTGCACAATCAGGTCCTTGCTTTCGTGTATGCACACTCTAGTACCTGAAACTTCATCCTTGTGAAGAACGCCTTTTTTTTTTTTTTTTTTTTTTTTTTTTATTTTTTTTTTTTTTGTCATACTGAAAGATTCTGTCAAAGTCAGGCAATCATAGATCCCTCCTTAATTCTTCTAGATCTGTCACAGAGCTAACCTTTCGGATAAAGTCTAGTGGGTTTGACTAAGACTGAGGAAGNTTACAGTTATTGGTAACAAGATTCCAACGTGAACTGCACAATCAGGTCCTTGCTTTCGTGTATGCACACTCTAGTACCTGAAACTTCATCCTTGTCCATCTTGCCTTTTTATTTTGTTAATTTTAGTTATCTTTTTTTTTTTTTTTTTTTTTTTTTTTTCCTACTGTAAAATTCTGTCTCCATCAGGCAATCATAGATCCCTCCTTAATTCTTCTAGATCTGTCACAGAGCTAACCTTTCGGATAAAGTCTAGTGGGTTTGACTAAGACTGAGGAAGATGTGATATAGGAAGGATGCTCTTAATATATTGAAGCATTTGTAAAATGGGATGCTGATATTTTCAGGGATCTGTGATTTCTTAGACAGAGAACTTAACTGCCTTTCTTTATATGTTGACTTTAATACCTCTGCCACTATAGTAACAATGTCATAAGCTCTGCTCTTGGCAACCATTCAATGTCTTTTCAGCTCATAGCAAACATCTATGACTACCTGCCCTGCCTAGAGGCACAAATGTAAAACAAGTGTGTGTGTGTGTGTGTGTGTGTGTGTGTGTGTGTGTGTGTGTGTGTTGGTCTTGCAGAAAGTATTGAAAATTGCTTCATTGATATTCACTCCAAATATCAAACTTACGGCAGGAGATTTTTCTAATTGAACATTGTATTTTTTTTATCATTGATTTTTTTATTAGATATTTTCTTTATTTACACTTCAAGTGCAATCTCAAATGTTCCCCATACCTTCCCTCCACCCCTGCTCCCCTACCCACCCACTCCCACTTCTTCTTTAACATCAATCAAACTAATATAAAAATATTTATAGTGTAGAGATGATGCAGGATGATATTATATAAATATATGTATTTATCATCTTATCCAAAAAGAACTTGTTTCTAGGATTATTCCTTTTCATTCTTATAAAGATAATTGTTCCATTAAAATTTAATTTTTTTCACTTTTGGGGAATATTATTGCAGATATTTGGATGTTGTGTGATCTATTGAAATATTTTACAATTTTAAAATTTGACATAACTATATGATTTTTAAAAGAATATGTATTATTGGTTTAACAAAATATTCTTTAAATTGATACATCGTGATGTAATTCACCTGTATTCTCTGTACACCTGTACTGTTTTATGCTGCTCTATTTTTGCTGGGTGCTAGGTGGCATTTTCCCTTCTTGCTACTACAGATTGTATTTAGAAACATTCACAGTCATCTATATGATGGAACACAGAGCCCCCAATAGAGGAATTAGAGAAAGTACCCAAAGAGTTGAAGGGGTCTGCAACCCTATAGATGGAACAAGAATATGAACTAACCAGTACCCCCAGAGCTCATGTCTCTAGCTTCATATGTAGCAGAAGATGGCCTAGTTGGCCATCATTTGGAAGAGAGGCCCCTAGGTTTTGCAAACTTTATATGCCCCAGTACATGGGAATGCCAGGGCCAAGAAGTAGGAGTGGGTGGGTAGGGGAGCAGAGCGCTGTGGAGGGTACAGGGAACTTTCGGGATAGCACTTGAAATGTAAATAAAGAAAATATCTAAAAAAAAAAAAAAAAAAAAAAAAAAAAAAAAAAAAAAAAAAAAAAAAGAAAGAAAGATAGAAAAAGAAAAGAAACATTCTTTTCAAGGTCACCGAGGGAAGTCACACAGGAAGACTTCTTTAGGGCAAGTGTTTAGGATTGCAAAAAATAAGATTATGTAGAAGTGAGTGAAATCGGCAATGTTTTATGTAATTCTAAAATTCTGGAACAGAAGTGAGATTATTTGTTAGTCTGAATCACATTTAAATCATTGCCTTCCCACATACTTTCAATTTTATTTAAAGCTTAAGATAGTGACAAGGTGTCACATATACACGAATGATCAATTGTCTTAGTAACTTTTATTGAAGTTTTCAACTTTTCTCATTAAAAATTCCAAAGATAATAAATCATGTTCCCTCCCACACTTTTCTCTTTTTGGTGTTAATCTTCTGTTCCACAGCTCAAATTTTATATCATTTTATTGATACAACACCTCCTTACTCATAATTGTATTGTAGTAATGATCTTAGCCCTCTAAATTTTTTACCCAGTTTTGGTAGTGTTCAGTTATTCTAGAGTAACTGATCTTCTACAAACCTTTGAAGGTCGACCTGACAAACTACACATGGTGATACATCAGCAAAGATTATACATAGTGCAGAAGGTGTATGCTTATAAGCAGTCAAAATGACAAGGTTACAAAACAAATTGTTCCACTGGTCATGAAATATATCCCAGTTTCAAGAATCATCTCTGAAGGAGGAGGAAGGAATGTATGAGCTGGCCCATTGGGTAGAAAGCTGTGGAATACTGACTTGTGGACACAGCATGACTGCTTCACAAGCTTACAGCAGCTGTAGTTACGTGCATAGGATCTGCACAAGCCAGTCAAAATTCCAGCACAAACTGCATGCAGAAGGATCCCTAAGGTCCCACCTGTGACTGAGGAGATGTTGGTAGTTCACATCTTCTGAGAGAAATAGCACCGATTACCTTTTATAGATATGGCTTCTGGTAGGTTACTTATACCTAAGAGAATGGGTCTATACCCATACACATGTGACAACACAATAGGACTCAAGTGGTTATTAATAACAATGAAAAAGGAAAACATGAAGTTGAGAGGGAGGCAGGATAGAGAAACTTGCTGAAGTAAGAGCGAGTAAGTAATGCATAAAGATGATCAAAATGTATTTCATAAATGCATAAAAGTATGAAACAAATATATTATTTTAAAAGAGTAGATATCATTAACTTTATTTGTATAACTAATAATTTCAAATTCATTTATACTAATGAAACATGGTTTTAACTTGCATTCCCCCAAGTCTCCCAATTGAATTAGGGTTACTGAAAAACTCTTCAATTCAGGTCTGCTGTCAGAATAGTTAAGATGTTCTTTATATACATGAAATGTTTATTGAAGGAATGTGTTCTTAACTAGACAATTTGAATCAATCATTAAAATTCCACCACTTGTATGAAATGTGAACAGATGAAATGAGAGTATCTTTTCATAATAATGTATTTCTTTCACACATTCTATGAGCTATTTGTTTTCTTGGAAGTATATGGGATCAGAAGTCATATATAATGTCTTTCAATGTGTGAAAAATAGTTAATAGATCTGGCACAAAATGGGCTATGTATTGGGATAAAGGTGGTCCAGAGGAAAAGTTCACTAATTGGGAAGATACACACCTGAGTGTTCAGTCCTGTATCTTGGGGGTGGGGAAAGTAGAATCATCCTGGCTGCTGACTCCTAAGTTCTGCCTCCCTTTACATGTAACCTTTACTTAAAACATCATGACTTTCTTCCCAATGAGCTATTTGTCTTCTTTTGAATTAATCCAAGAAACACCAAGATGGAAGCATCAACATTTTGTATGTATGACTCTTGAATTAATACTGTGGTTGCTTCTATAACATGGACAGCTTTATTTTTTTGTTGATGTTGTTGCTACATCTTCAGTCTTCAAATTATATTTAGTACTCCCTAAAATGAAGTTTACTTTGTTTTCTTCTTCTTCTTCTTCTTCTTCTTCTTATTATTATTATTATTATTATTATTATTATTAGTAGTAGTAGTAGTAGTAGTAGTAGTAGTATTACTTTACTTGAATTCCAGTCATTGCCCCCTTCATCTCCCTGCCAAGTTCCTTATCCCATTTATCCATTCACCTGGCTTGGAAAAGGGTGTTCCTCCCCCTGCCCATCAGACCTCCCCTTTCCCTGGAGCCTCAAATGCCTGGAAGAATAGATACATCTTCTCCCACTGAGGCCTGACCGGGCAGACCTCTGCTATACTTGTGCTAGGGGCCTCTGACCCACCTGGTTGGTATACTCCTGGTTGGTAGCTCAGTCTGTGGGAGCTCCCTGTGGTCTGAGTTAGTTGAGACTGCTGGTCTTCCTATGGGGTCATCCTCCCATTCAGCTTCTTCAGTCCTTCCCCTAATTCAACCATAGTGGTCCCCGACATCAGTCCAATGGTTAGGGGTAGGTATTTGCTTCTGTCTCAGTCAGCTAACGGTAGGGCAACTCAGAGGACATCTGTAAGCACATCCTAGCATCTGTAATAGTTTCAAACCTTGGATTCCTCCCCAACACAACAGTATCGGAATTGAATTCCAAGTTGGACTGGTCATTGAACCACCTTTCATTCAGTATCTTCTCCATTTTTTTGTCCCTGAAAGTCTTCTAGGCAGAAGCAGTTCTGGGTCAGGAATTTCGACGGTGGATTAGGAATATAATCCTTCTGCTTGAGACACTGTCGATCTACTGCAGGTGGACTCTTCAAGTTCCATCTCCCCACTGTTGGACATTTTGGCTAAGATCATCCTCATTGAGTCTTTAGACTCTATCGCCTTCTGGGTCTGTGGTACTTTCCAGAGGGCCCACCCACTTCCTAACTTGCCAATGTTGCTTATTACCATTCACTCTCTTGGCCTCTGGGCTTATTTCTCCCTCTCCACCCCAATATCTGATCCTGTTGCTCTTTTACACTCCCACTTCTCTCTCCCACACAGGTCCCTCCCTTACTCTGCCTCCCTTAATTATTTCCTTCCCCTCTTCTAAGTGGAATTGAAGCAACCACACTTGCCCCCCCCCTGTTTTTTTTTTCAATTTTTACTAGGTATTTACTTCATTTGCATTTCAAATGCTATCCCCAAAGTCCCCTATACCGTCTCCCACCCTGCTCCCCTACCCACCAACTCCCACTTCTTGACCCTGGCATTCCCATGTACTGGGGCATATAAAGTTTGCAAGGCCAAGGGGCCTCTCTTCCCAATGATGGCTGACTAGGCCATCTTCTGCTACATATGCAGCTAGACACACAAGATCTGGGGGGTAATGGTTAGTTCATATTGTTCCACCTATAGGGTTGCAGACCCCTTCAGCTCCTTGGGTACATTCTCTAGCTCCTCTATTGGGGGCCCTGTGTTCCATCCTATAGATGACTGTGAGCACCCACTTCTGNNTTTGTCAGGCACTGGCATAGCCTCACAAGAGACAGCTATATCAGGGTCCTTTCAGCAAAATCTTGCTGGCATATGCAATAGTGTCTGCGTTTGGTGGTTGATTATGGGATGGACCCCTGGGTGGGGCAGTTTTTGGATGGTCCATCCTTTTCTCTCAGCTCCAAACTTTGTTTTGTTACCCCTTCCATGGGAGTTTTGATCCCAATTCTAAGAAGGGGAGAAGTGCCCACATTTTGGTCTTCATTTTTCTTGGGTTTCATGTGTTGTACAAATTGTATCTTGGGTATTCTAGGTTGCTGGACTAATATCCACTTATCAGTGAGTGCATATCATGTGAGTTCTTCTGTGATTGGGTTACCTCACTAAGGATGATATCCTCCAGATCCATCCATTTATGATAGCCAGAAGCTGGAAAGAACCCAGATGTCCCTCAGCAGAGGAGTGGATACAGAAAATGTGGTACATTTACACAATGGAATACTACTCAGCTATTAAATCAATTAATTTTTAAAATTCCTCGGCCCTTTTTTATTGTTATACATCTTATGGTCTGTGTGTTGTATTCAAACTATTCTGTCAGGACCAATGATTCTAGCACTCAATCTTGCTTTCTTTCTCAATATTTTGAATAAACGGTAGTATAAATTTATGTGGTTAAGAGTACAGTCCTTTCATTAAAATTATCAGAGCAAATAATTTAGATGGTGTATTAAAATAGCAAATAGTGCATTGAAATGAATGTGTGAGGATGTAATGCTTTTTGTTTACAACTGAATATATATATATATTCTAGCTTTGTAGATTATGGTGCCACTGAATATCTCTGTTAAACATGAGACCATGAGACACAGTAATTTTATCATCTTCTTCCATCATTTTGTTGTTGTTCTCCTTCTCCTCCTCCTCCTTCTCCTCTTCCTCTTCCTCCTCTTCCTCCTGCTCCTCCTCTTCCTCCTCCTCCTTTTCACAAGTAAATCTAGATACAGAAGCTCAGGTCAAATACTTACTTTATAATAACTTCAATGTATCCATTTTTAGCATCCAGCTAAAGAAATAGTCTTTCAGTTTAGATTGAGTACTCTGGATGGTAATAGCCATATGTCTTGGAACAAGGCTGAAAAATAAAGCACCTGGGGCTATGTTATTCATAGTTTAATATCATTATTAGTGAAAGTAAAAGGTCCTTAAGATTCTCTTTCAAGTTTTCCAGTTGTTTTTTCATTTGCTCTCTTGGGACAAAGATATATTCCTGAACTATGATATATACCCACAAAAGAGCATTGCCAAAAAGCTCTAGAACAAATTAATTTATATAAGATTCTCTATCTCTTAAGTAATCATTTCTAGTATATGCTGTTGTTGAGTCTGATAGAAAAAAATAAAAATAAAAATATTCCCAATGTGCTAATAATATATGCTAATATATTTTTGACTATTCCTTTTCAAACATCATATATATGCTTATGTACTTGTAAACAGTGGTATATGGATATCCATATACAATATTACGTATAAATTCATACAACATTGTGTGATATGATAATTACAATATGTATTTAAAAAATAAATATATAAAATATCCTATGTCTGGGGCATCTAAATATGGAATATATTTTGCTCTTTTAATTTTACCTATAATATTTATTTACATTTGGTTAAATATACACATAGCCTCTTGGTGAACTTAAATTCACAAGTTAATGAATTTATAGCTATGTAAAAAGACATATATTTGTAATTCTAGCACTCAGCAGATGGAATGATTATGGGATGAGGGTTACCCTTTGCTACATACTGGGACAAATATGCTGATTACTTTACATATTAGGGATATAGTTACTATAAAGTTTTCTAAATAAAAACAAAACAAAACAAAAACCACATAATTTGAAACAAAATGAATACATATTATACCCTACACCTTAATGTTATCACCTGAAGAAATATTAGCCAGGGTTTGAAATATAAGTTCTTTCCAAAACTGTCTGTTAAGTAACACAAGACAAAGGTGTAACATTTGTCCTTGATGTCATGAACAAACTTTAATTAAGTCACTAACTTAATCAAACCTCCCAAAAACCATATAAGTAATTGTAAGAGGCCACAATTAATTCTTCCCTATAGTTCTCTTGAATTAGTAGATGTGGTTATTTCTATATGTTCAACACATTATTTTACAAAGAAGTCTGAATCGTAGTTTTAGGATTTTTAACTTTTATTGCAAATGTTAATGTAACATTAAAATTCAGCACTATGTTCCCAGGAGCAGGAAAATGCAAAGGGCATGGTTTTCCTAATGTGATTAATTTGTTATTGTGTCTTAGGCTTCTCATTAGGACACACATTTAAGTTTCTAACTTATAAATTAAAAACACTAAGCCTGGAAATTCCTTCATGTTTTTTCTCAAAGGACTGAAAAATCAGCAGTTTTTTTTTTTCTTTTTTTCTATTTTATAAATCAATCTGTCGCTTTCTTTCTTAAATCTACAAACAGGTTATATTAAATTACTATTCAGAGATCACCTTGGTCTTTTGGCATATGTTTGTGTATGCTGTGTTGCATGTATAGGAGGCAAAGGACAATCTAGGGTGGCTGTAATCAACATCTACCTTTTCTCATTATTGTTTCCCCCCCATCTGTGCTACATATGCCAAGCAATCTGGTCTGTGAGATTCTTGGGTTCTCTTATCTCTGTATCCCCATGTCATGGCTGGAGTACTGGATGGCAGATGTGTAGTACTAGCCTGGGCCTTATGTGCATTGTGTGGACTTGAAATTAAGTCTTCACACTTCTTTGGCATGCACTTAATGTCTAAACTGTAACTTCAAACTTGTGTATGTAAATGTACACATAAATAATAGCCCTGATTCTTTTTTCAAGTAATGTCTGCATGAATGTATTCAGTGTTATTCTGCACTATACACCAAATTACAAATTAGGCCAGAAGAAAAATAAATCAAGAAGAATTCTCACTATAGTGTTAAGATAAGTAAATATTATCTTGTATTTCCTATGCGTAAAAAGGAGAGGATAATAATGAGACAAGGTAGATGCTGACTAAGACAACTCTAGATTGTCCTTTGTCTCCTACACATGCAACATGGCATATACAAACATATGCCAAAAGACCAAGGTGATCTCTGTGTAGTAATGAAATATACCTATTTGTAGATTTATTTATCAGACTTTCCCAGATTATTTAAATAAAATATTTTCTACCATTATCAATATATTTTATTATTTATTTATTCATTTATTTTTATTAGATGTTTTCTTTATTTATATTTTAGATGTTATCCCCTTTCCTAGTTTCCTCTCTGAAAATCCCCTATACCCACCCCCTCCGCCTGCTCCCCAGCCCACCCACTCCCACTTTATGGCCTTGGAATTCCCCTATACTGGGGCCTAGAATCTTTGCAAGATCAAGGGCCTCTTCTCTCACTGATGGCCAACTAGGCCATTCTCTGCTACATATGCAGCTAGAGACACGAGCTCTGGGGGTATTGGTTAGTTCATATTGTTGTCCCTCCTATAAGGCTGCAGACCCCTTCAGCTCCTTGGATACTTTCTCTAGCTCCTTCATTGGGTACCCTGTGTTCCATCCAATAGATGACTGTGAGCATCCAATTCAGCATTTGCCAGGCACTGGCATAGCCTCACAGGATACAGCTATATCAGGGTCCTGTCAGCAAAATCTTGTTGATATATGCAATAGTGTCTGCATTTGGTGGTTGTTTAAGGGATGGATCCCTGGGTAGGGCAGTCTCTGGATTGTCCTTCCTTCAGTCTCAGCTCTGAACTTTGTCTCTGTAACTTCTTCCATAAGTATTTTATTCCCCCTTCTAAGAAGGAACGAAATATCCACACTTAAGTCTTCCTTCTTCTTGAGTTTCATGTATTTTACAAATTGTATCTTGGGTATTCTAAGTTTCTGGGCTAATATCCACTTATCAGTGAGTGAATTTCTTGTCTTTTCTTTTGTGAATGGGTTACCTCACTGAGGATGATATCCACCAGATCCATCCATTTGCCTAAGAATTTCATAAATTCATTGTTTTTAAATAGCTTTATTACATTGTAGTACTCCATTGTGTAAATGTACCACATTTTCTATATCCATTCCTCTGTTGAGGGTCATCTGGGTTCTTTCTAGCTCCTAGCTGTTATAAACAAGGCTGCTATGAACATAGTGGAGCATGTATCCTTATTACATGTTGGAACATCTTCTGGGTATATGCCCAGGAGTGGTATCACTGGATCGTCTGGTTGTATTATGTCCAATTTCCTGATACACCACCAAACTGATTTCCAGAGTGGTTGTACCAGCTTACAGTCCCAATGGAGAATGGGTTCCTCTTTCTCCACATCCTCAAATTTGTACATATTTTTATTTTAAAAAGCTAAAAGGTGTCTTGAAAAATACACCTTGTTCTAATTGTTTTTAGTAACTGTGGAACTATGATGCACCTTGTTTGTAGTATGGCTAAACTCTATTTAATATTATGATGTTAAATGAACCTTAAGTTTAAGGTAGAAGCCGGGCATGGTGGCGCACGCCTTTAATCCCAGCACTCGGGAGGCAGAGGCAGGCGGATTTCTGAGTTCGAGGCCAGCCTGGTCTACAAA
>NC_034592.1:81803985-81855973 GCF_900095145.1 Mus pahari
TCTTATTTGCCTCAGTCATTTTACAGAGACCAAATATTTGAGTGTGGCTAATTTGTTTTATAAAAGACTTACAAAAAAAAAACAAAAAAAAAAAAAAAAAAAAAAAAAAAAGTTTAAGGTAGATACCAACTTTAAATAAAGGTGATGGAGGAGGTTAGATCTAGAAATAAAGGCCAGTCTTGGGTATAGAATAAAATTCTGTGTCTGCATAAGAAAACAATAATAATGAAAAGTAAATTTATTCATAAACTAAATAAAAACAATTGGTCTTTAAAATATAATTCAATGATGATTTTTTATAATTGCATATATGTATAAATGCATACATGAAGATCAACATTTAAAAAGGGAATAACTTTCAGCTCTTGAGGTGTTTTATATATATATGTATTAAGATGACTACATTACCTAATATTTTTGAGTATTTACTGCGCACAAGCTATGATCTGAAGCTTTTAATATGGATTAGGTCAGTTAACCCTGTCTACACTTTCACTCTAGTAATTATTATTCTTCTGTTTTAGGTTAAGGACTGTGGATCAAATAAATATTTCCCTGAGGCTATATGGGTTCTCTGCTCAGTGTTCTCTTCTTCACTCTATAGCCCTTAGTTTACTTATAGCCCTTACTAGTATGTAAGCATTGACAGGATTACAGATAGACATAATCTCTCCAATAAACTTATAACTCACTGATGAGTAAGATATGATGTGAACTGACTTAGAGTCACTTTGGTTCTATATTCTTTTCTTTCGGTACACAATAGTTTACAAATTCCTGTTGAAATCTCCAAATATGGCAAAATCTGATCGTGCAGGCCTGTAATATCTGCTACTTCAGAAGCTGAAATAGAAGTTCTATGGGAAAAAAAAAAGAGCCTTCCTCAAAAGGAAGGAAGAAAATAGAAAGGTAGGAAGCTTTAGGGGATAGGAGAGATGGAGAAAGAGAGAAAGTCTGATTGAGGAAGGAAGAGAAAAATAGTTTTACACTTTCCTTCTTCTTAGATGTAAAAATACAATCACTTACAATCACTTAGAATTTGAATATCATATATATATATATATATATATATATATATATATATATAATCACTAGTGGTTCATTCTTTTTATTAAGCTGATAGTAATTAAGGAACAAACATTTAACATATTTGAACAAGAGGAATATGTCAATAACTAAGAATAATTGGGAACCTTATGTACTGTTTATTAATGTAGTAATTCCTACTCTATTTAGACTTCTCCACATTGAAGAAACATGCATTCTAAGTCATAATGGTGAAGGGAGGATTTGCATATACCTTGTCTGATTGTTAAATAGCAACTCACCCTCAATTGCATGATATTTCTCTTAATTAGTTAAATTCTATGATTTTCTAAGCCTCTTCCCAAAAAGCAATGATTGCAAAGTCACAATATTCAATGAAAGACTTAGATTCTTTTTCTTCTACTCTCTTTTTTCTTCTTTATTTACCTGAATGTTACATCTTCTTAAAAATGTTATTTTGTTACATTATCTTATTTCTGTACGAGTATTTTCTTTTATTAATTTTATTTACTAGATTTGAAAAGAAAGGAGCAGATGACAGAAAAGTAATAGATGAAAATATTTTATTTATCATTTAATTTCTTGTAAGAATTTCTAGATCATATATTATTTGAATACAACAATTCCAGACACAGACTAGTTCATTATTTATTATTCATTTTGCTTTGCTTTATGACTAACATTAAACTGTGTATGAGTCTTTCTAACTTGATCAGTGCCTTTAACCCAGCCACCATTTTCTCTGACAAATTGCAATGTGATGAGACATATTTTAAAATGTCTTTAGCCACTGTCAACATCCTTGATTCTCATTTCTTGAGTTGTGAAAACACAAATGTCACCATGCATTGACAATTGGATCCTGGAGTAGATAATTATAGTTATTAATAAGCCATGAATTGAACTCTTCTATTTCTGATTTTTATGCTTCAAAAATCAATTCGTACTTTTTACCAGATGGGTCTGTTTTGATAACACTAACACGAGAAATGACTAGAATATGATGCTCCCGGTCTCTTTCTATTTTAAAATAAAGTGATTTTTTTGGTTATAAGTTACTTGGCTTGGTTTGATTTTATGAAATAGAGTTTCTCTGTGTATCCCTTACTGTTTTAGAACTCAATCTGTAGGCCAGACTGGTGTCAAACTCAGAAATTGACCTGCCTCTGCCTCCAAAGTACTGGCATTAAAGGTGTGTGCCACCACTGCCAAGCTTAAAATAATGATTTTAAAAATCCCTTCCTATGAGACTGCTATATCAGGGTCGCTTCAGCAAAATCTTGCTGGCATATACAATAGTGTCTGGGTTTGGTGGCTGATGATGGAATGGATCCTCAGGTGGGATAATCTCTGGATAGTCCATCCTTTTGTCTTAACTCCAGACTTTGTCTCTGTAACTCCTCTCATGGGTATTATGTTCCCTGTTCTAAGGAGGAATGAAGTATCCACATGTTGGTGTTCCTTCTTCTTGGTTTTCTTGTGTTTTGCAAGTTGTGCCTGGCAAATACACAAGTTGATGCTCACAGTCATCTATAGGATGGAATACAGGGCTCCTAATGGAGGAGCTAGAGAAAGATCCCAAGGTGCTGAAGGGGTCTGCAACCATATAGATGGAACAACAATATAAATTAACCAGTACCCCCAGAGCTCATGTCTCTAGCTGCATATGTAGCAGAAGATGGCCTAGTCAGCCATCATTGGGAAGAGAGGCCCCTTGACCTTGCAAACTTTATATGCCCCAGTACATGAGAATGCCAGGGCCAAGAAGTGGGAGTTGGTGGGTAGGGGAGCAGGGCGGGGGGGGGGTATAGGGAACTTTTGTGATAGCATTTGAAATGTAAATGAAGAAAATATCTAATAAAAAATAAAAATAAATAAAAATAAAATTAAAAAAAAATCCCTTCCTTAGAGATTCAAGGATATGTCTCACAAATAATAAGCTCAATGACAACTACTTTTTAATAGAAATTCTATCAGTGCAAACACCAATAGACTTATACAGAGATAGAGCTCAACCTAGGAGAGATCTATAGTAAAAATGCAGAATAGTGAGTAGCATTGCAGGAGTCCTTGAAGGCATTAACTGCATGAAACAATTGAAGGAATTGTCATTAAAAGAGAGCAGCATCCAGAAGCCCAACTACAGAAAAACTCAGAGTTAGAAGACATGAATGGCACCCTATTTGGGATTCTATAGGACTAAAAACTGCAGCATCAGTGTTCACATATACTAATATATAACATCCCTGTGAGTACATGGTCTCTGCTCTATAAATTAGATCCCTATACAAGTATCTCTATGCATTCCCCTACCTCTTTCATGGCATCTTGGAGAAAATGTTAAAATATATGAAGTCTTGACCCAGCTTCCTTTTCAGATCCCAACAATAGGACCAGCTGGCATTGCTGTCTTGAATGAATTACCCAATCATTTAGTTTCAGATTCTTACTCTACTGAATAGAGATTAAATAAGAGACACAAGTGAAATGCCTATCTCCTACTGAGAGTAATTATTTTTACCCTCATATTTTATTTTGCTTCTGTTTAATACTTTTATTTGTGGCAGTGAGGTCTTGGATGCTTAAAAGCATTAATTATGGATTATTTTCAAAACAGCACTATAATAAAATATCTAAAAAACAATGAAAACAGATAGTAAATACAATAATTGGACTACATAATTATATATTTACCAATCTAAATGTTAAAGGTATTTGTTTGTCAATTGGGATCTATCAGGTGGAATTAACATTTTGAAACATGAGTTCAAGCAAGGCATAATATTTTTGGTTGTTGTTGTTGGGCTACAATGCTAAGGAGTGGGACATTGAAACAGCTACTGATAAATGGTATAAACCTAAACATAGTGGGCTGGAACGGGAAAGAATGGTGTTTGTGAAAGACAATCAGTGACTTCAACACATTTAAGTTATTTGCTACTGAAAGACCAAATTCACATGAGTCACAGTTTTGCGGAATGAGAGCAGTGTTCACAAAATATACGCTTCCTATAAAATAGAGCAAGTTTTTATAATTCAAAAATAAAGAACAGCAAAAAATCACTGCAAGATAAAACAATTTTATATTTTCTTCTTTTCTCCTCTAAGAATTTTTTGTGTATCCTCAACTCATTCCCTTTTACTTTTCATGTCTTTCAATTTTAACTTTGAAATTTAGACTTACCATATGTTTGAAACCATGTTATATTGCTATGGTTTATTTTACTTAATGAGACTTCGAGTTTTCTATTCAGTTTTTAAAGAAAGGAGCATTATTTTGTTCTTTGTGGCTGAATGAGACTCAAAAGAGTATACATGTGACATTGTCTTTATCCATTCATCTGTGGATAAATACATAGGCTGATTTCATGCCTTGGATATTATGAACAATACCATGATGAATATTAATGAACAAGTATCTTCATGGTACCTGCTTTGAGAGTGTCTTGAGTACACCAGAAATGGCACAACTGGATCCTAGTTTATTTTTAGATATTTTTGAGAAACTTCACAATTATTTCCTCAGTGGCTCTACTAGGATTTTTTTTTCCTTCTCCAAATTAACAGTGTGTAAGGTTTCTATTTTCATCTACATTCTTAGTATTTGTTCATGCATTGCTTCATGATGGCCATCTGCCCTCTGACAAAAGAGAATATCAGTGTAGCTTTGCTTTGCATTTCTCAGGTGGTTAAGATTATTAAGCATTCTTTTCTCACTAAGTATTTTGATAGTTGTCAGGTGAATTCATTTGCTCATTTAGTACCTGAATGATATTGGTAATTTGATTTTCAAATTTTTGAAATTTTCTTTGTTATTATTATTACCATATTTTTATTATTTACAATACAGCCATTACCCCCTCAAGATCTCCCCTCCCACAGTTCCTCATCCCATTCTTCCTCCCCACTGTCTCCCCAACCAGAAGACCTCCCTCCTTGGAACCTCAAGTCTCTCATTGCATCTTCTCCCAGAGGCCATACCAGGCAGTCCTCTGCTATATATATATGTTTGAGGCAGCTATTTGTAGTATGCTACCTGGTTGGTGGCTCACTGTGTGAGGACTCCCTGGATCCACTTTTTCCATCCTTCCCCTAATTCAACTACAGGGTTTCCTGACTTCAGTCCAACGGTTGGGTGTAAGTATCTGCATCTTTCTCAGCCAGCTGCTGTCATATACTGTATATAACAATTCAGTCGTTGATGGACATATAGATTGATTTCATGCTTTGGATATTATGAAAGCACAATGATGAACATTAATGAACAAATGTCATCATGTTGCTCTGATTTGGGAGTCAGCAACAATATTTGGCCAACAAGGGTTTTCCTAATCTGTTGACTGTGTCTCTGGTGGTAGTTTTCTTTGATGGGCAGAAGCTTTTGACATAACTGCCATCTCATGTCTTACTTTCATCTTGATTAATCACAGAAGTTCTGCGCTTATGCTTACACCTTGAATAACTTCCACTCATTTTCTTTTAGCACTCTCAAATTTTCAAGACTTCTGTTGGCATTTTTGCTCTTCTTTCAGCTTATTTTAGTTCAGTGTGAGATAGAGAGTTCTAGTGCTATAGTTCTACATGTGGATTTTGTACTGTTTTATAGTAGTTCCAGTTTTTGAAGAGGATTTTTTTTTCTTACGTTATCTTTTGGAGTTTAGTAAACTATCATGTGGCTGTAGCTAGGTGACTTTATTTCTGGCCTTGTATTACATTCCATTCATCTGTATTCCTGATTGTGATGGTGCCAAGCTCTTTTACTTATTATTTCTATAGCAATTCAGTATAATTTAAAGAAAGCATCATGATACCTCCAATATTGTTTTTGCTCCTATTTGGAGAATATTATGCATCTATATGACCTTTAGCATCACTGGAAATTTTACAGGAGTTATCATGAAACTATGGATCACTTTTGTCGTAGACCTATATTAACAAAATTATTAATGCTTAGCAATGATCATGGGGCATCTCTCTATTTTCTAATGTCTTCTACAGTTTCTTTGTTACTTAAAAAATTGTATTGTGAAATATGTTTTCAAACTGTTCATACTAATACAACGAATTTCATTCGTTTCCTTTTATAACATTCTATTTTATTTCTTCATAATTGTATTTTTCAGGTCCTTCCTAATTTTATTTTGTCTAGTCTAAGTAAGGATTTATAATCTTTTCTATCTTTCCAAAGAACTAGTTATTTGGTTATTGATTCCCGGTGAAACTATCTTAGTCTCATTGACTTCTATCTTTGCATTTATTATTTCTTTCTACTTGTTGGCTTTGAACATGATTTTTCTTGTTTTCTTAAGTTTACACATGCATAATTTGGTTCTTTATTTTATTTATTTCTGACATTTAGTAAAAGCACTTGTGACTTAAAATTGCATTTGTTATACCAAAAAGGATCTATGAAGTTATCGTATTAATATAAATTCCATCTTTTTTAAAAAAAATCCTCACTTATTTAAGATTATAATATAATCACATCATTTCTTCTTCCTTTTCTCCCCTTCTCTATATTGTTTCTTGCTTTTTAACAATAAATGTCCCCATTCTAAAAATTGTTTAATTCTACCTTTTATTTGTTCCATGCCCCACTGAACAATCAAGAGCATGTTTTCCATTCAATATGTGATTAAGTTTTATATTTTTTATTGCTCCTGACTTCTAGCTACATTTGATTATGTCATGATTAATAACAACATATAACATGAATTTTCTGTTAAAACATTTCTTCTGTTTCAACATCTGATCCTTTTTCACTAATAATCAAGTACAAATTCAAAAAACCTATTTAATTTCTACCAAATGAACTATATTGCATTGATATTGCTGTACCCAAATGGCTAACTTTTTCTTGTTGATACAATCAAATATACATGCAACTATTTTTAAAATATAATTTGTATTATTAAAAAATATATATATTTAGAAAGAAAAATACATTTTAAATCTTTTTATCTAAATATGTAAAGCAATATCTATTATACAAATCATGCTAATATTTTTATTATGTTACTTTGGAAGCTTTCATACACACACACACACACACACACACACACACACATACACACTCACACACACACACACATACTCCTAAGGCAGACTGTGTGTGTGTGTGTGTGTGTGTGTGTGTGTGTGTGTGTATGCACATACAACTTTATTTTCTACTGTTTTGAATAGGCCACCTAATAGAAAATTAAAATGTAATATAAAATGTGAGCGAGAAGGCTGGTGAGACTTCTCAGTGGATTAAGTGCCTTCTGAGTCTGCTAATGGGAGTTTGATGGTCATGACTCACATAGTATGAGAAGATTAGCTCACAAGGACTGTCTTTTGATTTCCTCAAACAGCTGTCACATGCATGTCTTCACTCTACACTAATTGAATAAATGGAAAAGTAATTGGATGCCTCTGTCTAACAATAAAAAGTCATTAATTTAAATATAATTCTATTAATTTAAATATAAATTACCCATTAATTTAATAAAATAACCACATTAGAAATATAATTCTGTTCTTTGCTTTTTGATTTTTTTCACCCCATTTCCAGTTTTGTCTTCTTATATTTGTCTATATATTGCAGGCAATAATTTTATATTTTCAGGATAGTGAAAGTGAAAAGAATAAAATCATAACATCCCTTAAACGTGGAAACAAGTGCCTGTGATACTTACAAAATAAGCTAAATGCATCATCTACACTATATGATAACACACACAACTTGGCAGTCACACAAATACAGAGTCCCAGTGGTCCAGGACAAACAGATTTAAAATTTGTTTTCCCTGTGTTCCTAAGGCAGACTATTCTTTATTGCATATTTTTCATGCTGCTAAACATTAACATTTATTGAGAAAAATTTTAAAATAAAGTAGTGCATCTTTGAGTCTCATTTGAGCTTTTCTTTCACACGGTGTGTCACATTAATGCTACCCTACAGGGAAATAATCAAAGAACTTTAATGTAATACTGTGCTTCAGAAAGGAGACATGACAGCAGTACATTACTGCAAATTGAATTTAATGAGCTTCTTAGCACTAGGAAAGTGACTCTTTGAAACTGAAGCTATTCAATCGAGAGCATTTTGATTATAATTAAATCATTTTACATTTACCACAGGGACAAGTTTAATCTTAATTAGACACTTTTATGGGAAGGTGAAGCCACATGATTTATATTTTCTTGATCACATAGTGAGAGATTCATAATGTAAAGAATTAAAAAAAAACAATATGGTTGTCCTTTTAAGAGAAAATGAATGTACACATTCTCATGGTGGATTCCTAGGAAGAGCTTGGCAAGACAATAGCAGTGATTGCACCATTCATACATGCATATGAATCAGTGGATGGATAAATAACACCTGTATTCATCTTATTGTCCATCCTGTGTTATTTTAAAATATGGAAATCACATGAAGTGTCATTACATTGAGTGACACAGTCCTTACTGAAAACCATCAGTATGAAGATCTTGTTTCAGCGGAAAGTGCTTTATAATTGGAGTCTCAAGATGATTCACACACTAATTATGGCATTTGGAAGCGTTTCCATATTGTGTAAATAATTTAATCTCTTGGGATGATATTTCATTGCCTTTTTGGTAAGAATAATACACTCTGCTCCTCATGAAATTATGTCAGTTTATGGGAGATATGATTCTAAAGTTACATTATAAACTTTAGAAGGATTCTTAGTTGTTGCATATTAATAAAAATACTGTAATTCTGACCTTTCTGGAACGTGTGATACACAGAGCTAAGAAGATCTTAATTTGCTCAGTACACATGTATATGTAGGTGCATATCACAAGCCAAGGCAGTCCTATAATTGATGTATTCCCAATATCCAAATCCTGTCTCACCCTTAAGCAAAATTGCATGGCAATGGAGTAGGTAATCTCCACAGGCTTCTTGAGGATTAATGTTTGCTGTTAAACAAAAGTAAGATTTTTTTTCCTAGTTTATCTTCATTCATCCATGATATTCAATCATTTCTAAATTGAAACACACAGAAGCGATCCCTCCTCTCCACTCAGGAATATCTGTTAAGTTCACAGAATCTAAAGTTCCATCAGGAAAAGCTGTAGTGTACATTTGACAAATGTTCTGCTTTTCATAAAAGCTGTCATTAAAGGAAATAAAATGTCATTCATAATAAATTAACAAGAATTCTCTTTGTGTATATTTATTACCGATTCTTCCTTTGGTTCCTTGGTAAGATAATTCTTGTAATAATTATATGAAGTCAGTTACATGTTCAGTTTTGATTAGTTATGGAATGATACTGAAAATGAAATGTTTGAATGTGTTGGGGGTAAAACCCCCTCATTTTCTTAACATGAGCTCCTGGTTTTTCTGACTTTATATTGAAGCATGTTGGACATGCTGAAATTTGAGACTTTTTAAATTTTATTTAATTCATAGTAAGAAATAAAATGATGGGCTTTTTGCATTTCTCATTGACAACATTCACACTGCCAGGATATTTGGTAATTTACTTAGTTTTTTTTTTTCTTACTAAAATGATTTGATACATTTGACTGCTAATTCATTTGTAAACAATTATTGACAGCTCCATGGTTTTAGAGAGGAAGATGGTTCACTCAATATTTTCTACAGTCTCAAGTGAGTGATTCTCCTGACATTACTTCAGTATTTTCCTAAATTAATGCTTTATATGAATGAGAATAGGAATAAGAAGAACACCAGGACACTGACTTTATTGTCTACACTGAGGGCTAAGTGTGGAGGTAATGAGAATCAGGAAGGGACCTATGTAAATCTGTCTTTGATACCCTCTTAACTACTTTCCTTGCAACCACTCATCTCCATTCCCTTTCATCTTGACAGTGATCTTACTTTTCACCCTTTTTTCATCCTTCAATTTCTTCCTAAAAATAAAGTCTAGAGAAAAGAGAATGGATTCTCCCTTCAAGCCTCCAAAAGGAAACACAGTTTCTGAGAACACTCTCACCTTGGTCTTGCAAGAACCATTTAATGATACGCCCTCCTGAATGTACAATTTTGTTAGTTTACTAAAGAAACTATATGGTTTGAGGTTTCACTCAGGTTGGTGAGTTTCTATAAAGACTTGAGATTCCTGCCTTTCTGAAGCTTCCATCCTGGAAAAAGATTTCATGACTACCACAGGGGGATGAGCATTGTGGAAAAAGGAAAATTGATTGAATGAGGCTGAATCCAACCTTGGGATGGATAAACTGAGTTCATGGAATTTATTGATATAAATTTATTGATATAAATTTATTGACATAAATTCCCTTTCATAGGACACATCAGGAGAACATCCCTGATCACCATGAAGATGAGTTCATTTTGCCTTCCGTGCTTGCATTAGATAGTCTATGAGGTGTTCATATACAGAAAATGAAGGCATTATTTCTTTTGCATTCTGTAACTAAAACACAATGTTTGAACTGTTAACATTTAAAAAGAAGAATGCCCAGGTCAGAAAGTAGAGGAAATAAAATTTAAATCTTGAGAACATGGGCTCCTCAGACACGGTTGGCCACTGATATGTTCAAGGCGCCAGAATTGGTCTAGGAGGCTCCAGCCATCTTGGGCTTAGTGACTGTGCCAACTGGTTCCATCTGTGACTGCCTTGCTTGTCAAGGGCAGCAAACACTGCCATCTCTTGACCAAATTACAGGCCCTGAAAGCAGCTTAGCTCTCCCAGCAATCCCCGCAGCCTACCTGACAATGACTCTGAGGAAGAGGAGGAGAATGAGGAGGAGGGGGGAAAGGATGAGGAGGAGATAGAAAGGAGGAAAAGACACCTCCACAGGCACACATTTGCCAAAATTTCAAAAGAAGTAGGGGAGAAAAGAAAAAGGGAAATGTCAAAAAAACAGGCCCCAACTCTCACTGACACTGAGGGCAAGAAAGAAGAAAGAAACTGACACAAAGTCCTCTTGGTGGGATTTCTGCTGAAGAAGAAAACATAAAGAGGAAATGCCAGAATTACTCCTATTTACATCCAACCCAGCCCCTCGACCGTGTTGACCAAAGAGTTCGGAAATTGAGGACGAGGACAAATACTGCTACAGCTGACCCACCCAAACCAAGCTGTGAGTCCGTGTCACCTAACTCTGCACACCCCCTGAACCGTAAGCAGTGGCAGAACAGGTAGAAGAATAAACGCAGACACAGGAACAAATTTATGCCACTTCAGATACCAGACCATGTTCATTCCAAGGCTTCCATAGGAGAGACTGAGGTGCCTCTGGCTACAGTGAAGAGACTAGAACTGGAGACCTGTGATCACACATGACCCAATGGCTGGATGGGGCCTGTTTTTACTACCTTAATGAACAGTTGTTCTCAGGGTCCAGCAGTGCTGCCAGATATCTATTCCAGGAAATACCTACAGCTTTTCTCCTCTATCACTGTGGTTTTCCAAGACAAGTAAAGAATGCATCCAGTGGACTGTATTGCCAAAGGTCTAAGCCAGAAGCCTGCATCCTTGGTGGTAACTTTGTCTGTGGAAAATGCCACCTAGCTTCAAGTGTCAGGAACCCTGTGCACTGCTTTGATTTGGTCTCTCTGGGCCCCAGGGTCATTGTATGTAACAAGGCCCAGGTAACTCTGGAGGATGAATCTGTGGCTGTGATTGAGTTTTGCCTTTCACTAATGGGAAGTAACATCAGGGACTTCTGTGAGGAAAAAGCCAAGGCACTTTACAAACTGGCTGAAGTCAGCAGGCACTTTTGAGGATATCAGACCTTGGGGCTGTGACCAAACTCAGCTTTTTTGTTCTGTTTTGTTTTGTTTTGAGACAGGGTTTCTCTGTATAGCCCTGGCTGTCCTGGAACTCATTTTATAGACCAGGCTGGCCTTGAACTCAGAAATCCACCTGCCTCTGCCTCCCGAGTGCTGGGCTTAAAGGCCTGTGCCACCACGCCCGGCCAAACTCAGCTTTAAAGTCATCTACAAGACCCAACCAACAGCCACTTCTTTTTTGACTGAAAGGATTGAGCCTCTCTGAGTAGCACCCAGGGCCTTACTCTCAGGCCTTATAGGTCAGCCCTCTCTACTGGCATAGATGATCAATGGACATCGGTTGAAAGGGAGAACTCAGACTGCAATCTCAGAGCTCTTAAGACTGTATCTACCCAGACTATGAGCCAAGACCTGGTACTAACTTCTTTCTGTACCAAGAACACTGTGATAAAGTCTCCAGCTCAGCTCTTCTTTAGTGGAGCCTTCTTGGCTATAGAAAGCATGGAATTTCTTGGGCAGTCTCAAGAATGAAGAGTTTATTGTGAGGGTATTGATGTATCTGGGATGTGGGTCACTTCAGGTATCATGGAAACTGATTAGCTGGGAACTATTGAATCTCTGGTTTGTTTTCTACCATCTCTCTGAAGGCACATTGGCAATCCACTGTGCTGTTTTCTGACCTGTATTGTCCAGCCTCTGCCCATCCATAGTTTCTGAGTCAAGACTACAGACAGGTGGCTTTGGATTAATGCCAGGTCCCAAAGCTAGTTTGCCACTTTGGGCTGGGAATATTTAAATTCTTTCTTAGAGCTGAGAATCATTTATTTTTTGTTGTTGTTGTTGTTATCGTTATAACACTATATAAACAAGCTATGGCTATGAAAAATTAAAAAATAAATATAAGAAAAAAGAAACAGTTATGAGGACCAAAGATTGAAAGAAGAAAGCCACAAAGGTGCTGATTGAGTAAAATTACATAGTCCAAGTTTTAAGAAAAAAGTTTTGTCATAAATTTGATCTATCTTATTTCCATAGTCTAGTCAACCAAACCATGGCAATCATGCTGTAATCCTATATGCTGCAATACACAGGTACAATGTTGGATATGCTTTAATGGCTCTTGGGGCCATATTGACTCATTAAAATAGACTCTCCTCAATAGATAATGATGCCTTATAATTGCCTATTATTATATAGAAATTTAATTGTAAGATGTCTCTAAATAGTCATCAAATAGATAAAAGAAAACAACCAACACCAACATCTTTAACTTCAACAGGTATCTATTGTGACTATGTAAATATTAAAGGAATATTAGCTGGCCTCTGGTTTTCTGAATTATTCTTATTGATGGACTGCAAATGATTGCTGTTCTCAAAGTATTTATTTCATCAAACTGAATAAAATAATGTGATGAAAATGTGCTGGATAATGTCCACAGAAGATAAGAATCAAAAATTTCAGGAAATAAACTACCTCAGTTATTATCTATCACATGCTGTTTTAAATAATATCACCAGTATGGATACTATTCAACTCTCCTCAACTATTCTAATCAGAAAGTCAAATTCTCCAGATATTATGCTTACCTAATTTTTCTTTTATTTCCTTTGATGAAGATCTATAGGTATTAAAGATTAGAGGGCTCTAGGTTACACTGAGCTCCTCGTTCTGTTACTTCTGTTTACATCAGTGCAGAGCAGATGAGATCTGCAGAGGGGAATAGCCCTAGCATGCATTGCCTTCTATCTCCCAGGTAGTAAATACAATTGCTTTGTTTTTCAAGGTCTAAAATGACTAGATATCAGCAGCTAACATCCTGCAGGGCAAATCAGGATGTGACATAAAGTGTTTAGAATTGCTATGTTGGCATTGCTAATAGAACAGTAATAGCAGAGTGTTTGGGGGGCACAATAGGACGGTTGGCAATGTCAACTGCTCACTGTGTGGTAGAGAACAGACAGGGTCATTGTTTTTGCTCAGCTCCCAATTTATTTTCCCTCCTTTTTCTTTGCCTGGGGAAGTTTTTAAAGATGAATTAGCGCCTCCTCCTATGCCATGGATGTTTTGTGATTCTGGAGTTTCCTCTCTCCTAGTATCACTTCCCAAGTTGTTTAAAGGTCATTTTCTTTTAACAACTCTTTTCTCAGAAAATTTTTAGGCTTACCTGGCTTGGTTGTCCTTTAAGTAATCAGGATAACTTATATCATGTATTTAGTAGCAAACAAACTCTGTAGCCTACATATATTTAAGACTGAAAATGAGACTATATAAACAAACAAAAAGTGTCAGTATGTACCTGTAGCTTTGGAGAAACCCTCCTCCAATAAATACATATATTCATATATATATATATATATATATATATATATATATATATATATATNATATATATATATATATATATATATATATATATATATATATATATATATGAATCACTAGCTTGTTTCTATTATCCTACAATCATATTCTCTAAACTCCACATTGTTTGTATGTGTACACTTACATGTACTGGTACAGATGCTCAAATGTACATCTGTAGTAGCCAAATGAGGACACTGAGTATCTATCTCCCTTTATAATTCTTAGTTTCATTCTTTGGGATAGGATCTCTCATTGAATGAGAAGCTTACTAACTTGGGTCAATGCTGGCAGCAAGCAATGCTCTGTAATCTGTATCTATCTCCCACACACTGCTAGGGTCAAAGGCAAGGCCTGGCATTTGCCCTGGGTTTTGTGAATCCAATCTAGTGCACATTTTAGTGAAGTGAGGGCTTCTACCAACTGAGCCATCATGCACAACCATCTGTGTCCCCTTCAGTGAAGAGGACAAGTACTTGCAGAAATCTACTCCCTCTGTCCTCTACAGAAAATCACATCGACCATGACACATTCCATGAAAATCTGTAAAATAGCAGAGATGGCATTCAGCTATTTCATTAGTTATGCTCTCATAGACTGCTAGTTTCCTTTTTCTTTTACTGTGGTTTATATATGATATCCGAGAAAGTTACTATGAGCTAGGAGGAAATTAATGTGGTATAGCAGGGATTATAAGAATCAAATATTCTGAAAATTATCAACCCATCGTAGAGAAAGAAATTGTTGTGTACCTATTATTTAGAGCTCCTTTATGCCTTTTAGAGGTTTTCTTTTAAATCCTGGATTCACTAACAAATTTTCATGTGTCTCCAACTTTCTTGGCCGCTTTTCCACATCTTTGTCCTAAATCATTCCAGTTTTAAGTATGTTGAACTGTGCCCTGAACATCTTGGAAATAGTAAGCGAGAAACAGAAAGCTAGAGAACTGCAATGATCTGACTTTCAAAACCGCGTGACCATTTGTTAGAAATTGCTTGTTGTCCATGGGAAAATGGGGAAGAAACAAAGAAAGCAGAGCCATGCTCACTGTGTCCCTCCCCTTCTTTCTCTAGCTCTGCTGCCTGACAACTGACAATTGAACACTTCTACTGACACTATCAACAAAGCTATTATTCCACCCATTGGTCAGTACATGTTCATTTTCTGTCAGATGCTCAGGGAACTGAAGCATTATATGTTGATCTGTCTCTTAGGTTCTCAGGGACACTAGCAGTTAATCTGCATTATTCACAACCTTGATGATCAAAGACTTAAATCATCATTCACCTCCATGAAAGCCCAGAGACAAAAGACCATATAGAAATGACTGGCAGTTATTTTCTGAAGGAGGGGAGATAGTTCAATCTCCAAAAAATGTAAACTTGTAGCTTTTATTTATGAAAAATAATAGCATGTCTTTCCATGGAGACAGGGCCACAGCAAAACGCACTGTATACACCACATCTTTCTGTAAAATTATACCCCCTGGACAGTCACAAAAGTCCTCTTAAGTAGGTACTTAATAGCCTCTTGATTAATTTTTTTAAGGTTATTTGAAATATTTGAGTTCTTGGGAGGATACTTTGAGAGTGCAATTAATTTTTTCTCAAAAGTTAGTGTGTAATCTTATCATATTAAATTTATCTTTGTGTATAAACTATATTATAAAATGTGTTTTAGGTTTCTTCAGACTAGAAACCAAAGGAAACCATTAAGCTTTCTAATTGTCATCACTTTTTTCTGAATGTCTTCCCCTATGCTCAACACCTTTGGGGTGATTTATCTCACTGTACACTGATTACCTTACTCCTGCCAGTTTCCGTGGCACATTAGTGTGTAGTTTTTTTTTTTGTACCCTCTTGTGCAATTGCTCTGCATTTTGTTTCTAGTTTATTCTGAAAGCCTGAAGTTGCACAACTCTCTGAGTTGCTATGGGTTTTATGGAGAACATAGGTTGTGTCCTACTCAAAATGGTCTCCTTACAGTTCTAGAGCTGCAAAGAAAATTGAACATTGGAAGAGGGAAAAGCTTGAGTGACATACTTAGCCCAGTGGCAGTAAATAAGTCACCAGCTCTGAGTCCTGAAAGACCTCTGCAGCACTGTTCCAATGCCGACTCCTGGCAGTAGACAATGGACTTTATGCGATCCAAGACTTGCTTTCTTTATTCTCAAGTTTTAATATTGCTCTGTTTTCCTCTGACATAATTTATCTTGTAATGACATTAACAATCTGCAATCCTGTGAGGCTGCAGTTTAGTAAGGAAACAGATTTTGATAACTATCCTGCAGTTTATGGTTCCAAAAGGGGCTTCTGCCATCTTCCTCTGTTAATTAGTGATATCTACTTGGCCTCTTGAATCATTTGAATGTGAAGTTCTTTTATAGAATCTACTTTTTCATAAGTTTCAGAGTTGGAATATTAGGCTACTAGAAACTCACTTGAACATTCAAATTTTTCTTTTAAGCTCCTTCTTAGAACTATTTATTTTTCCCTAAGTTAAAATATATGCACAATTAAAATAATTTTCAATTATCTTACTTGAACTTATATTGTCATGTTGTAGATATCTCTGTAATTTTATGATGTCATCATGTTTTGGGTTACAAATAATTTGAACAAGTATTTTTCTATGAAGAGTTTTATTTAATGAATGTATTTGAAGTGAAAACTTCATCCCAAGACATTGAGTATAACAGTTTGTGTTAGTAATCTTTCTTTCATTATAAAAGAAATCCTGGCAGAGTAATGGGGAAGCATCCCTTTAATCCCCGCACTTTGGAGTGAGAGACAGGCATTTTTCTGAGTTCAAGGCCAGCCTGGTCTACAGAGTGAGTTCCAGGTCAGCCTGGGCTACCCAGAGAAACCCTGTCTGGAAAAAAATGAAAACAAAACAAAATACCCCCCCCCAAAAAAACAAAAACAAAAACAAAAAAGAAATCCTGAGATAATCAACTTCTAAAGATAAAGAGGCTTCTTTAGGTTCACAGGTTTATAGGCCCCAATATGTACCCAATTGACTGTGATGACAAGGCAAAATCATGGAGGAAATGAATAGTGAATTATATCTGCTCATGTCTAAAAGTAGAAAGAAGAGAACTGACCACTCATCCCCCAAGTAAGATTGCACAGTGGTCTAAGGAGTGTATGCTAAGCTGTCCTCCCTGAAAGCACCATATATTCCCCAAAGCATCATCCAGAATCCTAAACTCTAACACATAGGCCTTTCTGTGACATTCACTATTCAAACTACAGATATTTGTGTAAGGACAAGATAAGACAGGGGAAGAAAACAGAATCACAAACAACAGCAGCAGCCCAAGAAGGTGTTACTGTTGTTGTTTGTTACTACAAATTTATAGTAGCAGACACCATTTGGGATTTGACCCCGGTTAATACCCCTAACATTTGTCCCTTAAAGCTCAGTACTAATCACAGAACACCAAATATGCTCCATACGCCAACTCTATCAAATTTCTGGTAATTCTATATCCAGGTTCTCCATTTCAATATCCATAATCAGAACTGATTGACATCCTTCCAGTTTTTGTTCCTATACAAATATTTCTAATCCTCCCTAATGATTTGAGCAATTGTCAAACTCAAGTAATGGTGAGTGATTCTCTTCCTTCAGTAAGTTTTGCATAAATAGACTTTACCTAGTCCCATTTAGGAAATTTCCATTAACATTAACAGCCCAAATATCATTGTCTATTGCATGTTGAATCATTTTGGATATATTTCTTAGCTTTAAATATTCATTTATTTATTGAAAACAGAGATTCTAATAGTGCCCATAATATAACTAATGGTCAGACCACCCACTCCCTACCACACACACACACCAGTATACATGTGGCTTATTGTCAATATTTATGAGTTCTAAGTTTTACATGATACTTTGTAGTTTGATAGGGTACAAGAAGAGTTGAAATAACAATAGATTAAAATTCAAAGAATCATTATGTGAGATCTGTTCAGATTTTTCCTATGTCTAAGTCCCTTGCTACCTTTCCCTACATTAGGTATCCATTGCTCTACATACAGAGTACAATCAGAAAATGATTTTTTTAAATAAATGCACAAAAGAATAAGTAAATTAGTGAAGAGACAAAGTTATTATGTAAGTTGCAGATGCAACTATGGTTACACAGAGAAATCAAACTGTCAAGCATAAAATGCATGTATCTCCAGATCCGATTTAAACTGTATAAGGAGGTAAATGATTTCAGAACAAGAGTGTTTTATTAGTGATCATTTAATCCAGTGATTTTCAAAATCTTTTGAACTATACAGTAATAGAAATTCAAAATGGAAAATTTCAACTATGATACCTATTAGGAACAAACAAACTTAGACTTAATTGTAATATTAGGTCTTCTTAATTACCCAGGAAAGAGAAACATTCCATTCTTGGTTCCATCTCTTTCTACCAAAGAAAATTGTGGAAAATATTGTACATTAATTGTAGTTTCCAGAGGATGGATAAACCAAGGGCAAATTTGAGAAACTACTACAGTTCTTTGATAAAACTTTTCTGTTTGGATCCTAACTAAAATGGTCACCAAAACCAAAAGTTTTGTACACCATTTTTAAGTGTGTGCATGAGGCAAAATCCTATACAATATGCAGGTTAGCTGAAAAATAACACAAGAGAACTAAGAGAAAATGTATTGATAAATACATTAGAGCCGTGAGCAAGGAGGATATAATTAAGCTGAGACACTTTAGAAGTGCAGCAGTGTACAGACTATTCCCAGTGAGGCACAACTTGAAGAATGGCAATGTCTGAACAGATTTTTTTAAAGGACACAGATTCTTTGATGACAAGAGAATGTCCCTACTCAAAGAAAGTCAGGAAGTCATATGGATTCATGACAACTCCTGACAGGTCTCCTCCAGTGAAAGGCAAAAGGTTAGCCACATTGAACATAAAGGCTCCATAGAGGCTAAACTTAGAGACAGGTAGTTTACAATCTTTCCTTCAAATTTAAGTTCTTGTTCAAAATAATGGTATTCTAAATAATAATATGTAATTAAAATAATGTTATTTTAATACACTTTTACATTCATTACACGTAAGAAAGGAGGTTAATACTATAATGGCTAATATGTAAGCTGATAAAAGTCATGAAATTAATGGGATTGTTGTGTTAATTCCACTACTAATATAAGAAAAAATATCAGAATCAGGACTTAACATTTGTATCTTCATTTTCCGGATGGAGTTAGGGGAACTTTTATATAATGTTGGTGGACATGTCTTGTTGAAAATAGTTTCCTTCACTGTGTCATGGCCTTTCATGATTTTTACTGTACTTGGCCAATTTTGAAAATATATACTAAGTAAACATACATTTTTTTTCAGTATCCATAACATTTTCACACAGTCCATAGTCCTCATAGAAACTGACATAAATACTTTTAAATGCCACATGTAAATACTTGGCTAGGACTTTTAAACATCATGCAATGTTAATTTTATATCATTGACAACAGTCCCATCCAGAACACGTGAACTCATATGATGACAAATAAGAATCTTATGTTAAAGTACCTTGTTTTTAAGCGCTGGGAACTGAACTTAGGGCCTTACATTTGCTAAATAAATTGGAGGTATGACTGAGCTAATGCCAGCCTTTCTATGTCTAAGTAATTCTAAGATATTAACTTATTAACACTTCTCAAGGACTCTGTTGCATAGGATTCTTGTTATCCTTATTCTTTTAACTCTCAAACTTCTTAATTTTTATTTTTTTATGTATTTTTAAAATTTGCTTTACATCTGGATCATATCTTCCCATTCTTCTTTTCCTCCAAATCTTTCCCTCTTTTTCTACTCCTCCATCCTCCTGTTCTCCCTTTCTTCTCAGAAAAGTGTAGGCCTTCCATTGACATCAACCAGCCTTGGCATATCAAGTTACATCTTCTACTCTGGATAGAAAAGGCACCCCAGTAGGGGAAAGGGATCCAAAGGCAGGCAACGAACTCAGTTACAACCCATGCTCCTTCTGTTTGGAGTTCCATATAAAGACCTACATAGGTCTTCATAGCTGTTATGCAAGTGCCTAGGTCCTACACCTGACACATGCATTATCTCTGTTTGGTGGTTGAGTCTCTAACGGCCCCTATAGACCCAAGTTAGTTGATTCTGTAGATTTTCTTTTCGTGTCCTTGACTCCTCTGGTTCCTTCAATTCTTCTTCTACCTCTTCTATGGGATTTCCTAAATTCTGCCTTATATTTGGCTGTAGGTTTCCATTGCATGCTGTGTGAAGCCAATCACATGACAGTTATGTTAGACGACTCTCTGCAAGTATAGCAGAATATCATTAATAATGCCATGGATAGGTCCTCTCTGATGGAATGGATCTCAAGCTGGGCCTTTTTCACTGATGAGTCGCCTGAGACCAACGAGAATGCAATTCAGTACACAGCCCAGGGATACAGAGCTAGTAAATAGTGAGATTGAGATTTATAACCAGGCCAAGTGAGTGCAGAGCCTGCAAAGCCTTCAATCACTCCTGAATAACTTTTCATAAGATGCGTCTGAAAGGTTGTATTAAAGCTGGATCACTTCCAGGCCCTGGGCTGCAGAAGGAGCCTATCATTCTTTTGTTGCATCAATCTCTGTCATTTGGTTCCCTCCTTCTCATCTCACTGCCCCTTGTTGCCCCATTGCATGGAATCCAGCAAGTGTTACTTGAGTACCAGGGTTTCTATGGTCATGAATTGTTTACAAATGTACTCATTTAGGGTTAAACTCAAAATCGTCGCAAAACATAAACAATCTAGTAATCACTAAACAGAGAACTTCAGCACTAAACAAGCTTTGTTATTAATGATCATATGTAATAGTTATTTTAAAGCCATTATTATAATAAGCATAGCATGATTTATTAAATTTGAGTTAAATACTCATATTCTTGCATGTCATTGTTAAAACACGCATGTAATAAGCACAAGTACAGATACTAAACTCTCCCTTTTTGTTTTAAAAATAAAAGAATCAAAGCAGCTTAGACTAATAAAACTCTTAAGATAAGATTGACCAGGATGAATAATAAGAAAAATAATTAAGAGGACCTGAACTTTGATCTCACGTTGTTTCTTGTTTGGTGAGTTTAGACAAAGTATGTAGTTTTTCTAAATTCTTGTTTGAAAATGTAAAAGATCTACATTATTATTATTATTATTATTATTATTATTATTATTATTATTAATTACGTTATTATTACTATTAAGACAGGGTCTCTCTAAATAACCCTGGCTGTCATGGAACTTATTAATTAGACCAGGTTTGCCTAAAACTCACAGATTTCTATCTGCCTCTCTTGAGATTAAAGGAATGTGCCATCATACTTGGCACACAATTTTATTACTGAGAAAATTAATTTTTGGGTCCTTTGTTTACTTATCCACCAGGGAGTGGTGGCAATGTCTTTAGAAGTTTTGTCAACTTGTCATTATTTTAATTATTTGTTGTTTTGTCCCCTTTTAGTTTTGTGGTCAAATCAGAAACACCACAGTAAGACTAACCAACCGAAGGTTTGGCCCTTGTTATCTCCTAGGCAGCAAACCTCCCTGTGTTTCACAACAAGCTTTTCAGAGAAAACTTTCAGTATACTGTTTAATGTCACTGGAGTATGTCATTCAGACCATATCTTCTTAAAGTTGATACCACTGCTGCTTAAGCCTGATACACTTGTTCTTTGTCTTTCTGTGCATCCAAGGATGTTTAGCAGAATCCTTGCCTTAGCAAAGTAGTTTTCATAGAAAAACCACCCCAAACCTTGCTGTGACATTAAGCATTGCCAGGTTCCCCAGGGAAGCATCAGTTGTTTAGAGAGTTTCTTACACTTTTGTCAGTCAGCAAACTAGATTGCAAACAGATTTTACTTGCTAGTTCATAAACAGCTGAACTAAATAAAAGGAGAGGTGGAACAAGAACATAGTTTCTATAAGTTTGAACTGCTAAATCCCAGCACAATAGATAAGGGTGGCTTATAAATAGAATGAAGTGATTTCTCCCAGCATTGGAGGTTGGAAACCAGAGATCATGGTGCTAGCAGGTACCACTTCTGATTAGATTCTTTTGTTCACTCACATCTTATGTCTTCCCACAAGGAAATCACAGAGGGAGTTAGCCTTCCAATGTCTTCTACAAAAATAATGGTCCCATCATGATGACTCTTCATGCATAAGATAATTATGTAGCAAATCCCTTCCTTGTATGTATCATCTTAGCAAGGGTCAGATCCAGGAACTGGGGAGAAAAACATTTTATTTGAAGTATTGCTGTTTTATCTAGTTGGTTTTAGTCTGAGAGTCTTTTTAGAATATGTATCTATATACAAATTCATATATCCATTCTAAAACTTTTTTTAAAAAAGATCAGGGATTTGAAGGGGCATGGCAACTAATATTGAAAAAGTTTGGAGGTGAGAAAGTGAAGTCAGAAATGTTGTAATTAATAGAGTTGCAAACACAAATAAACAAAATAGCATTCTCTACTTTTAAAATAAAGACTGACTGAAGAGGAAAAAAACCCCAGCTAAGGTATCATTTTATTTCTTTGTATTGCTGGTACCTCTGTAAAGAGGCACTGGAACTCCTGCCACCTTGTAGTCATCAGGAGAAGGTTTTCTTTTCCCACCACCTCGAGGGCAAGTTTAAATTGCTTTTGTTTGTTTGGTTCGTTATGGAAATAGTTGAAAGTCATTGTGGCTCATTATATGTGAATGTGTAAATTGACCTCTTTCTAGTCAGACATATCTCCTAAGCATCGGCACTATGCAGACTGGCCTTCTTTGGAACATTCTGTGCCTTCTTGCAGAAGATTGCACAGATTTTCATGCCCTCACCTCTAACCTGGAATAGTTTCTTCTAATCACAGAGCATCTGCTCCTGTGGCTATTGCAAACTAAGCTGTTGGCCACCTCTGTTACTGCTATCTTCCTGGGTGACTCATGGTCTGCTTTGTGGACTTCTTGAACATCCCTAGTCCAAGGCTCTCAACATTTAATGTCTTCCTGAAGTCTTAACTTCAATAAATAAGAGTTGGAGTAAATGCACAGTGGAGCAAACCAAAGCTTCCTAATCGCAGATTATAAAGGGAGAAGGATGCCTTTCCTTAGGCGGGGGGCACACACATGCTGTCTTCTACAGTCTCAGCATAATAAGGAAAGATCTTGAAATGCCTCTGTCAAAATCAGTTGCATTTCCATATGCTACTATTTCCACATTCAGTTCTGCTTCCTTCTGAAGGTTATGTGAGTGATAGGATCTACCCTTTGTCCCTTAGCATGGTCTCCTCGTCCCACCCGGCACTACGGTTTTCTATTTCCTTTTATAAAATGAGAAAAATCTATGAATTTCTATTCCTACACAAAATCTACTGCTGAATGACTGACAAAAAAAAAATAATTCAAATTCTTTTCATAAAGTGCAATTCCATTCACTGCCATGCATTATAATGGAACAATCGTGATTACATTTTCAGCAGGGAAAAAAGTCTGTAAAGCTGGACCGTTCTTATTTAAATTTTGTTTATCCAGGTATTTATTATAATAAGATAATATTTCACTGTGAATTAGCAATCGAGTGAGATGTTCCAGTTGTTTGTAAAGTTTAATTCTATAGCAAAAAAATAATCTCAGGATGTAGCTACTGTGACAGCTAATGAATAAATAGGAAGCTTATTTTCAACTCATTTACGCATTAGGAAATGTAGGTTTTAGCCTTCATTATTGTATCACATTCAATAAAATTATAGACAGGCTTTGTCCTGATAAGTGAAATAATTTGCATGCATCAATCACCGCAAGAAAAAGTAAGTTTCATGTTTCTCATATATTAATACTGATGGGCAATTTGCGTATTAGCTTGACAGGGTAAAGGAGTGTTTCACAGTACAATTAGTCAGATCTTAGTGCTTGAATAGTGTTGTATGTTTAATCAAACAATTTTTATTTTAGCAACAATATTTACTTATCACTGTGCTGAACGTTGGAGCTTTGGAGAGCAAAATATTTTGGAATTTGGGGACATCAGAGGAATTATCCTTTCAATGGCAAGTGAAGATCTGTACACTAAACATCAGGTCTTCACATTTTCATTTGAATAAAATGATTTCTTGAAGAAACCAGTGTCAAGAAGTCAACATGTAAAGATAGTAGCATGAGTTTGGAGTCCTGGTCTGAATCTCCACTCCATTGTCTATCAGCCGTGTGACAATATCCATGTTTTACAAACTCTCTAACACAGTGATACATTATTTATCCAAATGCTGCTCCTGGGGTAGCTTTTTTTTTAATTTTTTTTTTAAGATTTATTTATTTATGTATGTGAGTACACTGTCACTGTCTTCAGACACACCAGAAGAGGGCATCAGATCCGATTACAGATGGGTGTGAGCCACCATGTGGTTGCAGGAATTGAACTCAGGACCTCTGGAAGAACAGTCAGTGCTCTTAACCGCTGTGCCTTCTCTCCAGTCCCCTGAGGTAACTTTTAAAATGTCCAATGCCCTTGCCGAAATGCCCGATAGTGGGGATATAGAACCTGAAAAAACAACCTTAAGTAAATAGACAGAGCCCCCAGTGGAGGAATGTGGTCACCAACTTACCTTCAAAATTGTTCCTATCTAAAAGAAATGAATGGAGAAAATTGGAGCAGAGATTGAAGGAAAGGCCATTCAGAAACTGGGCCAAGTTGGGATCCTTCCCAAGGGTGGGAACCAAGCCCTGATACAATTATTGATGCTGTGCTGTGCTTGCAGATGAGATTCTAACATGGCTATCCTCTGAGAGGCTCTGCCAGCAGCTGACTGAGATAGATGCAGATACAGGCAACCACTGGACTGAGGTCAGGGATCCCTATGGAAGAGTTAGGGGAACTGAAAGAGTTGACCTGGATGGCAACCACATGGGAAGACCAACAGTATCAGCTACCCTGGAACCCTGAGAGTTCACAGATTCTATGCCACCAACCAAAGCCCATACACAGGCTGGTCCAAGGCCTAAGACCCCTGGCACATTATATAGCGGGGGGGGGGGCATATCTTGTCTGGCCTAAGAGGGAGAAGATATACCTAATCTTTAGAGAGTTGAAATGCCAGGGAAGGGGACTATGTGCGTGTTTGTGGAGGCGGGTGTTGAGGTGCAGTTGGGTGGGTGAGGTAGGTGGGTGGGTTGATGAGGTCAGTGGCTGGAGGGATGGAGGGTAGTTAGTAGGGAAATGGGGGTAGTGATGGGCATTTAGAAAAGTGGGGGGAGTGCGGTGCTGCATGCTTTCAGAGGCAAAGGGGAGAGGGAAGGGGTGAAGAGTTCTTTGAGGGGGGACCAAGAAAGTGGGCAACATTTGTAATATAAATAATTAAAACAATAAAAATAAAATGCCAATGCCTGGGGATAATGTATCTCAGTACAAAATGTCACTTGCTCTAAAACTAGACAACTCCTATTCTCCTAGACCTATGCTCTAGGAGAGAATAGACAGCTCTACAAACTCTCTTTTGACCTCTACAAGAAAACTGTGCAACAGAAACACACACACACACACACACAGAGAGAGAGAGAGAGAGAGAGAGAGAGACAGAGACAGAGACAGAGACAGAGACAGAGACAGAGACAGACAGAGACAGACAGAGACAGAGACAGAGACAGAGACAGAGACAGAGACAGAGACAGAGCAGACAGATAGAAACTCCTAAGTAGTTGAAAATAAAACCTCAATTGCCCTGGCACTAGCTGTTTTACAGATAACCTTCAGGGTGATTTCAACGGGCACATAAGATTAGTAGTTATTAGTATAGTTTGCTGTTCTGCAATGATAAGGTGGATACTGATTGCCTTGTTAGCCAGGACAAGTCCACATTCTCACAAAGGAGGTCTCATTATTGGTTGGACTTTCTATTTACTTAACAGGTATCCAAGAGATGGCAATGCCAACATTGTGGGGTGTTAGTTGCAGTTTTATAAATATTTTAATTTTCTCCTAAACCAGCTAGCTCCCAAATAATTGACACAGGACTAGTTTATTTATTTAACAGCTTTAAGGCCCAACAACTGAGCAATATTAATCTACTTTAATCTCCTACTTTCTGGCGACTTTCCAGCCAAAATCCTCCAGAGGCTTGCATGTTATAGCATTCTCTGATCTAGCATGCACACGGTATCTACTGGATACACTTCTTGTGGCTGATTTCCCACTTTCTCTCTCTCCTTCCCTCTCCTCTGGCTGGAGGAAATCCAGTGATCTCCTCTCCCCTACTCAGTCATTGGCTCTTTATTGCCCGGTAATAGAATAACTGGGAACAATGTTTATTCAAAACTGAGACAGGAGATTCTCAGAATATGGATTGCAACCAAATATGGGATTACAGAAATCAGCATTTGAGTAATACAAGGATAATCTGTACACAGTACACAATAAGATTATGCCTAAATTTCGGGCTGCACTTTCAGTTGCAAGGTTTCAGTTTCTGTAATGCTTCTGTAAATACTGAATGGCAGAAATGAAAGCAATCATATAGAAATACATTTATTCCCCCCCCCTTTTTTTTGAGACAGGGTTTCTCTGTGTAGCCCTGGCTGTCCTGAAACTCACTCTGTAGACCAGGCTGGTCTCAAATTCAGAAATCTGCCTGCCTCTGCCTCACAAGTGCTGGGATTAAAGGCATGTGCCACCACTGCCCAGTCATTTATTTTTTACTAGGTTTATTTATTTATTTTTTAATTTCCATATTTTATTCCCCCCAACCCTGATCCACCTTCTGACTGTTCCACTTCCCATACCTCCTCCCCAATGCCCTGTCTCCACATAGATGTCCCCACCCATATCCCCCACCCCACTTGACCTCTATGTTCCCTGGGACCTCCAGTCTCTTGAGGGTTAGGTGCATCATCTCTGAATGAACAAAGACCTGAAAGTCCTTTATTGTATGTGTGCTGGAGGCATCATATCAGCTCTTGTATGCTGATTGTTTGGTGGCCCAGTGTTTGAGAGATCTCAGGGGTACAGGTTAATTGAGACTGCTGGTACCCCTACAAGATCTCCCAACTCCTCAGCTTCTTTCAGTTTTCCCTAATTCAACAACATGGGTCAGTTACTTCTGTCCATTGGTTGGGTGCAAATATCTGCATCTGACTCTTTCAGGTGCTTGTTGGGTCTTTCAGAGGGCAGTCATGATAGATCCCATTTTGTGAGCGTTCCACATCCTTAGTAACAGTGTAAGACCTTGGAACCTCCCCTTGAGCTGGATCCCCTTTGAGCCTGTTGCTGGACCTTCTTTTCCTCAGGTTCCTCTCAATTCCCATCACTGTAATTCTTTCAGACAGGAACAATTATGGGTCAGAGAGGTGACTGTGGGATGGTAACCCCCTCCCTCACTTGATGCCCTGTATTCCTGCTGGAGGTGAGCTCTATAAGTTCCCTCTTCCCACCATCAGTCTTTTCATCTAAGGTCCCTCCCTTTGAGTCCTGGGAGTCTGTCAACTTCCAGGTTTAATATTGAGAGCCCCCCCCCAATCTCCTAACTCCTGAATGGTCTGTTTCCATTCTTTATGCTGGGCCTCAGAGCTTCAGTCCTTTTCCCTCACCCAATATCAGACCCCCTCTTCCACCCATCCTGTCAACTTTCCCTCCCAGGCCCCTCCTTCCCTCCCTACTTGTGATTGCTTTCATCTCCCTCCCAAGTGGGACTGAGATGTCCTTACTTGGGCCCTTCAGCTTGTTGAACATTTTGAATTCTCTTGACTGTATCTTGGCTATTCTATACCTTTTTTTTGGCTAACATCCACATATTAGTGAGTACATACCCTGCTTGCACTTTTGAGTCTGAGTTACCTCACTCATGATGATATTGTCTAGTTGAATCCACTTGCCTATGAAACGCAAGATGTCCTTGTTCTTAATACCTGAGTAGTATCCCATTGTGTAAGTGAACCACATATTTTTATCCACTCTTCTGTTGTGTAACATCTGGGTTGTTTCCAGGTTCTGGCTATCACAAATAGGCTGCTATGAACTTGGTGGAACACATGCCACAGTGGCATGGTGGGACATCTTTTGGGTATATTCCCCAAAGTGGCATTGCTGGATCTTCAGATAGATCTATTTCCAATTTTCTGAGTGCTTTTACCAGTTTGCAATCCCACCAGCAATGGAGGAGTGTTCCACTTTCTCACATCCATGCCAATATGTGTTATCACCTGAGGCTTTGATCTTAGTCATTCTGATTGGTGTAAGGTAGAATATCAGGGTCATTTTTATTTGAATTTCTCTGATCACTAAGGACTTTGAACATTTCTTTAAGTGCTTCTTAGCCATGTGAAATTCCTCTGTTGGGAATTCTCAGTTTAATTCTATACCCCATATTTTGATTGNATTGTTTGGTTTTATGGTGGTTAACATCTTGAGTTCTTTTTATATTTTGGATATTAGCCTTCTATCAGATGTGGGAATAGTAAAGATTTTTTTTCCCAATCTGTAGGTTGCTGATTTATCCTATTAACTATGTCCTTTGCCTTACAGAAGCTTTCCAGTTCATGAGGTTGCATTTATTAATTCTTGATCTTAAGAGCATGAGCCACTGGAATTCTGTTGAGGAAATTTCCCCCTGTGCCATTGAGTTCAAGGCCCTTTCCTACTTTCTCTTCTATTAGATTTAATGTATCCAGTTTTATGTTGAGGTCCTTGATCCACTTGGACTTCAGCTTTGTGCAAGGTGACAAATGTGGATCTATTTTCATTTTTCTACATAGAGACAGCCAGTTAGACCAGCACCATTTATTGAAGATGCTTTCTTTTTTCCATTGTATATGTTTGGCTTCTTTGTCAAAGATCAAGTGTCTGTAAGTGTGGTTTTATTTCAGGGTCTTCAATTTTATTCCAGTGATCAATGTGTCTGTCTCTGTATAAATACCATGCAGTTTTTATCACTATTGCTCTGTAGTAAAGCTTCAGGTTGGGGAAGCTGATTTCCTCAGCCTTTTTTTATTGTTAAGAATTATTTTCACTATTCTGGGTTTTTTGCCTTTCCAGATGAATTTGATAATTGCTCTTTCCATGTCTTTGAAGAGTTGTGTTGGGATTTTGATGGAGATTGCATTAAATCTATAGATTGCCTTTGATAAGAGGGCTATTTTTACTATGTTAATTCTGCCAATCCATGAGCATAGAAGATCTCTCCATTTTCTGAGATCCTTTTCTATTTCTGTCTTGAGAGACTTTAAGTTATTGTCATACAGGTGTTTCATTTGTTTGATTATAGCTAGCCCAGATATTTTATACTATTTGTGGCTTTGTGTAGGGAGTTGTTTTACTAATATTTTTTGTCAGCCTGTTTATCATTTGGATAAAGGAAGGCTACTGATTTATTTGAGTTAATTTTATATCTGGACACGTTCTGAAGTTGTTTATCAGCTAGAGAAGTTCTCTGGTAGAATTTTTGCGCCACTTATTTATACTATCATATCATCTGCAAATAGTGATACCTTTAATTCTTCTTTGCCAGTTTGTATCCCCTTGAACTCTTCTTGTTGTCTTATTGTTCTAGCTAGCACATTGAGTACTAGAGTGAATAGATATGGGGAGAGTGGGCATCCTTGTCTTATCCCCGATTTCATTGGGATTGCTTCAAATATGTTTCCATTTAATTTGATATTGGCTGTGGGCTTGCAGTAAATTGCTTTTATTATGTTTAGGTATGGTCCTTTAATTACTGATCTCTCCAGTACTTTTAACATGAAAAGGTGTTATATTTTTTAAGTGCTTTTTTCTGAATCTAAGGAGATGATCATGTGATTTTTTTTTCCTTTGAGTTTGTCTATATAGTGAATTATCTAATGGATTTTTGTATATTGAACCAACCTTGCACCCCTGGGATGAAGCCTACTTGGTAATGGTGATTGATGGTTTTGTTGTGTTTTTGGAATCAGTTTGAAAGAATTTTATTGCGCATTTTGCATAAATATTCATGAGGAAGATTGGTCTGAAGTTTTTGATGGGTCCTTGTATGATTTAGGTATCAGAGTAATTGTGGCTTCATAGAATGAATTAGGTAGTGTTCATTCTGCCTTTATTTTATGGATTAGTTTGAGAAATATTGGTATCAGAGATGAGAAGAGGGGTTAGTGAATTTAACAGGATCTAATTTTTAAAGTGTCTAAGTAAATGAAGTTTGTTATATGATGTGAAAGTAGTTTTACACAAGGTGAGTTTTCCTGAGATTTGAAGTAAGATATATACAACACATTTTTATTAATAAATATGTGCACGAGCATATGGGTGTATATGTTTCAATTTGTGAATACATGGGTATATGTGAGAGTGTGGAGTGTGCGTGTGTGTTTTTGTGTGTGTGTTTGTGTGCCTTATTACATATGCAAAATTCAGACAAAAATCTTGAGTGTTCATCATCACCCTCAACCTTGTTTAAGGCAAGGGTTTTTGTTCTCTACTGTATATACTGGACTAGCCTTCCAGGAATTCTATCTCTATGTACCATTTCTCTCTAAGAGTGCTAGAACTGCAAGCATATGTGCTACCCTTTCTATGACTGTTGTGAGGATCAGAACTCATGTACTCATGCTTGACCAGCAAGTATTTTATTCTGAGAATTATATCTATATTTCCCTACAAAGAAATGGATTTTTAAAATTAATGTTATTTATTTACTTAACGTATCTGTGACAGCTTCTGCTCTCTCCTCTTCTCACAGTTCCTTCTGTTCACCTCCCATTCCCAGCCATTCATCTCTCAACCCTTTATTCCTATTCGTCAGAAAAAAAGAGGCCTGGATATCAAACAGCACTGTCATATCAAGATGCAATAAGACTAGGCACATCTTCATCTATTTAGGGTAGACAAGATAGCCTATTTAGGGGAAAGGAATACAAAGGCAGGCAGTGTAGCCAGAGATAGCTCCTGTTCCAGTTTTAGGAATTCCGCATGAATACCCAGCTGCAAGGCTGTACATATGTGCAGAGAGCCTAAGTCCACCTCTTGCATGCTCTCTGGTTGGCAGCTCAGCCTCTATCTATCTGTATTGGCACAAGTTAGTGGATTCTGTAGGTTTTCTTGTGCTGTTTTAAAACCCTTTGTCACCCCAAATCCTTCTTTCTCTCTTCCACGGGATCCCCAAAACTCTACTTAATGTTTGTTCATGGGTCTTTGCATCAATTTCCATAAGTTACTGGGTTAAGGTACTCTGATGACAATTATGCTAGGTTTCTGTCTACAGGTATTGCAGAATATCATTAATAGTTTCATGAGTGGTCTCCCTCTCATGGCATCGGTCTCAGGCTAGGACAATCGTTAGTTGTCCTTCTCTCAAATTTTGCTCCATCTTTAACTCTGGACAACTTGTAGGCAAGAAGAATTGTGTGTCTAAGTTTTGTGGCCAGGTTGGAATCTCAATTCTACTATCAGAATTCTGGATCTATGTTCCCATTTGTACATTCTTAGCTAATGTCATTTTCATATATTTCTGAGATTTCATATGTTTCATATATTTCCCATTGTCTTAGGTTTCTAGCTCCATATATGCATTCATTTAGCCATTTATTAAGTAGTTTTAATATAAATTTTCAAATTTATTGAAATTTTACACTACTTTAAAACTACAAATTATTTTTACATGTATGTTATATAGCAATAAGTGAAATCTCAAAATTTTCTTTCTCCCTACCAAATTGTCACTTCAAACATATTTTAATATAGAAAATCTTATACAAGCATCACATACAATACTCTATGAGCTATTGAAGTTTAAATATGCAAGGCTCTTTTACCACAAGAAAAAAAGATACTGGTTATACAAGTCTTTAAAACATTAATTAGCATTATTTTTTATCATTAGTTTGTGAAAAGCATGCATATGAATAGAGTATGTTGGCATGTGTTCACATGCTTATGAATGTTCTAGTAAGACTTCAATTTTTATTTTTCTGTGCCCAAGTTGTACTACAAGTTAAATTTTATTATATATTTTATGATCTGCTGTAAGCCTAGACAAGTATCACAATATTTCTATCCACTCCTCCTTTAAAATTTGTCCACTGAATTAAAAAAAATGAGTTATTTCATTCATAGGTGTGCTGAACAGTTTCTAGGTGTGTTAACATTGCAGGTTCTATTACAGTAGCCACCAGATTCATGTAACCATAAAACTCTTGAAATGTACTTTAGCAAAGTGAGATGGAAATGTCTTAGAAGTTTATATTTATTTATCATGTGTTTAAGTGGTATGATTCTGGGTATGTGGCTTAAAATTTATCACTTCATTATTGCTTTTAAAGTTACTCCTCAAAAGGTTAGCACACAAATATAAAACTATATAAACAAATAATAAAGGTCTAAAGATGTAAAATCTTAAGTAACTTGTGAGGGTCAATTTTAAAAGGGCTAAGAAAGCAATTTAAGGTACAAGAATGTGAGAAATGTTTCAGATTAGTTTCCTTCTCTATGCTATTATTATACGATGATATCAAAAGTTCAGAGTCTTACTATTAATCATTGGAATTTACATAAGATATTAATCTGGCCCTTGTAAAGCACTGACTACTATTAGAGTCCCAAGCTCAAAACTTAAATTTTCTTTGGTTACCTTCCAAGTATAGATTTAAAAGTGCTTTGGATTGGGTTACCTCACGCAGGATGATATCCTCCAGATACATCCATTTGCCTAAAATTTTCATAAATTCATTGTTTTTTAATAGCTGAGTAGTACTCCATTGTGTAAATGTACCACATTTTCTGTATCCATTCCTCTCTTGAGGGACATCTGGGTTCTTTCCAGCTTCTGACTATTATAAATAGGGCAGCTATGAACATAGTGGAGCATATGTCATTACTAGTTGGAACATGTTCTGGGTATATACCTAGAAGAGATATTGCTGGATCCTCCGGTAGTACCATGTCCATTTTTCTGAGGAACCACCAGACTGATTTCCAGAGTGGTTGCACCAGCTTGCAAATCCCACCAGCAATGGAGAAGTGTTCCTATTTCTCCACATCCTCACCAGCATCTGCTGTCACCTAAATTTTTGATCTTAGCCATTCTGACTGGTGNGAGGTGAAATCTCAGGGTTGTTTTGATTTGCATTTCCCTGATGATTAAGGATGTTGGAAAGTCGTCTAGACAGAGTAAAGAGTGTTAATGCTTTTGACACAAAGTCATTTTTGGGGGGTCCCCAAACTTTTGCTATGACTCAAAGATCTTCTTAGGCATTTTTGCAGACACTAGCTAACTTCTTTTCTACAATGAAGATTTTAATGCAGATGAGAGACAATATTGATGCTAATAAATCTAAAACTATTATGAATGTGAACTTAAAAAATACATCATGAAAGCTTCATAGATTTTTAGAGTCCTATTGTACACCTCAATATACCTATCACAAGACAAATGGACTCCCCTAACACACGTACAAGAGAGGACTACAGGGTCTGTGTTCATTCAGAGATAATGCACATAACCCTCAAGAGACTGGAGGCCCCAGGGAGTTTAGAAGTCGGGGGGGGGGGTGTTCCATCCATATAGAACCAGTGGGATGGGTAGAAGGTATGGGATATGGAACAGTCAGAGGGTTGTCAGGAGGGAATAAAATAAGGAATGTACAAACAAACAAAGAGCAACATCAACAATGACAACAACAACAACAACAACAAAACCCAAAAACCTCCTATCAATCAATAGCTTAAATTCTCTGCCCTACTGCATGTCCCTAATGGTAAGTTCACACTTTCTGTGGTTTTGGGACTCCTCCTGTCCACACAACTACCAGGATTATGGGCCTGGAAGTTTAAAGTATATACTGAAAATAAAGATTTTTCCCTAAGCTCCTAAACTTTATCTTTTGTCCCTGTGTCTGTTCTAGAAGTTTTCCAATCAACTAAACTGCTTGAAAATTGCCTGTAATGAGCAGGGCCCAACTGGTCTTCAGAATCACTTTCTAGACTGTTCCAATGTGGTGTGCACTCCCATACTCCTTGGTGATCAAGCAGAACCTGAACAGCTAACCAAGCAAAAGTCACTAGCCTGCATTCTCTCTCTTCCCAGGCTTTCCCAGCATTCTAGTCTTTCTGTACCCTGACAATGATGTACCAATTTTGGCTAAGAATTAGTTACAGAAGAGATTTTTGCTGCTCCTTATAATCAACAAAAAGGCTAGAATGTCAGCTCCCCCCCCCAAAAAAAATCAGGAAAATCGGATTAACTCTAGTGCCTATCACCATACCATGTTGCATGCTGGCCACCAAGTTGTCTCAGCATCACAAATACCTGTTACTGAGTCCATGCTGGTACCTTGGCTCCTCTCAATTCTTCTAAGTATGGCCTCTGATCTAACTTCTCCAGCCTTTCCCCTGGCTTCTCATTCCTGTATGACCCTGCAATTTCAGCTGCGCACTTTCTAGGTCTGCTTGTCCTTTCTTTCTCTTAGTCCTCTCTTGCTTCCCCATTAAACTCTATTATGCTGGCCATGTTAAATCTAGTACTTTCACTCTCTTTTCTAGACTATTCCAGATGTCCCTGGCTATATTCTTTCTAATTTCTATAGCAAAATCCGTTTCCTTTTCCATGAAAAAAATAACTCAAATAACTATTTAAAAATTATAAAGCCACATCTCTTAATCATAGATCATCAAATGCCTTTACACTTTAAAAGAGAAATAGACAAAAATACTTAAAGTAACTTACCACATTCTCTTCCACTCACTTTAGAAAATATAATTTTCTAGTATACTACTTGGTTCCTATGAAAAAGCAAACTACAAAAAACTTAACACATAGCCACTATACAAATCTGTTAATACACCAAGAACTATTTAGCTACTTTAAATTTTAGATTATAGAAAACTCCCAGTTCAATTATAAGTATAATTTATAATATAACACATATGATGAATATGATACAAGAGTTTTTTCTCTCATGATTTTGTGCAAATATTTTTACTTTAAGTGAAATCTATATTCTTGTCCCATAGCCACCCAACACTAAGTATGTGGGCTCTTATGTATGTTTCTTCCTCAAATGTAATTTATAAGAAAAATTAAACCTGTTAATAAGACCTATGTAAAACTGTTTGTAATATATATGTTAAAATTAAGTAAGATAAGATTATATATCTTCTCTTATACAACATTTAAAAGTCAATAATGGCTTCAATGACATCAAATCAATACCCCTCAGGAACTATGGAAGGTTGTACTAATAATTGAGGATAATTCTGTAAGTATGGTAGTGTACAACTCAGAATTGTATGCATTGTGTTACACAAAAGTAATCTACTCTTGCCCTAAAATCTATGTGAAGTCATGAAGCATACAGATGCTTCCAATCCAGTCCTCCTGTTCCTCATTTATGGACTGTGTTCTCATAATCCAAGATAATAAACAAAAACCTAGATATTGTGACTGTTTCAGAGAAGAAAGTGAGACAATATATGAAAATAGAAAATTTATATATATATATATATATATATATATATATATATATATATATATATATATATATATATTCAATCCCCTATCACAATTTCACTCCCTCAGACCACAGTTCAATCATGTAGACATTTTTCATTTTGACAGGCTTGAACATGGGTTTTCAGTTTGTTTGTTTATAGACCTATTTATTTTTTAAAATTCATTTTCTACCTAGTATGAAAATCATCTTTGAGAGTTTAGGGGTACAGTATAACTATAGAGTCTAGGCCATGCAGGTACTAGGCTGTGAGTTTAATTCCCAGCATCAGATAAACTGGACATGACATTACATACCTGTAATTCTACCAGTCAGGCGATACAGGCAGAAGGATTAGAACTTCAGGGTCATCATACTCGAGGCTACACAGAGATACATATAATCATATAAAAAATTAAATAACTAAATTTATAAATATAAAACAATTTAAACACTGATGTACATTGATGTTGATATTAAGAAATGGGAGAATATAAATATTAACATAGTCAGTGATCCACAGTTTTACTCTTAAATGTCTGTATTCAATAGGATTCTGTAGGCCACAGAATATTTCTATAAAAGGTTAAACCCTGTGTGTATGGGCATTTAGATTATCGTATCAGCTATCGGATATTTATACATCTAATATCTAAAAAGTCAAGAAAGAAGAAAACTAAAAAGTGTCATTTCAGGAAAATATAAAAACAAAAAATGTGAAGCACCTGAATTATTCATAGACTCATTCTAGTGATTAAATATGCTGGGCTAGGATTAATTTGCCACTAATATTTGAGATTAAAGTGGAGATTGCCAAATGATGATTGTTTAAGGTGTTATTTACTGTGTTTTCTTTTCAGGTAATATAAATCTTTCAGTTTTTAGGGTATTCATTACGCCTTTTGTTGAGAATTGAAAGACCAGAGTATATGTTTAGGATAAGGATTTGAAGGTTTAATATTGGTTTGATTAAAATCTTTCTCTAGATTTTGTTAATGATAATATCATTTGGTTTCCTGACCATGTGTAAATAACCACACCCCAAAAAACTTGTCAAAAGGTATTAAGCCAAGTTGGTCAGGTTAATTACAAAAATCATGCAAGGTCTCTGCAAAACTGAGTGAATATGGCCCAAAGAACAGAATAAACAGATATATGATACTTTCTTATGTTAATAATCTCTTAGGCAAAGGGGGAATTATATTCTTTGTAAATGGATGTAAACTATAAGGAGGCATATACTAAGAAAATTTCATTACTATATGATATTCTAAAGAAACAGTGGCTTTAAAAATATTTGATAGAAATAGAATAGAAAGTTATTTTCATTTTAGCATCATGACAAACTATATTATTATACTTGATAAAATTAGGAGTTTTATAATCTTTGAGATTTGTTTGCATACATTTCGAATAATTTCTGACATATTGATTATTGCATTCTTATGCAAGACCAAACCTAGTAAATGTGGTATGACATTATATATATATATATATATATATATATATATATATATATATATATATATATATATATATATTTAAGGATTGGAAGGGTCCCATCGATACTAAATAAATCTAATCTCGAGCCCCTGGGATGATACAACAAATAAAGATGCTTGTTGAAAACAAAAGAAAGAAGAAGAAAAAAAAGATAAAAAAGTAAGAAAAAGAGAAAGCTAGAGAGACTGAACAAATACCTTCTCTGATATCTGCACCTAGCTCAATTTGAAAAAAAAAAAAAATCTCCCTAGTAACAGAGCATTTCTTCACTAGTTTTCAAAGTTGTTAAAGGGGGAATTTCTCCAGCATAGGAGGTTAAAGCAGGCAATATCCTGAGCTCCTTTTAGTCATGATTTCTATGTTTCTATGATTCTATGAAGTCATAGAGAAGATTGGACAGGTATTGATTCACGAGAACCCAGAGAGTCACGAAGCAGCTACAGAAACATATCAAGCTGTCTTGCAAGCTGCCATAGAAGATTTATGCTGCTCCCTTAAGAGCAGCCAAAAATTGAGGAGTCTTCCATCTCTATCTTCTAGTTGCCCTTTTGATCATCTACTGAAATTCCTGACTCAGGTTTAGCAAGTTGTCGTTAGACAAAAGGTCTTTGTGAATTGTATTTTGTTCTTCAGAAAAATGTTATTTATCGGTAGTAGATTTATTTTTAGTAACTATTACATTATTAATGATGTTTAATGTGTATTTTGATGGGCATTATGAGGACTCACTCAGTTGTATTTATATCCAACTCAGGCTACTATAAATATATTTTGTATTTCCACTGTAATAAATTTTCACATGAGCAAATTTTCATGTTCAATTATGATTTTTCTTCAAATTTAGGTATGTTGATTGATTTATTTCATCAAAATTATTATTCCATTTCAAGTCTCATTATTTGTCAGCAATATGTGGGCATTAAAAAACTATAACTGTATCCAAGGGTATAATGACATATCTTACCATTCCTTCAATATTAGTCTGGACATTACATACCTACCATGTGAGATATTGAATTTGCATTGAAGGCAAACTTTGTTAAAACAGAGTCAAAAATAGCCAGAACTGAGAGTCTTGTGGTTCAATAGCTACTTTCATGATATGAGAGACTTTGATATTAGAGAGATCACATAGAGAAAAATTCAACTAGACTAGCTACAGTAGAAATAGATGAGATATTGATTCCTGAACTGGAGGAGGATGTGATACGTATAACCTATATTTTCTGAACTTCATTCTCAGCATCTCTGTTTGTTTACTTGTTTGTTTGTTATGTTTGTGTTTTTTGTTTTTGTTTTGTTTGTTACCTCTTTTATTATTCCTCATTATCCATTCCTCAGGCTTATCCAAGTTTTCTGGACATTAAAGACCATGAAATGCTTAAGTCCTTTAGGGAAAACTAAAGGAAAATTGTGTTTATGAAACCTAAAATGTAAATATGTGCACAAGAGAATACTGTTCAACTAGCATTAGTATCAAGGGCATTCTGTCTTTTACAACACTGTAAATTAAGCTGAACTACATTGTGTTAAGTGACATAACCCAGACACAGATAGATAGATGTTATAACACATGAAATTACTTACATATGGAATATAAAAATATTAAACCCTTGGACACAGAGTGTAGAATGGTGGCTACCAAGGCGGTGAAAGGAGTGGTAGGAATGGGAAGCTGTTAGTCAATTAGACAGTAGGTAAAATTTTTAGTTAGATAAGAAAAATATACTTAAAATCTTGTGTATCATGGTAATTATAGCTAATAATAATATGCTATATTTCTTTATGTTCCTAAAAGTGTTGATTGATTAAATATTTGTGTATGTGTGTGGGTGTGTGTGTGTGTGTCTTCATTTGTTCAGTTCTGTATTCCTGTTTTCCTGTAGGCATGAATATGGAGACCAGAGGAAAACTTGAGTCTTAGTCCCTACCTCACATATGAAAAGTGTTGCGAGTTGTTGTTGAATAGGCCAACAGGCTAAGCACTAAAGCACTAAAGCTTTTGGAGGACTGTTTTGCTCCACCTCCAATCTTTCTCAGAAGCTCTTCTATTATAGAGCTCTATTATCACTTCTTGGTTTATATGGCTTTTGAGAATGTGAACTAGAGTTCTCGTACTGGTGTGGCACATGCTTCATTTACTGAGCTATCTGTGGAACATAAGTGTTCTTACTACAAAAGTAAATGTGGACTCAGTACAGAGTGTGCATGTAAGTTTGTGGCATAATTGTAAGACACTGCTGTCATAATTATCTTGGTTTAGATATTCCAAAATATTTATCAAAATAGCTTGCTGTATCAAAAAGTAGCTGTGCCATTTAATTTTTTAATTAAGAGGTTATAACATTCAAAATCATACATTACAAGTAAGTGGGAAATCACAAACGTAGTTCAAGTGATAAAGCCAAGCAATCATTGGAAGATTCTACAGTGTGATTCTTCATTCTAAATTACGTTAGTGCAGTTTCAGAAAGAGACACATGGTACTACTCTTAAGCTATAGCCCTTCTTTCTCCACCTTGAATACTACAATTCTAGGTTAGTTCTATCTCAAGCTTGGTCTAGAGCAATAAAGCTTCAGTACATATGCCATAAATAGACCTAGTCAGAAAAACAAATTTAAAAGTAATATAAGTAAAACCTTCTGCTTTTTCTATACTGTAGATCTGAAAGATGCACAATGTTTCATGTAAAAACTGTAAGGCCATGAGCCAAGTGAAGCAGTCAATGGCTTCAACATGTTGGGTTTTAATTTTGGCCCTGCAGGCAATTATCTTCACATGCTGGTGCTTGGAGATCTTTATTGGACTTATCATCTCCAAAATAGAATGTGATTGTATAAGGCCTTTAGCAACAAACAAACAAAGAAACACAAACAACAAAGAACCCTGTAGATAACGGAAATTAAATTTATACTTCTCCTTCTCATCCTTATTGTTAATTTTTACCACAGACGCCATAACTATGTAAAAGTGCACAGGATTTAAAATTTTTAACAATACACGCATACATTATCTATTAGTCCCTCAGCTAGTAGAGTGCCTTAGATCATCACATATGCTGTCACCATTTTTTCCAGCAGGACTGTTGTACATATGGAAGCCTCTAGCCCTTTGCTCTTCATATCCATTCTGGGCAATATTGTGGCAACTTGTCCTTGTAATACTGACTGTGGAATATTTTGAATATCTTTCCTCAGTAAAGAATAAGGTTCTACAGGTACCTTTTCTTTAACAATCCATGGCTCAATTGAAAATAATTTTACTTCTTTCAAATTTCAAAGGTTATAAACAGAAGTAGAGAAAATTAGTAGAAATGAACTGTTTCTCTGCAAATTCCACATGCCTTTCAGGATAAGGAATTCCTATCAGAATTAGTCTAATGTCAAATCATATGAAATTGGAGACTGAAAGTTAAAGTAAAAAAGTTTGGATAGCTACATAGATATTCCTACAGGAAAATAACACTGTTCCCTTCTCTTTTAGGGGAGGATTCATCAATTAGATTTGAATGATTTCTAGAATTCAGAGCAAACAGAGCCACCGAATTCTATGTGGTTAGCATGGGAATATGCTGAGATTGCTTTATGGATAAACATTGATAAGTGAGATTAAGAAGGAGAAACCCATTGACTTACACTTTTAGCAGTTATGATTCACAAGCATATAATTAATGCACAGAGTCCACAAACATCCATAGTATAGTCATAAAGGCCAATTGTTAATTTGACAGAATCTAGATTCCCCCAGGATACATATCTTTGGGTATGGCTGATAAATGATATCTTGATCAGCAAACCTGAGTTGGGCCACTGTGCATAAAGCACCACTCTTCGACTGGAATCCTTAATAAAATGGATAGAGGGATTTAAGCCACTCCATACATTCATCACTCTCTGCATCAGGCCATGGGTGTAGATGTGAGCAGTAATGTCAGTCTGCTGCTATATGGACCAATGTTATATCTTGTTACTAAAATATCAATAGTGTTATGCTTGATCCCCATCCTTTACAACAGACTTAATTAGAATATAAGTATTTTTAAGGCTGGGAATCAGTAACTGTGCCTGTTCATGTGTAGATGGAACATCTATAGCACCCCTGCCTCAGAACTCAGGGAACATCACAGTAAATGGGAGTAATGTATGTAAGAGCTAGAGGATAGTGAGGGGTACTTTGAAAAGTTGTCCTCCAGATATGACATGATTATTATAAACACAAGCTCGCAGAAGCTATGGTTAACTGCATGAGATCTCCATAAGACCAAAAAGACTAAAAAATTCCAGCATGGAGCACAGAAAGGTTCTGGATCCCTCACCACTAGCTAAGGAGTGAAGAAGAGAAAACTATTTGGTGTCAGGGGAATCCTTGGTATGCTGTTCACACCTTAATGGATTATACCACACATTTATCAATGAATAACCTAATTGGATTCAGTGGAGTATTTAAAAACAACATGGTCAGGAGAAAAATGAGAGATGGGGGCATGTAGGGATAGAATGTGAAATAGATATGCCCAAGATACACCTTAAACACATATGATAATATCAAAACTATGTTAGGAAAACACATACATGTTGGTTTTACATACACATGTGTGGATAAATAGATGATAGATTGATGATGGATGGATAGATAGATAGATAGATAGGCAAAAGGCATCTTCAGGTGATTGCTCACAGTCTATGCACATCTAAGAGCTAGTGTTCAGTGCACAAAGAGACTTGTTGAGAAGCCTGACCATCTGAGTTTGACTCCTGGAATACAGATGAGAAAGAACTGACTCCTACAAGGTGTTCTCAAATTTCCATGTGTGCACCATGATATATGTGTGCTTGGACATATGTGAGTGATTACAAGAACACTCTCACACACAAATTGACTAGTGTTTATGAAGTACTACTTCCAATAATTTTACTTTTTCCAAAAAGTGTGCTTAAAGTTCATTTGATTTGTTAAAGAGTTAGAAAATGTTGGGACCCAACACCCTCACCATCAGTACATTTTTGTGTTTTGCATGTGTTTTGATGACCATTCTCCTTAAACATGCTAGCAGGATAGCCAATCAGAATTTGGAATAGTAGTTCTCGGTTTATTTTGAAGGCAGCAAGAAGAGAACAAAATCAAAACATAATTCGGTAAAAGTTATTGAAGGAGGGTGATATAAAAGCAAGTAAACAGGAAGAAATAAATGCCTATAAGGTAGTAAGCCCAGGAAAATGGGTTAACATCTAAAACCATTCTGAAAATTCTTTGTTGAAAATCAGACAGTAAAATTATTACTCTTGTCTTGTAATTTTTATAAAAATAAACATTAAATATTTTTGCTTTACTAAAGGCAAAGCCCACTCCAATTTTTATCAAGCGCTGAGTTCATTCATTATGCCTTAGTGCAGGCATAATAGATTTCCTGAAACCTTTATGGGAATGCAGTTTAAGTAAAGAAGAGAAAGTCTCCATTCATTCGTTTCTTCATTCACTGTTTGTTCAGGCACACATTCTTTTATTCACTCATTGTTTACGGTAATGTAATAGGTCAGTTTATGGGAAAACTGCCAAGACATTGGCTTGACATCATTTGAAAAGAGGGCAAAGCAGAATGAAAAGCCTATACAGGATTTATATTTGCCTTTGAAAACATACCCACATACGGTTTTAAATAAGGCTATGAAGGTTACAGCACCAAAGCAAGTATCAAAAGTGAGGTGCATGCTCTTATAAGTTGCAATTGATATTCTCTGTGTCTTTGCCATGAAGATGTTAAAAACTGCCCCCAAATCAATTCACCCAGCCATGCCTCTCTATATAATCTTTCCACAGCACTTTGGCTTTGGGATAAATATAAATTAGAAGTGAATGCTGTGAGAAAGATCTCTCTAGCTAGCCCATTGGGTCATTATTTTTTAAACATAAATAAAATCGAACTGTAATTTATAGCTAGGAGTTCTCTGAGGTTTACATCCTCTTCTTCCCTATATTTTCTTCTCTCATTATAAATTAATGACACTGAGCAACAGAGCTTTGCTGGGGATCGGTGTAAAAAATGTCAGTAGAAATTATGAGTCTTTGTCTAGAAGGATTTGAGATAAAAGAAAAGTTCTGCATAGGAGTTTCTTAAAAGACACCATATCATGGCCTCTTCACTTGCTATTCATATATAGGTCATTTAAAATGCGTCTTTCCTTCTGTCTCCAAAATTTCATACTAGTAGACTATATGTGGATACCTTAGTTTAGACGTAAGCAAAAATAGTTACAGCTCTGCATAAAAAATTAACCCTTGAAGCTAGAGCAAATATAATGTGTGATTTACTATTTGTGGAAAAAAGAGGCAGGTACAGCACTCTTTGGTTATCTGGGTATAACATACTTATGTCTACAAAGGAACTGAGTTATCACATAGGTCCTCAGTTACACCTTCACATCTTTTAAAAATAATGACATTTTTTAACATCAAAAATTCTGATTAACCTTCCATCTTCCCCCTCCCTCTCTTCCTCCCTTCCTCCCTCTCTCGTCCTCCTTTCCTCTGTCCTTCACTCCTTCTCCCTCTCTTTCCTCTTCTTTGTCTTCCTCCCTTTCCCTCCTTCCTTCCATGTCATCTGCTTGTCACACAAAAAACATTTGCTCTTCTATATTCTCTTTTTTCAGTTAAATAGTACTTTATATTTAAAAATTCTTCATCTAATTTTGTAATTATATTGAAAATATGGAGGTCATGTGAGAAAATGTCCATAAATTTTTTGTAATATGAGAGGAAATGAAATACAGAATCACCTAACCAGAGCAGTTGCCACTTACCAGGCATTTCACTCTCTAATCAACCACCACATAAAAGTATTAAGTGGGAAGCCAGAAATATTTAATTCATACAGCTTAAAGTTCTCAGCATTCTGTATATTATGATAAAATCTCAGATTACTATACTTTTGGTCTTCACTGAATCTCAATTCATTCCTTTGTTCTATTCATACTAGCTAGCATAACCAGAGTATATGCATTACCCACTAGAGAATAGTCTTTTTCATGGTGAGATGTATATTATGGTCAAGTAATTAGTTCAAAGAAAGACTGTGCTCATATAACTTTTATTACAGTTTGTTATTATAAATTTCCTGTTCCACAATTATTTTATTAGTCTATTCTTTTTTAATTTTATATATATATATATATATATATATATATATATATATATATATCCACATCACCACCCCTGTCTCCAGGAGGATGTCCCCACCACCCACCATCTACCCCACCAGACCTCTAAACACCCTGTTTTAGTTGGTGTATGCAGCCTGGCTGTTGGGCCAGTATCTGAGAAATCTCAGAAGTCCAGGTTAATTGAGACTGCTGGTCCTCCTACAGGGTGGCCCTCCTCTTCAGCTTCTTTAACCTTTTCCCCAATTCAACCACAGGAGTCAACAGCTTCTGTCTATTGGTTGGGTTCAAATATCTGAGTCTGACTCTTTCAGCTACTTGTTGAGTCTTTTGGAGGACAGTCATGATAGGTCCATTTTTGTGAGTGCTCCATAGCCTCAATAATAGTGTCAGGCCTTGGGACCTCCCCTTGAGCTGGATTCCACTTTGGACATGTGTCTGGACCTTCTTTTCCTCAGACTTCTCTTCATTCCCATCCCTGTAATTCTTTCAGACAGGAACAATTATGAGTCATAGCTGTGACTGTAGGATGGCAACCCCCCCCCCAACTTGACTCCCCGTCTGTCTTTCCCTTGGAGGTGGGCTCTAAAAGTTCCCTCTTCCTTCATCTAAGGTCCCTCCCTTTGTGTCCTGAGAATCTTTCACCTCCCAGGACTCTGGTTCATTCTGGAGGGCACCCCCAACCACATACCTTCCGCGGTTGCCTATTTCCATTCTTTCTGCTGGCCCTCAAGGCTTCAATCCTTTTTCCTCACCTAATAACAGATCTGATTCTCCTCTTTCCCTCTGTCTACTTCTCCTCCAGGTCTCTCCTTCCCTCCCCACTGTGATTTCATTTATCACCAACATAAGACAATGCCTTATGGTAAAAATTTTCATCTTTGTTATTGCTGTTTAGAATATCTGGTATATTATTCTTATCCCTCTCATCATATTGATTGATTATTTTTGAGCTACTTAAAACTTTGCATGAATACTTTCATTAGCCGAGCATCTTACAAGGTTAAGGGCAAGTATGTGCAACACATTTCTGGACTCACCTAAAAAATGTTGAGTTTTTTAAAAATCATTCCTTGATTTGATGATGTTTAAGTGGAAGTATCTAAAATATGGTTTTCTTTCTATTGCTATAAAGAGTCTTCTTATTCCTGGGGATTTAGATTTAGGGCTTTGTCAAGAAAACCACAGAGTGGACACATAGAAAGGTTCATAAGTAATCTTAGAGGATTGTTCATTCAAATGCTTGATTCCAGACAGATTACTATTTCTTACTTAGTGACATTAAAAAATATTTATTGTTAAATGAAAAGTTACAGGTAGCATCAGCAGATAACTGTGGCTTGTTAGATATAATACTCTGTTTCACATTAGGCATTTTATTTAATATTAATAACTTAAATTTTAGTTAAATTATTTATTCTCATTCTATAAGATGTATTAATTAATGTCGGAGACTTCTTACTCAAGGTGAGAAAGCTGGTCCTGGAAACAGTTGTAACAGAACTGAGTATGGTGTAATACCATAAGATCTTCATGTTGAACAAGAAGCCTAAAACTCACATGTGGCATTGTTTGCTTATTGGTATTTTTCTAAGAAAATAAACCTTGAATTCCTGCCACTAATAATATAAATATATTTAAACTTGATGTTTTTGTTTTCTCAAAGTATTATGAATTAAGATGTGGATGAAATGGAAGCACGGCATAGACTGGCATCAGTTTCTATTTTGAAATCAATACACTAGAATGTTTTTATTGCGTTATACAAGTTACAAATGTTTATTATACTTCAGAGTGATGATGCCAGATAGAATACTGTCATTATAAATATGATAATTCTGTTCTTGATTGTATGCTTATGTCAAAAGCCCTATTGAGATGGGAATGCTTATAACACAGATGTAATAAAAAATCCCTTTATTCACTTATGGCCAGTAAAACAATATTAGAAGATGATATATTCCAGATTCCTTCTGGTTAGTGAGTTGTGTCTCATTATTCTCTATTATATTTATTGTTTGTTGAGATATAATTTCTAGACATCTTATCTTCACTGTTAATATCTCTGCAATGACCTATATTATAAATTATGTATCCATACCTAAGTGGTAAAGATATAGATTTATGAAAATAATAATAGTAAATGGGCATAAGGCAACTATCAGATTGAAAGGGGACAAGACAAAACATGCTAGAGATCCTAGTACTTATTGATAGTGGGAGTTGGGTTTCTGTGAGTGCCACTGTACCCTGGGCCCTCAGTCAGGAGGAATTGCTTCTCTAAATAGGGATATATAATCTCAGCATAAATTTATATTTATTACAGAGAATAAAGTAGATTGACATCAATTAACTTTGTATTTCAAATGTTTCTTTGCTAGGATATAGTATAAACATAATGAATGAACAGGAAAGTGAATTAATAGCACATACATTGATATGTGTTTATATGATGTTGTTTATTATAGAAACATGCAAGAAATTTGAAAAATAAAAAAAAAAAAAGAGTTTAAAAGAGAGAGCAAGAGTCAGCAGTGATGTGGGGCAAAATATCTACCTGAGGATAGACTTGATCCTTATTTTAGATTGTAACCCTAAGACTCACCTGCCTTTAATAGGAAGATGAGAAGTGTTACAGTTTTGAATCAGTTTCATAAGCACTAGGCTAAAACTCATAATGAAGATCTTTGGACTCACATAGTATGTTAGATAGAAGTCCTCAGTGAAGAATGTTATGGATATTTTGTTAAAGTCTGTCTACTATGGAACAACAACAGTTATGCCTTTCCTACTGTTTGCAGAACTCCTACAAAGAAAAGTTAGTATCTGTTATGACATAGTTTATGCTACAAGATGCTTTCTTTTATTTGATACTTTTCAAAAGAAAGCATTGATTCTTGGGTCATATCTTTGATTGTATGCATTTGACAAACTCACCAGATGGTACATACGTCTGAAAAAGTTGACTTAAGCCCTAAATATGCTTTGTTGCAGTTCTTTGATTTAACCAGATAATATTGGTCAAACTGCTAAATGGAAGTCTTTTCCTTTCTCTTAAGGAAACAGTAATCTCTTGCAAACATCTTGTTCTACAGAATATGCATTTATCCACAGAGATATTTACACAAGGAATAGTTGTAAAGTCAGTCACTAATGTTTCTTTTATTTATTTATTTACATCCTAATATCAGCTCCCCCAACCCAGTCCCCTCTCACACAGATCTTTCCCCCATTATCTATTCCACCTTCTCTCTGAGTGGGGCAGGGGGAGACCCTAGCCCCTGTCTCATTCCACCCTGACTCATTAAGTTACCATAGGACTAGGAGCATCCTCTTCTACTGAGGCCACACAAGGTAGCCCAGTTAGCAGAACTGGACCTATAAGCAGGCATTAGGGACAGCCCTGGCTCTAGTTGTGGTACCCACATGAAGGCTGCACTTCTGCTAAATATGATGGGAGTTGTCCTAGATACAGCTTAGGCTCACTTTTTTGTTGATGGTTCGGTCTCTGGGAGCACCCAAGTTGAGTTTGTTGGTAATCCTGATAGAATTCCCATCCCTGCCCTCTTCAGGTCAGTCAATCATTCCCCAAGACTTCCACTAGACTCATGAGCTCCATCTAACTTTTGGCTGTAGGTCTCTGCCTCTCAGAGGACCATGAGGCTAGGCCTATGTCTCCAAGCATAACAGAGTACCATTAATAATGTTAGGAATTAGTTCTTGTCCATGGGATGTGTCCCAATTTAAGACAGTCATGGTTGGCCATTACCTCTGCCTCTGCTCTACCTTTGTACCTTTACATCTTGTAGGCAGACACATTTTATTTCAAAAGTTGGATGGTGGGTTTCTGTCCTCCACTGGGAGTTTTGCCTGGCTACAGGAGGTGGTAACTTCAGGATCCATATTCCCACTGCTAGGAGTCTCAGTTAGAGTCACTCCCATAGACAACCTGGAGCTTCACACCACATTCCAGCTTTGGCACATTAGAGATTCCCTTGCCCTACACACCCACCGATTAAAGCACTAGGCCTGTGAAGCAAAGGAAAAGAACATGAAGACTGATACAATGTCTAGGTTTTAATGTTTCTGAGACAAGATATTAGCTGTAATGTCTTGTTCATATTATACATAATAAAAAACACATTAGTTTGTACCTGTAATTTATTCAAGGTAGACTCCTTTTGAATTGTATTGAGGATTACATGGTACATTATGAAAATATGTTTATATAATTTTTGAAACAAAGGGGTACTACCATTGAGCCTATAAAATGAAAACAAATAGAGAACTATTTAAAATGCACAAAGGTGTCAGATTATGATTAATTAGAAAGTTAAGTTTCTTTAGAATGTTCCTCTGTCATTCTTATTCAGACACAAGCTGCAAATCAAGAGTACTCAATCACCAAGCTCTGTGGGGCATTCTATTTTCTGGGAGAAGCTTGACACATTTGGACTTTTGTGATATATGGACTCTATTCTAACAAAGAGATCAACAAATAGTTCATCCAAATACCTTTGACTCAGGAGAAAACTAAAGACTTTTAGGTGCAAACCTGAAATATTCTTGGCCATATGCATAATGACTGAAATTAGCATAGGTTTACACAGTACACAGTTCCTTTAGAATTTACATGTCTTTGAAAGGAACAGAAGGCTATAAATTTCCTATGGGAAAAGTCTCTTTAGGGCCTGAGGGTTTGAAACCAAAGGAGTCTAATGTGAGAGGCCTGTACTGCATCCTTGAGAGAACAAAAATAGTTCTTCGAGAGACTACTGTGTTATGATAACTTTTGAAAACTGTTTCTTTTGTGAAAGAAGCAGTCTTACCCTTTAAGGAACACTAGTAATGAATGGCTTCTCTGTTTGCCCTGCTTATTGCAAGATGATATAAGATAAAAACTCAACATTTGACCCCATCACCAGAGTTTCCTCATAGAAATGTTTCCATAAAAAAGGCGAAAAGTCAGGAAAGTGAAGAAGAATGAGCGACAAATATAGAGAAAAGAGATGAGGAAAACATTGTAGTAGACCCAAATGGAAAGGAAAATATGCTATATCGTCAAATTTAGAGGTTTGTACCTAAGCTTAAGCTGGCCAGTATATTTCTCTACTAGAAGACTGTAACCCATTGACAGGTAGCTTACTCCTTCAGAATATAAGCACTGCCCAAGTGTCAGGCATACCTCAAGAGAAGGAATAAAATCCTACTCCTATGAGACACATAGGCAGGGGATCTTTTGAACAAAGTACAAAGGTATCCCGTATATCTTTATCTGTATAGGTCATAAATCTTATGCAATAATCATATGACCATGTGATTGATTCCCAAGGCTTTCATCTCCAATGTCTCTCCTAGTATTTCCTTTCAATCATAGGAACTCTGCCGGTTGATTTGTGTATGGGTCTATGATAGAATCCATGGTTGTAATAATATACACTGTGTGTGTTCCAAATTCCTATTAATCAGTTAAAGCTATCCTTCTAATATTTTGAGATGGATAGTAGAAAACATTGTTCCAGCTTGGGATAATTTCAATCTAGCCATAAAACTTTTAATATAGTATTTTTCAATATCTTTTTATTGGATATTTTCTTTTTTTCTATTAGATGTTTTCTTTATTTACATTTCAAATGTTATCCCCTTTCCTGGTTTCCTTTCAGAAAAAACCCTATTCCCTCCCACTCCCCTTGCTCAGCAACCTACCCTCTCCTACTTCCTGGCCCTAACACTTTCCCCCCACACTGGGACATAGAGCCTTCACAGAACGAAGGGCTTTTCCTCCCATTGATGACCAACAAAGCCATCCTCTGCTACATATGCAGCTGAAGTCATGGGTTCCTCCATGCATACTCTTTGGTTGGTGGTTTAGTCCGTGGGAGTTCTGGGGTACTGGTTAGTTCATAATGTTGTTCGTCCTATGGGGCTGCAAACTTCTGTTCAGCTCCTTAGGTCCTTTCTCTAGCTCCTCCATTGGGGACCCTGTGCTTAGTCCACCTCTGTATTTGTCAGGCACTGGCGGAGTCTCTCAGGAGACAGCCATATTAGGCTCCTGTCAGCAAGCAATTGTTGGCATCCACAATAGTGGCTGGTTTTGGTGACTCTAAGTGGAATGGTTCCCCAGGTGGGGCAGTCTCTGGATAGTATTTCCTTCAGTCTCTGCTCCACACTTTGTCTCTGTAACTCCTTCCATGGTTTTTTTTGTTCCCCCTTCTAAAAATGACCAAAGTATCCACACTTTGATCTTCCTTCCTCTTGAGTTTCATATGGTTTGTTTTCTTTATTTACATATCAAATGTTATCTCCTTTCCTGCCCCACCCCACAAAATCCCTATCCCATCCCCCATCCCGCTGATTCTATGACCATGACCGTGTTCATCCACTCAACAACTCCTGCCTCCCTGCCCTTACATTCCCCTATACTGGGGCATTGAGCCTTCACAGGACATAAGGCCTCTCCTCCTATTGATGCCCAACAAGGACATCCTCTGCTACATATGTGACTGGGGCCATAAGTCCCTCCATGTGTACTCTTTGGATAGTGGTTTAGTTCCTGAGACCCCTGGGGTGTCTGGTTGGTTGATATTGTTGTTCCTCCTATGTGGTTACAAACCCCTTCAGCTCCTTCAGTCCTTTCTCTAACTGTGTATTTCATATATGAATCCAATGTATCTTGATCATGTTCCCCCACATTCCTTCTCACTTTTCTCAGATTCCATACTTCGCACTCATGTCCACTTCATATATTTTCTTTGACTCTGAATCATAATCACTCTCTTTTAAAAATATTTAAATATCTGCATGTCATTGTTTGAATATGAGAATATTTAACACAGATAATATTGAAGTAGAAGAAAAATGTCACACACGAATTTTCAGAATAGCAGATTGTATAAAACTAGAGAAATAAGGCAACAGAGAAAACATATGAGGGGGTTCTCTACAACTTCATACTGTCTGCTTTATCAATGATACTGACAGATAACACAAGTGTGGTTTATTCTCCTTTGTTATTGGTCCCAGTTAAATAGATAGAGGAAACAAATTCAGAAGCAGAATTTGGAGAACCACTGTGTCTTGCTGAGCTCTGTTGCCATCTGTAAATTCAGATACTATGCTATGCTATAGTTATCTCTTTCTATCATAAAGTGACTTTTTTTCCCTAAACATTACTTTCTTTAAGGCTCATTTTTCTTATCTAAATATATGGAAGAATACCTACTTCACAAGGTGACTTTTAGGATTAAAAGATAGCAGACTTGTATCTCTGCTTATACAGATCTATTTGGTTTCTAGATTTACTTAGTAGGAGATTGAAGAGTAATTTCTTATAGGAAAGTATAGTATGGTTTAAATATATTTGAATTCAGGACTTCCTATAAGAAATGATTTTGAGAAAGTCAGGATTTATTTTAAAATCCAGGATATCTGTGGAAGACTTTTATACATGAATTACAAGGAAGATTTAACCTAGTCCTCTTGACCTTGGAGTTAGAAGGGTCCTGTACCTATCATTCAGCTCTAGGTCTAGCATAGTGTCTAAAAATGAAGATGTGTCCCAGAAATGCTAGCAAAGGCCCCCAGTAAAAGGAGAACATGAAGCCTGAACTAGCCCTCTTCTGTAACCAGGACATTCAAGCAGTCCTCTAAATGACTGAATTGCCTCTCCAGCTTCTGGTTAGTTATTTCTTTTCTTTTTTTTTTTTTTAGAT
>NC_034592.1:81856628-81864201 GCF_900095145.1 Mus pahari
CACTAAGGATGATATCCTCCAGATACATCCATTTGCCCAAGAATTTCATAAACTCATTGTTTTTAATAGCTGAGTAGTACTCCATTGTGTAAATGTACCCCATTTTCTGTATCCATTCCTCTATTGAGGAACATCTGGGTTCTTTCCAGCTTCTGGCTATTATAAATAAAGCTGCTATGAACATAGTGGAGTATGTGTTCTTATTAGATTTTTTCTGTTTTATTAAATTTTAGTATGACTGTGTGATGCTAAATCTGAGTGACCTCATCTTGGTTTCATCTTCTAAGGTCTATACTTAACTGAAATCTATGCTCTTCCATTATTTTTATTTAACAGTAATAGAAATATCTATTAATAAAAGATACATAATTAATTATGATGTAAATTTCATAGTTTTACTTAGAATTTACAAAATTCTAATGCAAAATTGCTTTGTTTATCTTAGATCATATTTTGTATACAAACTATTTTTCTTATTTAAGTAAATTAAAATAATAATCTATGTTCCTATCCCTTACTTGAATAAAGAAAGAGCTTTATTCAAGTTTTTGATAACTGAAATTAAACTTTATTTTTTTTTCTTTATTTGAATGATGAGACTAATAGATATCCCATCCTTGGAGAGCAGAAAGAACACATTCTTGGAAAAGGGTACTCAATAACATAATACTTAAAGAAATAACTGTCATAGAGTCAGGTATTGTAACTCCTCAGTGTCAAATGTTTTTCATAATAAAATTGTATTTCAATTAAAAAACACATTTTAATGAAATTTGATACATTGATCAATAACTTTTATGGATATCTTATCTTTCATTGATCTAGACAGATTTTTTAATATATTATCTGTACAGATGCAAAATCATGATGACATGTAATACACTTATTTTGAAACTTCTCTGTATGATTACTCTTAGTGAAAATAGCAGCAATCAAATTGCTTCTAGTGAAGTCAGGGGTAATAAAAATATAGCCTTGACTAAGCTGTAGTTCTAATTATGTACTTTAATTTTACTTGATATAGGAATTACCGAAGGAACAAAGAATAATGCATGTATTTTGACACAATGGAGACATCCTGACACCTCTTCAGAATCTCAGTAAATTAACTGAATTCAAGCTTGGCAAACAGGAAAACTGGTACAAAGACAACTTGATACAGGTATGCGAGAGCTATAATTTACACTGCTAAAATCCTTCAAAGATCATTGACGGTGGGGTTGTTAATTACTTTTCAGATAATTATAATGTTTCTTTGGTACATCTGACAGCTTCTGTTCCCTCCCATATGTACACATGTGGATGTCAGCATATGGCTAGAAGTCTGGCCATTTCATCTTGTTTACTTGGGCCTTTAGTCAGCTACAAAAGAATGAAACAGGAAAGTACCCACCTCATAAAACTTTTACTACTGGAGATTTATGCAGAATGATGGGGAGTCAAACTGTTACTCAAACAGATGTTTCCACCTGCTGCTCTGGGAATTTAAAGGGTGGTAAACAGGCCTGCCAGGATTCAGAATGAAAGGAGGGACAAATGGTGATGTGCCACCTTTCTCTTGTTTTGAAAATGGGGCAGCATTTGGATCATTAATATGGAACAAAGCATTTGGGAAAGGTAACTGTCTTTATTCTCCCTTTGGTGGCTTACTGATTGGAAAACTTGATGCGTTGACAGCATGAATGTATTTTCTGTTGGATTATTGGGAAAGCTGTTATTGCTTGAATGAACCTATAAGGAAGAATGAAACTGTTAGTGACCCAACACAAATGGCTCTGTGTGGGCTGAGATCTTGGTTACAGCCTCCATTCTTGTTAAATCTTGTGCCATTTAGAGTCAAAGCAAGCCAGCCACCCTGCTGAGAGAAATGCAAGTAGCCTGCTTGTTCAACTGCAGTTTCACTGTGATAGAACAAAACAAAAGGTTCATATGGCTTAGACATTCAGCACCATTCATGATAAGGGAGAAGTTAGTAGTTGCCATGTTAACAAATACTTACTTGAATTCCCGACAGTTACAGTGCTTTAAAAGGATGGGAAGAGATGTTATTTGGAAACCTGAAACCAAGTAGGTTTTACTCAGGAAGTCGTCTGCCAATATTTATCTGCCTCTAAGTTGTATTGTAATGTGGAAGAAAATTGTTTCTATGTCTTTTTCAAAATATTTTATAGTTGATATGCTATAAGAAAACGAATGAGTTCTCTTGAGATAATTTTGGTATCAAACTTATTTATTTTATGATTTATAATGTCCTTTGCTTATTTGGAATAGGCATCTACTGTCTTTCTGCATTATGTTGTATTTGAATCTCCCTGAATGTTACTATAACAACAGTGTTTTTTGTTACCTACTTAGCCACTACTGACTCAGTGAGGAAGGAGCCATAAGGGTCTTTATTGCTAGGTCATGCTGAATCTTAGGGAGATGTGCACCTTTATTCATTTACTTTTTAAAATAGACTTCTTTCATGCAATATATTCCCATCAGTGTTTCCCTTTTCCTAGTTCCTTCTAGAATCTCCTTGGTTCCATACCCACTCAACTACATGCTTTCTTTTCTTGTTAGAAAACACACAGGAAAAAACAAAACAACAACAGTAAAAAAAATCTAAAATAGAACAAATCAAATAATAGCATATTTCTTTTCTTTCTGATTTCTTTTCATCATTTTCATTATTTTTTTTTAAATTAACTTCTGTTTATTTGGTTTGTTATATTGTGAAGATGTGTCACCTTAAGCGATGGTACAAGGGTGGTACATGTTTTTCTTTCATCTGCTTAGAAAAGAAGAAAGCCAGGAAAGGGGACAACATTTGAAATATAAATAAAGAAAATAACTAATAAAAAAGAAGAAAGCCTTTTCTCTATGTGGTCTTCTCTGATGTCACTATCGTGTGGAGTTTGAAGGACCTTGCTATATGTGGCCTGCTGAAGATTAGAATCTTAATTTCCTATTAAGGGTTTTCTGTCTTTACAAGAGTTGAGTTATGGTCACATTTTTTGTTTCTTATGAATAATTGGATAAAATTATGTGAAAGTTTTCTGTCTGTCTTTTTTTAAAAATAGATTTAGCATTTATTTATTTGTTTGGTTGGTTGCTTATTTTTTAAAACTTCTCTGTGCATGTATGTATCCTATGATGTGTATATTAAGATAGAGAGTGATCCAGATAACAATTTATGGGAGTTGGATCTCTACTTCTATTTTGTGGATAACAGGGATTTAACTTCTCAAGCCTTAGTAGGAAAGATTTCCCTATTGAGCCATCACGACAGCTGGGATATGCTCTTTCTTAATAACCTTCCATTCCTTGTTTAGTAAAATCAAATATCTTTTTCTCTCTTTTTGTCTGACTCTGTATTTGTCTCTGTCTATGCTTCTGTCTCTCTGCTGTTATGTCTTTCTAACCTATGTATGTGAGTATGTGTGCATGTATGGCAGTGTGTGTGTGTGTGTGTGTGTGTGTGTGTGTGTGTGTGTGTGTGTGCCAGGGATGAGAAATAAAGAAGACAAAGTCAATTCTAGGGTCAGGAAGTCTTGCACAAACTGGTGACTTATGCCAAAAAGTTTATTATAAAGTACAGCATTTTATATACTATTTGCATGGGAGTGAGTGAAAGGGGGATTGCCAATGTTGGCAAAGAGAATATGGGATACCTCAGATAGAGTTGTCAAAGGAGAAAAAGGCAGATCTCAAGAAGCCACAAACATTATTCCTCCCCATAATTAGATAGACATTGCTAAGACAAAGAGCAAACATTCCATTTGTCCTTTTATCAGGGCCTCTGAGAAAGTCTTGGATTGGTCTCACTGTGTGTGTGTGTGCGTGTGTGTGTGTGTGTGTGTGTGTGTGTGTGTGTGTGTGTGTGTTTGTTTGTTTGTTTGTGTGTCTAGGATGTCTTTTAGCCCAGGTTACTTATCTCAGACTTAACTACGTAGCAGAGACATGCCATAACTCAAGATCCTCATGCTTATACCTGCTAATTTCTAGAATTACAGATGTATCATCATACTTAATATGCACATATAGTTTTTATTATCAAATGCCCACATATTGTTCTCAACTATTACCAAAGAGAGTACTACCATAGTCTCTTGTTTCACATTTGGATTGTAGCCTGTCTGCAGGTCACATATTGATGCTAGATATCCATCTCATACAATCCTAAATGAAATATATACAATGAAGAATTTTTAAAGAACACTGTGTTGAAAAGATTATGTAGGATGATTACTCATTAAGGCAGCAATTAATTCTACCACTAAGCATAGTTTAAAGAGGAATTCTGAATTTTATTAACTTATAAAACCCATTAGGTTGAGGAATCATATAAATAATAGCTACAGAGTTACTTAAAGCAAGGGCTTTATCTAGGAATAGAAAACGCTTTTGACACAAGGAATCAGAGCCAGTGTTCTCTAGTACTTCATTCCTGAGCCAAAGATGCACCTGGCTTGAACAAACCAGCAAGAGCCCTGATGGAAAGCAACAGGAATGTAGCTGTTTGGAATTCTGGTGAAACAGAAGGCAAGCCTCTGTCAGTCACCAGGAAAACTTGCCAGCAGCAGAGGCAGTAGGAACACTATGCTTGAGATCCTTCCTGACCTGTGTTAGGACCCCTGTGGGAATCCTCTGTACAAAAGTCAGGATACACTTAGCGAATTTTCAAAATAATAAATGTTCTTAGGATTATACAAGGATAAAGATTTCTCGTTTCTCTTTGGTTTCATAATAAAAGATTTACTCTTTGAAAGAAAAGCTTCCCAGGGTTAACTCCAGGCTGCAAAATAAACAAAAAGAATATGGTTTTAAGACAGGTTATGAATAATTTATGTTTAAAGCAACTTTACATTTACCAACAATATTTTAGTAGAACAAAAATTATGAGGATATCCTATTGCTAATAATCAAGGAGTATTTACACATGACATGCTTTGTTTTATGAAAATTGATTTTAACATGTTTATCTGCATAAAACAATTAGAAGGAAAACACCAAACTTAAAACGTTCCAGATTTTGGGATCTAGTGGAAACATTCTGTATGTTATTGAAACTGTAGTTGCCACCAATTTTCATAATCACAGGGCAAACACTAATTGAGATATACAATAACACATATCAACAGAAAATAAACTCATTTTATATGTAAAATGTAAGGCTCTGTGAAGTATCAGATTAAAATGCATGCTATATATATTTACAATAGCTTTAAAATATTATTTATTAAAAACCAAAGGATCCTTATAAGACACATTACAATATTATTGTAAACTAAAACAGCATTCATTATCCAAAACAATAACAGAGAAAGCATTTTATTAGGAACAGAAATTGCTATATATAAAACTATATGTAAAAAGATATTTGAATATTATTTTTAGGAAAACCACATAGAGAGGTTATGTTTTATCTTTATTTCTCTATTTATTTTATAGCTCTTTCTCTTTGAGTAATAACACTGAAATATATGTCTCACAGTACAGCAGAACAGGCCAGAGCAGCACTGAAGATTTTAAAGGAATTCACTGGGATACAGAGACTCTTTCACAAAATACTTTGTTGATTTGCAAAGGTAAACATAGAATATATAAAAATTTAAATGAATCAAAAAATAAAGAAAGGAACAGAATCTTGTTCCACCATCATTTTGATTTGCATGGGAGTTTTGCAGGGGTGTTGCTCATGAGTAGTCCACACTCACAGTATTTAGCTAAAGTCTGAAAAGTGAGAGATTGACTGCTCTGAGACACATCAGAAAAACACGCATCCCCTTGCCACACTTTAGTTTATGCAACCTAATTTCAGAAGTTTCTAGATATATACAAGTCACTTTTAAAATAAAAATAAGTGTATAGAGTGGAAGTTCCCATCTTGCATACTCCTACTAGATGAAACAATCCATTAACAGTACATCATTTTCTTCTCTCAACTATTTATTATATTTTATTTTTTAATTCAGTTTTTACACTCGATATTCCACCCCAACACACACACACACACACACACACACACACTCCGACTTCTCCATGTCCCACACTTCCTCCCATCAAGTATTTCTTTTAGAGATAAAGGTACTGAATACCATGGAAATTCCTAAAGCTTGATTTCTTAGAGTTTACATTATATAAATACTTCATACTCATGTTGTGAGCACAATGAAATATATCTGCACTAATGCAAAACTTTTCACAGCACACATTTACTGTTCAAGAAATGAAACCATAAAGCACAAATTTCAAGGCAGCAAAACTATTTGAGGCAATCATTCTATTTGAGAAAATGGTGTGCATCTATTATGGAGAGCAACTTACAAAGTGAGTGCTGTGAACAGAGGAGATATAGTAATCATAAATTATGGGGTTAATGGATGTTCATATCACACTTGGAAATGGCAAAGTAGAATGAGATGGTGTCCTTAGAAAAACAAATATCTATGTAAATAAATAGATCTCTAATTTACAGTGTTTGCCCCATTGTGTAATATAAATACGTTGAGCATTTCAACCACCAATATGATATCATTGAATACAGAATTGGCAAACAATAGGTAGAATATTCTATCGTTGGCTCCTGCAAATTGCCTCTATTCCTCTGCTGGAAAAAATTCTGCTGTTGCTTTCCTAAGACACTGTCACAGAAACCATGCCATATAATTTCCTATTGGCTGATTAGCTGAATTTATTTAGGTGGAAACCTCAGATGAGAATGGGGTACCCCCACAGTAATAATAAAATATGTTACTTTTGCAGGTAAAAAAGTTGTAAAGCTATTCCCCAAGGACCTGGAATGATTTTGGAAGGAAATAAAACCCGAGAAAAGGCCTGGAGACTTTTCTTAAAAAAAAAAAAAAAATCACTTTAACAAGTGCTATCCTCTACCTCCTTCATTGGGCTAGAGAAAATACCCAAGGACCTAAAGGGGTCTGCAACTCTATAGGAGGAACAACAATATAAACTGACCAGTACCCCCCAGACCTTGTGTCTCTAGTTGCATATGTAGCAGAGGATGGCCTACTCTGTCATCAGTGGGAGGAGAGGCTCTTGGTCCTGTGGAGATTATATTCCCCAGTACAGGGGAGTGCCAGGGTGGGTTGAGGAGCAGGGCAGAGGGAGGGTATAGGGGACTTTCAGAGGGAAAAGTAGAAAAGGGGATAGCATTTGAAATGCAATGAAGAAAATATCTAATAAAATATTAACATTAAAAAAGAAGTGCTATCCTACTTCCAAGCTTGGGAATTGCTAAGTATGCTTTGAGGAACCTTATTCTTAGCCATTGCAAGCTCAAAAATTCAATAGGGAGACATTAGGCAAAGAACTTTTTCTTTACAACAGTCTGGCGGTTCCTCAGAAAATTGGACATAGTACTACCGGAGGACCCAACAATACCTCTTCTGGGCATATACCCAGAAGATCTTCCAAAGCATAATAAGGACACATGCTCCACTATGTTCATAGCAGCTTTATTTATAATAGCCAGAAGCTGGAAAGAACCCAGATGTCCCTCAATAGAAGAATGGATACAGAAACTGTGGTACATTTACACAATGGAGTACTACTCAGCTATTAAAAACAA
>NC_034592.1:81864984-81873395 GCF_900095145.1 Mus pahari
TTGGTCTTGCAAACTTTATATGTCCCAGCACAAGGGAAGGCCTGGGCCAAGTAGTGGGAGTGGGTGGGTAGGGGAGCAGGGGCGGGGGGTATAGGGAACTTTTGGGATAGCATTTGAAATGTAAGTAAAGAAAATAAAGAAAATAAAAAAAATGATATCCACAAAAATAAAAAATTAGAATTTCTCAAATCCTCTCATTCCTGCATAACGCTGAATTGTTTTGAAGTTACTAATTGTAATGCATAGAGTAGTCAAACAAAACATTGAGTATAGTTTAGCTACAGTTGAAAAAGTCTTTATTATATAATGTATAGCTTAGACTTGAAGATAAAATATTTGGGGCTATTAGTTTATTGCATTGCATTTATTCGTATACCTTCACTCCTTGTAATGCTATTAAAAATGTCTCCATTAATAATTGTTTAAAAATATTTAAAATGTTCTGATAAGAATTCCAAACGGAATTTTTCTTCTCTTCGATATGCCCTAGCTATTCCAAACTTGTTATTTAACTAATTAGTACTACAATTATTTATATTTTATAAATTAGGTACATGGAATAGATCACTTGTTACAATTTTTTTCCAGGTTTATTACTTAACAATTCTTGATTAAGCCCATTGTTTCATAAATGTTTACTGTGCATCCACTGTAATCAGTTGCTTTTTGTTTTGGAAGGATTCATAGGGACTAAAACAAACACCAACCCTCTCACCCCCTTGTCATAGTAGGTAAAGACAATAAGAAAAACAAACAAAATAATACATGAGTATATTATGAGACACTGTGGTACATAGTACAGGAGAATGTCAGCCAAGGACAGACCAGGAGTGCCTAAACCTCTCTACAGGGGTACAATTAAGAAAGTCAGGTGATAATAAAAGCTAACGTATGCAAATATGTTGCAGATCATCTTCTTCATTCAAAGCACAGAACCCCAATGCAATATTGTGACCTATACCATTAGGAACAGGGTCAATAAGCAGAGAATGAGAGACAATGTCTCGACCCTATGTGTTCTTTATCCAGTACAGACTGAGAGAGTTAGGAGGTGTAAAGGGCCGGGTGATTGTTTAGCAGCTATCACAGCAATCCGGGTTAAAGAAGGTGATCTCTTAGGTCATTGTGGAGGAAGTGCAACTCATTGGGTTTTTATAAACTTTCAAGTACATATAATTTGTGGGATGATTATAGGTAGGATATGACAGAGAGAAAGAGAGAGAGAGAGAGAGAGAGAGAGAGACAGAGACAGAGACAGAGACAGAGACAGAGAGAGACAGAGAGACAGAGACAGAGAGACAGAGAGACAGAGAGAGAGACAGAGAGAGAGAATAGTAATAGTTCTGATGATATACAATAATGAATTTAATGAGATAAAGAACATTAAGGAAAGAAGAACATTGGTAGGGGACTTGTAAATATGCTTAATTTAAAACGGAAAAGATGTGAGCAAAATTTCTTGTCTAATTCTATGTATAAGTTTGAATGAGACCATCAACATTCCATCGTTCTGTTTTTAGTAGAGGAATCTAATGTGCCAATATTGACACATAGGATCTGGTATCCACACTTTCTTGTACTTGCATCTATGCAGATGTATCTATGGATAAAACATTTGGTACATAAGTTGAGGATACAAATTTTTCATCCAAGAGACCACTGAAAGCCAGGTGTACACATCCGCAATCCCATTCTTTTTTATAGGGTGAGACATAAGGCAGACACAGATTTCTTCTGTGGGCTAACTTGATATATGCAGTGGTTAAAAGAAAAGTAGAGCCCTACTCAAAGAATTTGTCAGACAAGGACCTGCACCCAGGACGGTACTTTTGTAATTCTTTATGTGCTGGGGAACACAAATGTCCCTCCCCAGTTAAAAATGTTGTGTTTGGTGCTATGATAAACTTATTTATACACAGAAGAAAGGTAATTTTTAATGATTCTTTTAATGAGTCAGAAGGGGCAGATACATAATTATGGAAACTGAGTTTTGTGGATGAACGAAAGAAAGAAAGACAATACTATGATAATGGTCCTAGAGAAGAGACCATTGTTAAATATCTACAGAGNTGAATAAAGTACAAATTANAGAATATCAGAGCCTTAAATATATTAAGTCTAAATATGNCTCAAGTGTTGCTCTGAGCATCAANATTCTAAAACTGGGACCACTGTTACAGTCAATATTGCTCATATTACAGACTTTTGTTAACTGAAGATGCCTATGCATTTGGAGGAAGTCTGTCATGTCACACTAATAGGAAAACAATGAGCATATATGTGACACATGACCAAGATTTCAAGAAAAAATTATGGCAGTGTCATAAAAAGAATTAAAATTAAATACAACTATTTGAGATGATGAGCAACTTAATCATCCTTCATTCTATGCATAAATAGAGCAAGATATTATACTCCATTGTTAAAAATGTACAACTATTATCTGCTAATAGAAGTAAATAAAAGATGGGACTCCCAAATTCTGGTTGAGTTAATAACTTTTCTACTTTTTCTATAATGATCTTTATTTGTAGTCTTTTATTGACATTGTACATTCCTGCCTGTTTGCAGGCCCTCAGGATTTTTTGGATACAGTGTAAATTAAATATCAACTTCCTTTCTATCTTCAATGTGCTCCTCTTGGACTACTTTGTGCCTTTCATGTTCCAGAAGTTTAGGTGGTTTTCTGCTTTAATTTTCTGAGGTTCTATTACTAATGTATCTGTACTCATAAGTGATGCATGTTATAACTTGTTCACTTTTTATGCTCTCTTCAAGAAAAAAATGAAATAATTCTCTCATTTGTATCTCCCTCACTAATACGCCACACACCCTGAGTCGAGTACTCTGCTCCTTCCAGCACTGTCAAATCCTTCTGTTTCAGGTACCCTTCTTCCCCAGGAAGGGAACTTGACTAGCAGCTGTCGACTGAAACAGATGTCTACTGGGGAAGTGCTGATTCAAGCCTGGCCCCAAAAGGAATCAGAAATTATCCCCTGTGTCTTACCCCAAGAAACAGACCAGTAAAGAGAAAACCTATACCACATGTTATATCTATACTTTACTTATATTATTCCTTCTCAATTACCTTTCCTCATGTCTGCTTATAGGATACAGCCTCCTCCTGAGACACTGGGTAAGCAGATATTCACATAGCTTCTCTTGACCTTGCCTTTCAGAATAAGAGCCTTTGATGGATCACTGTGTTGTCAATTCTCCAACAGACATTATGTATGCCCTTGATTATGTACTTCCTCCCTTACTTGAAGCAGAGCTCCTACCAGGAAGCTTGAATGACAAACATCACTCAGCTTTCCAAAGCCTAAGAATCCCTACAGTAGCTGAAGAATTTAATGAGGACTGTCTAGTATGAGAAGGGGTATATTAGGAAAGGCTTAAGAAAAATCTCTTTGTAGGTGACAAGCTTTAATCATAACTGAGATTTAAATTCAAATTAGAGATATATATCCATTTAAGATGCCGGTGTTCCAGTTTCTGAATTATATCATAGACGACAAGACTGGAGCAAGAAAGAGAAAAAATTGGTCACTAAAGCAAATGAAGCTTGGCTTATTATTATTATTATTGTTATCATTATTGTACTTATTATGTTTTTGAGTCAGGGGCATTAAAAATATTTTTACAAGAGTAAGTTATGCAATGTCTGTGAGCAAAAAAAGAAAGTCTTCAAACACTTGTCAGCATAGTGAGACCACATCATAAATTAACCCAAAACTTTATTCCTAGATCTTTTTTTCTAATTTATATAGACTGGTGTTACGTGAAATTAAAAAGAAATTAAATTAAATATGAAGTAACAATCCAGGTTGGGGCTAGCTATGTTCAAAAAACAACCATTATTTCTAAGAAAATCTGTGAAGAGGTGGCTGCTGCAAACATTTTAGCCCTTATGAATCAAAGACTTATATTGTATTGCTACTTGAACACAAAAGCTCTAAAATCAATAAATGAGTCAGATGATCTTTCATGAACAATTTTAGAAAACACTATGCTTAGTGAAATCAATAAATTGGTAAACAACTTTAATATATACCAGAATTCAAAATTTTATATATTTATATCTATTTTTATATTTGTATTATATGTAAAATATACAAATATTTTATGTTAATATATTTATATTTATAAATATATACACCCATATATTTTTTCTAGAGGTTTTGAATACAGAAATATCTTCACTGCTCAGAAACTTCCATGCTATAGCACACTGAATCAGGGGAGAAGCATTTATCAAGTGCCACATAGTGTTCTGCATGGCTTAGTTTTACAGCTCTGTAAAATTAAACATGACAGTTTCATGAGAGGTGTCGAAGTCTTAGAATTCTCCCCTCACATTATTTTCTGTTAAATTTTTATATCATCTTTACTTTTATTTGGTCTCTATAATATTTAAACCTGTATATATATACATACATACATATATATGTATATATATATATACACACACACATAAATAATCCATGTTATACCATGTTAATCCTGTTATATCCATGCTCACCTTTTCTCCTATTACTATATATCTTTAATCTTTATTGTATACAGTTTGAGATACGTCTCATCTGACACTTCTATTAATGTGTCATCAATGCTCTAAAAATTAATGATAAATTAGTATTGGACAATTCATACATTTTATATTGCACACCATTCTAATGAGCATGGTTAAATTTAGTGGTATCCTACCTCATTTTGATCCCAGCATGTGATCTCTTCAGCATGTGTACCCACCCTCTATATGTAATAAGCCCTTCGTAACAATCAGATCAACTGTTAAAGTACTTGATTACTTGAGGCCAAGTAAAACTTCTTTTATTTAATAACAATGTAAATCACAACAATAGTGTTTACATCTTAGACAGGTAGAAAATGAGGTTAAAATTTAATCAGAAAGATAAAAAAGAAAACAATAAACAGCAAACAGTGTTCACATAACTTTTATAATGCAAAATCACCTTTACTATTCTAACTTATTCATCTCTTACTATACTTAATTTATATGTTCACATTTATCAGAATTTATGCATAGGAACACTATTGTGTATGTAGTAATTTTTATCATCTATGTTTTCACACAATGACTGGATTTTTTACATTGTAACCCACAAGGATAAGGAAGTGCTATTGCATTTCCAAGCATTACTACAAAGAAGTTGGTAGAACTATCCCTTCATGAAAAACTTAGAGAAGAGGCTGGTTAACAGATTCAGCAAGAATGGTGCCTGGTGCCAAGCACAGTTTAGTTCCAGTTACTCACAAAACTGAATTAAAGATCCAACTCTCAAAATATGTTCTTAGATCTTCACACATACAATTTCTCTCTCTCTCTCTCTCTCTCTCTCTCTCTCTCTCTCTCTCTCTCTCTCTCTCTCACACACACACACACACACACACACACACACACAAGTAGACACTCACAAATTAATAGATTAAATGTAAAAACAATTTTAAAAGGGAAATGTATCAGAGAATAACTGAATAAATACATTTCATTCTTGACTTCAGAAGTAAATCAATGGTTGTCATTGATGATCCCAAATCACATACTGTCTTCTAAATAATTCTATGTGTACATATGTTTTTCTTCTTCTTTATCCTTAAAATGGATAAATAACTCAGGCCATGACTCAACACGTGCTACAGAAATGCTCTCCAATTGCATGCATTCCCAGGCTTATATATGTAATTTATAAATGGTATTTTATATAACACTGAGTATAGTCCTAAAGAATACATAAAAATTCCACTGTTAATCTGGGTCAGATTTATCAAAATGCATAACTTTTTTTCTGTTTCAATAGTATTATTGGTTAGAGCAAATCAACTTAACCAGTTTAGTTACATTAGTGCATAGGGGCAGGAAAGAATTTAAAACCCAGCATTCTGAAGTATAGGTTTTAGCACTGCTATAGTTTTTCTGACTGTATATTTTTTTTTGTTGAAGTGATGATAGTGATATTGATCTCAAGTAGATGTCATTACACTAAATTAAAGCAGTGCTTGATTAAAGGCTTGAATTAAATACAAGTTACAAGGTGTAATATTTTTTACTATATCTGATAATTTGATATGAGTCACTAAGTCTCAAGGACTTTACATTTAGGAGTGAATATACTTCATGTGGAGGACATATTAAGCAATAGAGAACAGAAGGCATTAAGTAATGTGAAGCAAGTGAAATAAGTTTCTATTCTAGGTAACACATATAGAATGCTACTCCAAAGGGCGTTTGGTATTAAACCTTTGCTGTCTTTACATAATACTCGAATAGCTTATCATATGCTTGGAAAAAAAAAAACTTAGTTCGAATGTAAAGAAGGGAAGAGAGTTAAAAATATTCTAAATCTCCTCATATGGATGCAGCCATATCCTGGAAGGAAAACTGCAGTCAAAGTTCTCAGGAACAGTGATTGATTGTCCCACTTTGCAACCTTATGATGTCACAATAATGAGCTATCACATGTTAAGGTCAGTACTGTGGTATGATTCATTTCAAACAGACTCCTGACCTCAGCCATTCCAGCATTTACTAGGAAGTGGGCATTTGCTTCATTGGCAGTCTTAGGAGAATCTATGCCTTGACACACTCAACATCTCTCTACGGCAATTTAACTTTGTGTGCCTCAACCATACTTCCCATACCTTTAAATCATATAGATCCATCTCCATTTTAAGCTGAGAAAGAATCCAGAAAAGTCCATCTAATAAGGGTAAGCTATTTTAGCTCATTTCAGGGGGTAATCCAAACCTTTCTCTCCACAGTGGAGTATTCACTTCAAACATTTATAAAACGGATTAGGGAAGTCAGAAAATTCTCCTGTTATTCTCCATAGGCATCACAGGGAGTTCATTTCTTTCCTTTCTAGGGGACTACATTTAACATTTTATACCATTATTATTTCACAATGAAGAATTACTCACAGAAATGGAATTTCTTTTAAACTTCCCTGGTTTGAAATGCACAGAAACTGTGCCTCCAAGAAAAATGAGAGTATTCATGACTATGACTATTGAAAATGCATCTTCCTATCATGAAAGTCTTTAAGACTATCACAAAGTGAAATAGCTTGGAAGAAGGGAACATAGGTAGGAACGTTAAGATCACTTTGGTCATTATAGCCATAGTTCAGTCTAGAGTCTGTGAAACAAGCAACTGTACTGGATTGGACTCTTTCAGTGAACGCAATGAAAGGTCTGTTCATGACTGAATATATTAAACCTTAGTTTTCAGTGGCTCTGTAGTGAGAATCCCAGCATAATCACAACCAAATTTGCCCGACTTTGGGCAATTAACTGAACCTCTCTAATGTTCTATATTAAAAAAAAAAAAAACTATGAATAGGTATATGACATCCATGATATAAGTAAACTTTATATTTACTGCACAATAAGCTCCCATGTTATATCACATTGAGGATGGGTGGTAGGAGGAATCCATGGAAGCAATAAATAAGGAAGAAAGGGAAGGATGGAGGGCAGGAGGAAGGCAGAGAGGAAAGGAAGGACAAACAGAAAAACTAGGAAAGGAAAGAAAGATTTGAATGAAAGAAGATAGGAGAAAAGGACAGAATGAAGGAGAAATGCAAAAAGAAATGAAGGGAAGAAGGGAGATTGAGCAGGATGGAAATAATCAAGGGGCCGGGGGATAAAGTGGCAGAAGAGGAGGAAAAGAGAAAGAGAAAACAGAAAAACCATTACAGTGAGAGGACATGTGTTCCCTACTTCCATTAAATTTAATTTGCTTTAATTTTTAGTCAAACTATTGTTATTCAAGTGAGAAGAAGCTTATGCCCACTTATGTTATCACGTGATCTGTTTCTGGAGGCACATGTACCTGCAATTATATTTAAAAGTTTCTTTTATGTCCATAAAGCATAGTTTGTTGGGGTAAACAAAGGGTTAAATCAGACAGGATAGGATGGGAAATAAGTGTAGTGAAAAATATGACAAATCAAGGAAAAATTAGTGGGGTTAAAAGCATCAGAAATTCCTTGTAAGCACTGGGTGGCTGGGATGGAGACACTGCAGCAGTTTATTGACAATAATATCTATGACAAGTGAAAATAACTACTGAAAGCAAATTATTTCTCATAGAATGCATGTTGATTATCAGCAATGACATGTGAATGACAGGTTATTATTCATGAATTCAAGAACTATCTCCACAATCTTATTAAAATCAACTCTTATTATTCTTATTTTACATGTTAAAATGAAATAACACATTTGCTTTATTATTTAATAATGGGTACAATATGAATTGGTCAAATATTTAAGAATAATATTAAGATTTCAGTTATTTCTTGTCAGTTTGTATTATTGTTCCAGTAAAACAATATTTACCCAAATCACAAGTATTTTTTCTTTTCTTTCTTTCTTTCTTTCTTTCT
>NC_034592.1:81873680-81902031 GCF_900095145.1 Mus pahari
CCTGTCATTCCCCTGTACTGGGGCATATAAAGTTTGCAAGGCCAAGGGGCATCTCTTCCCAATGATGGCCGATGATTTTTCTTTCAGCAAAATCATGCTGGCATAATCAATAATGTTTATGTTTGGTGGTTCTTTTATGTGTATATGAGGATGTCTGTATGGGGGTGTCTGCATTTGAGTTCAAATGCCCACGGAAATCTGAGTTGTTGGACCCAGGGAATCTGAGTTACAGGCAATTCTGCTGGCAAGAGTGTTAGGAACCAGACTGAGTGGGCTCTTAATTACCAAGCTTTCTCTCCTGCCTCCAGAATATGCAATTAAAAAATTCAAATTCTTCCAAGGATCTTCTTAAATATCTTTTAGAGTTGTTGTTGTTATTGTTTTTGTTGTTGTTTTCATTGAAAACTGTGCAAACTAGCAACTGAAACATATTTTTCTGAAATGCTCAATAGCATTTCCTCCTTTTTTTATTTGTAGTATTGATGCTACTATTATCAAATCATTACTGTGCAGCTGACAATATGTAACCTCCACAGCATTATTTCATAAAATATATTCACAGACTTTTACTAACATTATGAGCCATGCAGGTGGTACCATGACCCTTTATTGACAAGAAAAAAAGTAAGAGTTCTTAAAAGATTTATCCTTCAGTTTTATAATAAAAGAAGGTGAGTTAAATCTTAATTCATGCTTTTTGAATGTTTTATTTATTTATTTATTTATTTATTTATTTATTTATTTATTTATTTATTGAGACAGGTTTCTCTGTGTAGCCCTGGCTGTCCTGGAACTCACTTTGTAGACCAGGCTGGCCTCGAATTAAGAAATCTGCCTGCCTCTGCCTCCCGAGTGCTGGGATTAAAGGCGTGCGCCACCATGCCCGGCTTTGAATGTTTTATTTTATTCTTTTAAATACAACACAATGCATTTAACATGGCTATAAAATTGACCCTTTATTGGAAATTACCATCTGCATTTAAAATCATTTGTTTTTTTATTGAACTTTTATAACTTTCTAATGTCATTTGTCTTCTTAGCAGATCTTATTCTCAAATCAATATAAATGGGCATATATATATATATATATATATATATATATATATATATATATATGAAAAATTTAATCCCATATGTCACTAAATAGATTATTACATCATTATCATACTGAATGCCTCTTTGTTTAATGCCGATTGTGAAATTTGAATTTGAACTGTAAGTTATTTAATCAGAAAAGTATGAGATTATGATATGGTCTGAGGAATTGGCATTAAGAGGAATGTTTGCACATTTTAGCATCTAACTGCTGAAAAGGAAAAACAAGACAAGAAGCCATTTTCCCTTGATGTTCTCTTTCTACAGAATAGCATTCATGGGCCAATCTCAATCAACTGTGCACACCAAAAGTAAACGGGTAAATGTTTACAGTTATCAGTATTTTGCAGGCCCACCCATAGTATATGACAAAACAAACAAAAGCAAGTACTGAGTTGATGACTTTAAAGAGAAAAAGGAGAGCAAGAGAGAATAAGAAACAGCATTCTCACATAAAGAAAGAGACAAGTTATCTGAAATATATACTTTCAGGTACAGGAAATCATTTATTGATGTGTCATTTTGATGGGGCATGCCTATAGAAAACATACTTAATGAGTCTTAAGTAGAAAGTGCTGAATTGCTGTCATTGGAACAAAATAATTTCTATAAACTAATAATGACCAAGAGGAAATATTACATAAATGGGTAAGAATGATGGATATGAAGGTCAGTTTGAAACTCAAAAAATGTTGAAGAAAGGCACAAGCCTTATATTTTTAGACCTATGAAATATTCAGTGACTGGCCCATGGGAAAGAAAACAACATCAGGAGTTTGCACCATGTAGGGTAGAGGAGGATCATTTATTTACTCATGTATGCATTTGTTTGTCAAATTTTTATTGCAGGTAAGGAATACCAGTCAATACACATGTGCTAGGAATTAATTAGCTACAATGTTTCTTATGAAGTTTATTTTTGAGTAGGTGCCATACATAAACTTGCTCAGTGAAACAACAGTTTGATATGACTAAGTGCTCAAAATAATGGAAGTCAGAATGATTCTCAGGATTGCAATATTATGTAGAATAGTGAGGAAATATTTGTCTGAGGAGATAACATCAAAGATAAAGAAAAGCTAGGGCACAAGCCACTAGGGTATCTTGAAAGTTACTACTCTAGCATAAGAAATTCTAGGAATCAAATGGGGTTTTATTCAAGAATGTTTAAAAACTTGTTTGTATCTGAGGCTGTGTTTAGATACATGACTGGATGACAAGAGACATGAGGAGGAGGAGGCAACTGGAGTCCTCATTGTAAATAGTTTATCACTTTTTAGTGTAAGTAAAGAATAAATTTGTATTTTAGTAGAACCATAATGTTGCTATTTTGATGTTAAATTGGGTTAATGAAGAGGAAAAGAATCTTCTACAAAACACTACTTGAGAGAAAAAAGAAACTGCCCATTTAAAGGAAAGATGAGCTTAAAATGATTGGTATAGTGGAGACAATTTGACGGGACCTACTCCAGACAGTGTTTGAAAGCAGAGATGAGTGGATCTAAATCCCACGTAATGGTACGTCTCTTCTCTTCAGAGACTTTTGCTGTTTGAGTAAAATGCTGAAAGATAGCAAGGAAATGAGAAAGTTGGTGAATGTAAATTACATGGCTTACAGTAGCACAAATATCTTAGAGTATTTTCAAGTGAGACAGGGTAAAGCTGCAATAACCACTTTGCTGAGAATTGTTTATACTCTAAGACATCTGTTATCAGGATGAGCTATATAGTTACAACATACATGTAATAGAAATAAAGAGTAAGAAAGCTAACATTATATCATCCTGTGTATGCATGAAAGGAGTTTATTTTGTGATACTTGAGAATACATTCAGTGGTGAATTAATTTTAGATACTACTAGTCTTCTGCTTATTGTTTGAATTTATTATTGCATCCAAAAATTGTATGCTTTAGTAGTAATGTGTGACTTTAAAGAGCTTATGATAAAACGAGAAAACTCGAGATTTGGATTTAGAAGACTTAAAATCAAATGTGGGGGTTATTTCTTCAGCTTCATGGTTTGGAAATGCTAGGTTTGGTTCAGGTCTCATAATTTTAATTTTGTGGAAATAATTTGCTATTAACTTCCAAGAGAATACTCATTGTGTTAGATTCACAAATGCTAAAAATACAATACAACTTATAGTCAAATTTGTTTTTCACTGGCCAAGGAACTTCGGGTCTTAGAAAAATAGTCACCCTCATCCTACTGGCATATTAATACATTTTAAGAATTATTTATAATTTAATTTGTGGTTATAACTTTCTATTTAATTCTTCAAAATGAAGATCATTTTGAATAGAAGAGGGTTTTTTCATTAAATGTGATCTGTCTTAGAAAAATAGTCACCCTCATCCTACTGGCATAGTAATAGTATGTGTGAATTTTAATGGTATATCATTAGAAATCATCAAGTGAAAAATAATTTGAACATATCATTGTCTACTAATGCTAATGTAGCACAGATCTTATGTTGAAGCTGGATTTCAACTTGGCATTCTTCATCAAATATAGGCATTTATTTGAATCACGGGTCATTAGGAACAGTAAAATTAAGTCAGTATTTCCTCTCATAATATTTTAATCCAGGTTGTTAATATTATTTATGGGTAATTAAAGGAATTAAAGAATGACTCAAATATAAGCACTTAGCCTATTGAGATTCCATCTGTATTATCAAAAACTCTAACATAAACAACAGTAACAACAACAAAATAAGAACACATAACAATATCCCCACTGTGATTCTCAAATTAAATTTTTGAACCTGTATAGTCAGAGTTTAATTTGAGCATTTTGATCAGTTGTGAGACATCTAGGAACATTTTTCTGTAGACACTCCTCAATTTTGAGTGAATCCAAACATTTGCATCAACAATTATACATTGGTAAACTCAAACTAAACATACAGTAAAGAGTGAGTTTTAAGCACTTTGATAAGCTTTGTCAGTATGTAAGGCACTTATCGTGGTTTCAAAGCAAAAGAAAACAATGTTGTTCATCAGATACAATGCTTGGCACTATGGTGATTAAAGATGACAAACTAAAGATAATATTATATATTGTTCATTAGAGGGATATCAGTCATTAAGGAAGGTACTAAGATCCAAAGCCTAAAAAAAAAAAAATGTGTATAAACTAAGAAAATTGTATTTATGGATGAGTAATTAAGCACAAAATATATGATCAAAGAGATCTGTCTACTGTTGAAATGACATTAACATAAATTTGAAATTCAAATAGTGACAAATATATTCTTGTCTATTTTCTGAATTACCTTTCTTATAGGTCCTTTTCCATGACATGTCAATAAATGAATTCTTTAAAGAAATGCTTTTGATGTTAAATACATTTTGTAGCATAAACGGAGTGTCTGAAAGTGCCCTATACAGATATTAGAGTTCCTGCATCTTTGGGATACAAAATATAATTTATTAAATTATTTATAATTTAATTTATATCTGTGCTTATATTTAAGCACAGATGAAAAATGATTAGATGTTTGCACTGCCTTCCCTTTATAAGAAAAATCATAAAGTTGATAAGAGATGATTGAAGGGATTCCTAGAGGAAAAGAAAAACAGAAAGAAAGGGTGGAGAGAGAGAGAAAGAGAGAGAGAGAGAGAGAGAGAGAGAGAGAGAGAGAGAGAGAGAGAGAGAGAATTTAGATTCTCTATTTACTACCTACTTAACTGAAAAATTCAAACATGGAAGGCACAAAAAGTTAAAGTTTTTCTTCCAGACACTGTATTCTTTTATAGATAGTTGAAAACTGAGACCATGCTACCTTATACACTCATTTATTCTCTAATGCCGAGTTTTGGATATTAGTCAATGTTCACTACAATAAGAGGAAAAGGTATGAGCTATGAGCATCTTCATGATGGCTGTGACAGTGGTTCCTAAGCTATCCGTGTGTAATCGGGGAGGGCAGTATCCCTACTTGTTAAATTACAGATATCCTAAGCACCAGTTCCAAGGTGGCTGTCATGAGACAAGATTTATTTCACTCTAGAATTTATTACAAAGATATACCCATACATTTTAAGAATTATTTATAATTTAATTTGTGGTTATACCTTTCTATTTCATTCTTCAAACCAAAGACTTCCAGGAAATGGTAAAAGACTTTCGCACCCTTCCCAGTCTACCCTCTTCTTGCTGAAGAAGAGCCACTTATGTGTCAGAGAAGTCTAGTGGGAAGTCTAATGCTACCGAGCAAAAAGAAATGGAGAGAATCAAGCCTCTTTTTCGTTTGTCTGTTTCTATTTATAAAATTCTTCCACACCACCACATAGTCAGGTAGTCAATTGGGATTGTTTTTTACTAGAACATAAAATGGAATGGAAGACACCGAGGAGGTCACACCGAGAATCTTCTTTTATTACCTTTAAACGCAAAAGCAGATTACAGGAGCTGGAACAGCAGCACAGCCACGAGGCACAGGGCCACTGCAGAACTGGCTCTGCTATCAGCTTGGCTATTTTCTTTCCTTTCACGTATGTTTTCCTTTAAACTGCACTTTTTCACATCTGAAAATATTATGAATGTAATGAACTTTTTCATTTGTTTGCTAATATGCCTGCAAGAATGTCTCTTTTTGCAGAAAACACAAACTGCTTGCACTTAATAATATGCAGCATATGAAGAATTGAGTAAACACATTCTGACACCTCCTTAGCATCCTGCAATACTTTACCCTGAACACCGAGAAAACATGTGGGATAGGACAGGCGAAAGAGAGTTACTGAGCCATTACAGAATGCTGAATTTTTCTTTCCTGGGAAATGTACATTTCTATTCAATAGCTTACACCTTAGAAGGAAACTTAATGCTTAAAGAGGCAAAGTTAAATACTAGGTGACCCACATTAAGGTGGAAAGAGTAGTGGAGGGCAAAAATCCAATTACACAATGTTGGGGAATCTTTTACTAAGTCATAAGGACTAAACAGCTAGAGAATGAATTTTAAAAATGATAGATGATGCATGCCCATATTCTTGCAGACTTCTAGGAATAAAAGAGTTGTTGAGAACAAGTTTCTGTGGTGTATAATTTGCAAGCATTGCAAGATTCTGGCTATTACAATTAAAACAGATTGAAGTGATCTAACAAAGTTATTGACCATGAATCTTCAAATGAGAAATGATAATTCAGTCCTTTTACTTAAAGACACAAGTCATGCCAATTGACAAGTTGAAGATAGACTATTTGCCTCAGAATGCTACCTACGTTTTCAAAGTTTCCATAGTCATTCAGTAGCAGATCTAGACACAAAATGGAGCTATTTCTATGAAAATACATAGACTTTCCACCCATAACTAGTTAATATGTGGAAGTTGATGTCATAAATCTGAGGAGCATAGAGAATGACTTGCTCTTGAAGTAATATGTTCTAATGATGACTGGTCAATTTTCAAGCAGGAGCAACAATGATTTGAGAGAAAAGTATGTGCTGCTGTCAGCTGCTTTTTGGTGCCAACAAGGTTAGATAATGTGTTTAAACCTATACAATGTTTAGCTTTCCTGCACAACAGTTTAGGATTGTGTAGTTCATAACTAATTTTTTATAGGTAGGCTATAGAGATTAGGTCAGAAAGGGGGGTTTCAAGAAAAATATGCCATTTATCATCGAAATTTGAATTTTCTTGACTATAAAAGAGGTATGCCGATATATTAGCAAGTATTAATTTATCTATCAAGCCATGTCATATCTAACTTAACAGGATCATATGCCTATTCTGTCAAAAGAAAAAAAATGAATGAAGAAAGGAAGGAGAAAGGAAGGTAGAAAAAAGAACAAAAGAAAGAAAGAGAGAGAGGGAGAGGAGGGAAGGAAGGAAGGAAGGAAGGAAGGAAGGAAGGAAGGAAGGAAGGAAGGAAGGAAGGAANGGAAGGAAGGAAGGAAGGAAGGAAGGAAGGAAGGAAGGAAGGAAGGAAGGAAGGAAGGACAGATCTTTAAAAAAATCAAGGATATTTTGGGCAGATAGGCCACATTATTCAAGGAGTTCTTCCTTCCTGTTAATTAATGGGCAGTATGAACAGTACACAAGCAGCGGAGAGCAAACAGGTTCTCCAGGGAAAGACTTGGACAGATTAGAAAAGGATGCAAATATAAGAATTGGTATTTGAGGTAGGGAACTGGCTACAGAGATGCCACCCAGTCCTCTTTTTTTTGAAGGGGGGGGGGGTTCGAGACAGGGTTTCACTGTATAGCCCTGGCTGTCCTGGAAATAACTTTGTAGACCAGGCTGACCTCAAACTCAGAAATCCGCCTGCTTCTGCCTCCCAACTGCTGGGATTAAAAGTGTGCGCCACCACTGCCCCAGCCTCAGTCCTCTTTAGAGTAACAGAGGGGACTACTTACAGAGGAAAGACACATGCTGGTGAAGTGGTTAACTATTTCAGAGTAGTATATTTGAGTTCATTATAACATGTGTCTGACTTTAGCACAGCCATGGAGTAGTGGCGACTGTAGATCTCTGTGGTCTTCAGCTCTAATACTGAATTCATACAAGTGTTTGCAAAACCTTTCCTTTGCTGACTTGAAATGAAACATAAAATTAATGTTATCAGCCTCATACATAAACTATTGACAATTAGAAATAACCATAACCACTTAACTGTAATAAAAGGAAAGCAATTTTAAAGGTACATTGATATGTAAATGGACCAACTCTTCCAATGTAGAAGGCATAATAGAGCCTTTAGATGTCTCCAATCCATTGGGAGTTGAGTTGCTGTGATTAAGGAAACTGCAAATGCAGGTATCTTAGATGTCATTGCTGCCTTAAAAAGCTTGAGTAGGAAGGACATCAGGCACAAGATATTTTTGTAAATTATGAACAGTTCTTTGTAGATCTCTGAACAATATAGAATATAGTCACCCTGGATATATAAGTTAGTACTTTAGAGAAGCTTAATGTGTTTTTATACTTGTCCAACTCATGAGGTTGCATTCATGAGAGAACAATATGCTGTGCTTCATAGAGTTTCATGCCAGAGAAAACTGGCCTTGTATGGCCTTTACGGTTGTAGGTTGCTGGCACTAAATTAGTTTACATGGTGGAAACAGAGAAAGGCAGAATCACACACCCACACCTACACTGAGAGAGAGAGAGAGAGAGAGAGAGAGAGAGAGAGAGAGAGAGAGAGAGAGAGAACTAATATGTGTTTATATGTATGAAAAGCAAAGCAAAATTAGCAGAGTTGGGCTACAGAAGGAATTTCAGGTTTCAGTTTTTGCTTTTAGTTTATTTCTTTTTCTTTGGTTATATTGAGACAGGTTGTCACTATCTTGGCCAAGAATACAATTCACTATGCATAGCCCAGCTTGGCTTCAAATTCTTTATCTTCCTGCCTTGGACTTCCAAGTGCTGGTGTTATAAGAGGGTATTGCTAAATTCAGCTTCAGCTATTCAGGTCTTCAGGTTGGGAACTTTTTCTTTTCTTTTTTTTGGGGGGGGGGGGGTTAGGGTGTTATTCTTTTTGTCTTATTAGATATTTTCTATTTACATTTGTATTATTATCTCCTTTCCTGCTTTTCCCTCTTAAAACCCCCAATCTCCTCCCTTCTTCCCCTGCTCACCAACCTATACACTCCTGCTTCTGGGCCCTGGCATTCCCCTATACTGGGAACCTTCAGAGGACCAAGGGTCTCTCCTCCCACTGATGACCAACTAGGCCATCTACTGGTACATATGCAGCTTGAGCCATGAGTCCCACCATGTGTTTTCTTTGGTTGGTGATTTAGTGACAGGGAGCTTCGGGGGAGGGGGGGTACTGGTTAGTTCATATTGTTGTTCCTCCTATGGGGTTGCAAACCCCTTGAGCTCCTTGAGTACTTTCTTTAGCTCCTTCCTTGGGGACCCTGTATTCAGTTCAATGGATGGCTGTGAGCATTCACTTCTGTATTTTTCAGGCATTGTATACCATATTTTAAGAATAATTTGAGTGTCAGGTAGAACACCTATCAACCCAACAATTTGAGACATCCAAAGAGTTCTCAAAAATCTAAAATGTCTCTGAGAGTCAAGAAAATATGTAAGTGTTAATTTTAAAATTTAAAGTGTGTACTCTGTAGTTTTAAATAAAATGCACACTAAATCCATCTAATCAGCATCGATGGTCTTCCCAAACCCTAAGACTTGCTCTATGGTTCCCTGACTGGGAATTGAACTGGGCCAGTTCCTGTGACTAACTTGCTAAACTAACCAAACCAGTTTAACCTGAAATGCCTGGAGCTTCAGCTTGTATTTCTCAGGCCATGCACCTGGGGTTGGCCTGCAGGACACCAGTTACCATTCACTCAACTCTCCTTTGCCCTGTGAAATGAAAACACTAGAGACTTACACCAGACAGATTTATAATGGTAGATGTCCAAACCCAAAATGCCTGTACATTGAAACATTTAACAAAATTGCCTTCTCCTTCAAAGCTATATATATTTTCCCTTCTCAATGTAGTTCATGGTATTTTTTGTTTCTTATATCTTTTAACGTATGAATGGGCATTTAACTTGTTATTACTCCTGTATACTGCAATTAAAGCTCTAATAGATGCAGTAGTATGTTTTAGTTATTTTTCTATTGATGTGATAACATTTTGTGACCAAGGCAACTTTTATAAAAAAGCATTTAATTGGTCTTAATGGTTTCCAAGGATTAAGTCTTTGATGGTGAAGTAAAATTATGGCATTAGGAAAAACTAATAGCTTACATCTTAACCCACAATGAAGAAGTTAGAGCAAGCACACTGGGAACAGCAAGCACTTACCCCAGTTAAACACCACTTCCAAGGAAGCCACAATTATTTCCAAGCAACTTCACCAAGTGTTGATGAAGTATTCAAGCATATAAGTCAGTGTGTGCAATTCTCATTTAAACCACTTTACAGTGAAAATATCTTTTGTTTGTTTGTTTGTTTGTTTTTCTTCTTCTTTAAGACAGAGTTCCTCTGTGTAGCCCTGGCTGTCCTGGAACTCACTCTGTAGACCAGGCTGGCCTCGAACTCAGAAATCTGCCTGGCTCTGCTTCCCAAGTGCTGGGATTAAAGGACTGTGCCACCACGCCAAGATGAAAATATCTTTTTTAAGACACTAATGTCAAATACTTTGAAAATATCTATAAAGAAGATTCTGTAGGGTTATACACAGATCCCACTTTATTTATTTGCATTTTTTTGGAGAAACTCTGGCTGTACCATATAACATTTCTAAAAAATACAAAAGCAGTAATTTCTTTTTATTCTGAATATATATATATATATTTTTTTCTATGGGTTTTTGTTATTTTGAACATAATAATGGTAGAAAACCACATGAAGTGGTATCTTGAAGTTCTGCCAGTTTTTACTGACTCATTATTTTCACCATGCTTTCATGTAGGTCTTGACTCTCTGGATGTTTGCATTTGAGAATTGTCATTTTGTATTCTTTGCAATGACTTTCAATGAGATGCTCATTTTCTTTCTTTCTTTCTTTCTTTTTTTTTTTTTATTTACACGAGTTGTTTTATATGTTTTGTGTTGTGACTACTTATCAGATGTATGTTTGCAAATATGGTCTCCTATCCTGTAGATTTCTTTTTTACTGTGTTTACTGTTTCCATTACTGTGCACTAACACTTTACTTTGATACATGTCCATTTTCTTACTCTTATTTTTATTGCCCATGTTTCTCTTACTGTATCTCAAATATTATTGCCAAAAATCAATAAAATAAAACTTTCCCTTTTGTTTTCTTTTAAATTTTTCTTTTACGTTTTCACATCTTACGTTTAAGTCATCCATGATGAAGAATTGAGATAGTTTTATGTAGTAAGATCCTATCTTGTGTGTATACAGTTTCCATAATATAATTGATTGAGCGCACTCTCATTTCCCCATTGTGTAGTTCTAGCCCTATGTTGAAAATCAATGCCTAACTTCCTTAGTGTCGGTTTCATAGTCCTTTGATCACTGTGTTTTGTAACCCATTTTAATGTCTGGCATTTTGGGCATCCCAATTTTCTATCTCAAATGTGTTTCAAACATCACAAATCTTTTGTGGTTGACTAAAAACGTAAGGGCATTTTTAAATATTTGCCAAATAATGTCATTAGCATTTGGACTAGGATTGTACTGGCTATGGGTTGCTTTAAGGACAATAGATAGCTTTCTAATCTACAAACAAAAACAAAAGGTCCCTTCAACTTTTTCCCTTGGTTATTCTTCATCTTGAGAATTCAAGTCTTGGTTACTGTGTTGATTTTAATGGTATTTCATACGTGAATATATTTGAATAGCTGGTTCCAAGTTCATGGAAATGTTTGGGAACAGTCAGAGAGTGTGGCATTATTGGAGAAGTTGTTTTACTGGAGGAATGCTTCCCATTGTCAAAACTCTATCCAGGCCCATTCTTGCTCTCTCTGCCTCATGCCTGCTTCAAATGTAAATTATCATCTCTAAGTGGCAAAATCAATGAGTTGATTTTCCTGTCTGTTTACCCCAGGGATAATTCCCACATTACTTTCATATCTTTTCTACATATGAAGATTTTTTGAACATCTGTATATAAATGCATGGAAGATTGTTCCAATTCCTCTTTCAGGATCTAACACTCTGCTGTTCATGCTCAGGAATGCCTGACATCTGAATTACAGATTATTTGCAAGTAATCCAAGTCGTGATTTCATGATGCTCGCCCTGGCTTCTAGGCTTTTAGAATACTTCAGGTACCATCTGTGTTCCCCGAAACCAAGAGAAGGGAATCAGTTGTTTCACAACTTCATGGCATCTCAAAAATGACAAATGTAGGACATACACTCTATTAATCTTTATTCATTATGAAAAAGCCCAGAAACTTATAGCTGGTCTTTGCTTGTAGTGTCATGGAACAGTAGCAAGCCATCCAGATCTTTGGACTATCATCCTTTTGTAGATGATCAGAATAAACTAGATACCCTGCATACTTCAAAGCGGGAGGTAGAGAACTAGGCCATTGCAAGCTCTCAAGGAACCACAATATGGAACGTAGTTTCCAAACCTTTCCTTTAGCTCTCTCTTCTACTTCCCTCAATCCCACCCATTCTTCTTTTCTCTACTTCTCTATCACAGTACATTCTATTAGTTTCTTCTGGAAGTTGAAGATTAGTTAATTAACATCAATTCTAGGTTTGTTTTATCTGACAACAGTTTCTTTTCATCACTTTGCTTTGAATTATTATTATTTTAACCCCAATTTTACAATTGTAACTTCAATGTTACAATTACAATGCCAAGAACTGTAAAAATAATTCCAGACCTTATTTCATCACAACTCACAGTTCTTTCTACTCTACTATCATGTTAAGTTTATGGTTGAAAAATTGAGGAAACATTTTCATCTGTAAATGTTAGCTTTAATGATTTCTAATTTCTGGCTCTCTAAAAAGACATAAAATAGTAAGGATATATGAGCTGAAGTTAAATCCAATCCACTGTAACTACTTAAAATATGATAATATGATTTAAAGCAATGGCAGCTAAGAATAGTGAGGTGTGTTCTCTGTGTGTATATTTAAAAACACCAAATGGGTCAGGCAGTGGTGGCGCACACCTTTAATCTCAGCACTTGGGAGGCAGAGGTAGGCAGATTTCTGAGTTCGAGGCCAGTCTGGTCTACACAGTGAATTCCAGAACAACCAGGGCTAAACAGAGAAATGCTGTCTCAAATACACACACCACTACCACTATTACCACCACTACCACTATCACCACCACCACCATATGCATGTTATTAAAATATAATGTCTCAAAAATTATTTTAATAAATGTTCAAGTTAACTCTCAAATTATTACTGCAATTTTTAGTTTTGAGTTAGTTACTTAAGATTAGATATATTTTTATTGATTTATATTTTCATATTTATATGTGTGATTAAAAGTGTGTGCAAAGCTGGGCGTGGTGGCGCACGCCTTTAATCCCAGCACTTGGGAGGCAGAGGCAGGCGGATTTCTGAGTTCGAGGCCAGCCTGGTCTACAGAGTAAGTTCTAGGACAGCCAAGGCTACACAGAGAAACCCTGTCTCGAAAAAAAAAAAAAGTGTGTGCAAATATACATAGAAAGATTTAATTCATAATAATCCTGTATCGGTACCCCAATGATTCAGATATGTGACAACTAAGATATCTGTAGACATATTATCACTGTTGGCATATACATGGGGACTTTATACAGAATAAATTCTTCTGTATATTTTCAGAATATTTATTTAATGTTATTCTTTTCTATAACTTTGGGATTTTGTCCAGTAGAAGCAACTACCCCTCCAACTGCAACATCCATTAACTGTAAGTTCTCTGGTTTACGCTTATCCTAATCACATGTGAAAATTACAATGAAATTTTAAATAATTAATTTAGTGAACATATATTTGGTGCTATAGAATGAACCAACTGGTCAAAGGCAATTTACATTGTTCTTTTTTTCCACCTGTAGAGAATTGGTGTACATGCAGGCTGCACAAAGTCCATAAGTTCTCACAAGTCTGTGCTGATATTTAGCCAAGTCTTCTCAGCTCAGAATCCTCACTTTTTCTATAAACCCTACCAAGATACTGGATTTTTGACATTAGCATTCCCAGTTAGTGTCTGTACACCTTGCATGTAATGTTTCCAGGAATTAAACTAACTTGAATGTTAGGATAGATGCCAAAGCAGTTGGTCCTCAGATGTGACTGAAGCACAGGAAGAAAATTTTGGCAGAATGTGTTTCTTTTAATGCCTGCTTTGGCAGGTGCTCAGCAATGCACTTCCATTCACATATCAATCTAGAAATGATGATTTCTCTAGTAATTATCAAATGCTACCACTGGTACACTGTTTTAGAAAAAGGCTTGTGCACCAGTGGCTTTGTGATGCTCTAATGACAAACTTGATGCTGACAGGAAACATCTGTACCTCTAGTAATTGTTCTCAAACACACTTGCCCTTTCTATTTCCCATTCTTTCTACATACCACCTGTGTTCTTTTTTTTTTTTTTTCTTCCTATGGTATTTATTTTATTTCAGTATTTCATGATTTTGGACATTTTAGTAATTAATTTTAGTTATTTTTTCCTCCCCATTCTCTTTTCTATGACTTCTTTTATTTTGTTAAGGTTGTCTACCTGTAAATGGGGTGTATCTGCTGATTCAAAGACAGCTTATTAATGGCTACACTACTGAAAAATATGACACCCATACTCAAACAACTGCCAAATGTTCTTTAAAAATAATGAGACCTCATGGACACTCCTCCAATGATGAGGCGTGTTGACAAGCTTAATCTTGTATATGCCTTCTGTTGATAATATTAGCTGCATTGCATTCTTGAGCACAATGGCCACATCATGCCAGAGAGGTCAAATTTTTGCTGACATCTTTGCATAGTCTTGTTCTTACAACATTTTAGCCCCTTATTAAAGATGTTCCTTAAGTTTTGGAGGGACTGGTGTAATTGTTCTATTTAGTTATTCTTGGAACTTTGGCTAATTGTATTTTTTGGTAATAACCACAGTGAAATAAGAAGCTTCTCTCATAAAGGCTGGATTGGAGTTCTCTACAAGAAATAGGTCTCAAATTCAACCAGGACAAAAATGGTTATACATACAACTAACACTCCACTAGTGCACAAAAAGGCATGTATTTCTTAGAAGGCCATTCTCAGTTATACAGGATTCAGAACTTGGTAAGGCTGTTGACAATTATTGCCCCCTAGCAGACAGAGTAGAATCTTCTCACACTGTGAAGGCTATCTAGCAGTCAAGAAGATTCTATATCAGCTCCAGATTAATTTCTTAGTAGCATATAACCGAGGCAGGTAAAGTTATTCATTGGTAGGAGTTTCCATCAAATCCATCAGTCAGTCATATTTTTTTTTATTTTGAGTGACTTTGGGGTCTTGATAACAAGATCAGTAAAAAGATAGTCAGCTTGTCTTTTAAAGATACATTGCAATTATGTATGCATGCATATGTGAGGGGCCCTAAAAATGTCTGCATGTGTAGAGTTTAGGGGACAGCATACTGAAGTAGATTCTGTCCTTCTACCATGTGGATTTCAGGGATTAAACTTAGTTAATCAGGTTACCCTGTAGGTATCCCCAGCTGCCTTTTGTCATTGTTCTACTGTAGATTTCTCTTTACTTTTGAATTTTGTCTGAGGTTTTTTTTTTTTTTTTTTTTTTTTTTTTACATTTCAAATACTATCCCGAAAGTTTATCCATACAATGAGATTTTTTTTTTTTTTTTCATGAGAAATTACAGTTCAAACAGTTGACTGGACAAGGGAAATTTAAGAAATGACGAAGACATACAAAACATATAATCAATAGTTTTGGTTAACTTAAAATACAAACAAACAAAAAACCAAACCCTTCTCTGACTAGTGGAGTGATGTAAAGTAACAGTTAACACTGTACCCTGAGCTTTTCCTAGATCTAGAAGTTTGTTCACAAGCAGTGACCTAGTTAGAATATGCATCTTCTCTCTTTTCTACCCCTCTTCCTTTTCCTTGTAGGCAATCAGTTACCTAGCTACATAGGAACTGCATTTTTAAATTAATTAAAAAGAAGTTGAAAGGAGAGAGAAATTATGTCAGTTGTTTCCTGTGTTGAAGTGGTGGGTATGAATTAGCACATTTTTTATGTACTTTTCTGGATACATGTACTGAGCACATTGAACAAGCTCCCCAGATAACTCTTCTGCTGGAGGCATGGAACAAACTTACCTTTGCATTGCTTCGGTGCAAGACTAGGCTTATCCCTATAAACATCAGGGTGAGTGAGTACTATGTTCAGAATATTCTGATGAAGATAACAACTCTATATCTATAGTAAGTTTATGCCTTCAGAAATATTTGCTAAAATTCTAACCACACATGTGATAGTATTATGAAGTAGGTCTTTGATAACATGATTGACTTTATTGTTACCAAATTTCTTCTACCATGTGTGATCATACCAAGAAGATATAATTTATGAAGTTCACTGGATACCATGTATGATTGCTGATATAAGATTTCCAAGATGCCAGAAAAGCCAAGGACTGTGATACTTTGTCAAAAAAAAAAAAATCATGACCGAAACAAGCTACATGGTAGACTTAATATAAATTTAAATACAATTTAACTTTAAATTAGTCATAATAGATTGATTTCTTAATCTCAATATGTATTTTCATATTCCCGTTCATGTGGATCTTCTTTCTTTCTGTCTCTTTTAGTGTCTTTATATGTTTGCTTCTGTCTGTCTGTCTGTCTGTCTGTCTGTCTGTCTGTCTGTCTCTCTCTCTCTCTCTTGATTGTAAATAGACTTTCATTAAACTCTATTAGTTATTAATAGAACCCAGCCAGCATACCAATAACCATGGCAAAGTCCTAAGGATTTATTTAATTACCTCTTGCACAATTTTTTTTTCTATTTTTTTATAACTTAGACTATTTATTCCTAGATGTGCTCAGCAAATGCTTCTGCCTGGTCTCACCTCAGTTACTTCTCCAGCAGTCTGTCCTTGGGCTGGGAGCCATTTCCCTCAGGCATGTGCTCCTCGTCCATCACATCTCATGGAGACTTCCTGCTCTCTCTGATCTTCCTCCTTCATTCTCCTTTCTTTCCATCTATTTTCTGCTTTCTTTCTCTTTCCTTTATTCACCCGGTCATTGGCTGTAGCCACTTTATTTTAATAAATGGATTTAAATTGCAGAGCAAGATTTACAGAGCAACACTTGGTGTACATGAGGCTGCTAATGGAGAAAGGAGGTCAACCAGGTCTTCTGTCCAGTAGATTTTGAATACATCGCAGCACCAGAACAAACCCCAACACTTGATCTTTCATTTTCTTTCTTTTGAATTTATTGTTTTCCTTTTAAATTTTTCAGTAATTTAAGATGGAATAAAACAGCAAACTTCCCACACTGCCATCAGTATGCTTATTCTCTGGCTAACAGAACCAGGCCTCTTGGAAGGTAGCACTCATTTTCACTTTGGTTGTTTTCTCATGAACACAATTTGCACACGTGTATCTTCACCTGTATCAAAGCTCTCCAGAACACATGTCTCCAACTGGGATTTCAAATGAGTTTATAAAAGTAGGAACACACAATATTTGTACCTGTTAAAATATTTTCTGAGACCAGCAGGAAAGAGAAATAAAGGTTCTTTAAAAGTTCTCCAAAGTTTGTTCACTCATAGCTATGTATAATTTTTATTTCACTATAGAATAAGCAATAGTCAAATGAAGTAGGAGTTTAGTTGTTTTTAGCATAAAGCATGTTAAGTGTTCTTTACTATGAAAGGCAATATGCATTATTTAGTAGGCCTTTTTTTTTTTTTTTTTTTTTTTTTTTTTTGTATTTGTGATAGAATGGAGAGCCATGTCCCCACTAGTCAAGGGCATGATGACTGAATTATATTCCTCGCCCTCAATTTTTAGTTCTTGTTTCATAATAAAAGTTTCACCTAGATTACAGTATTAACTGGCCTCAATTTGTAATAAGAAGACCCTTATTTACAGTTCTCTTGCCTCCTGTCTTCCAACTAATTGGGTTAGAGGTCTGTACCACCAGGCTTGGCTCTGCTTCTGCCCCACATACCACCAGACTCATCTTTTAAGTAAGTCACATCATATTCATGAATCAAAAATATTGTATCTATGATTTAGAAGATGGATTTGACATGTATCTACATATCAAAGCAATTTTGTTGATGTATGAAATGGCAAAATGATGATGATAATGATGATTAGCTAAAAAGAAAGATATTAAAGTAAAATAGATGTGCTTATAGAGTGGTTTCTGAACATAGTTAATTATCAGTAACCACCTGGTCAATTTTTTTATTTTTTACTACAAAGTCTGATTTATAACTGACCTGCAGACGATTGGAATCAGAACTTCTGGAATGCAAGCAGAGGTATTATATATTCAAAAATACAAACGTGCAGGGGCCAGTCTCAACGATGTCCAGGTCTCATAGAGGAAATAAGGAACTGCAGAAGGAGAGAATCAGGAACAATGTGTAGTAAGAAGTTTTAACCTGATCTACTGCCATCTTCTCTAGCCCAACTGAGCTTGTTTATCTTTTAATGTTACTTTGTTCTGAATTTGAGTTTACGTGTTCCTGAGTGACAAGGGAGCAGATGTTTCAAAAGTATATCTAGTCAGAGACTTACAAGAAAATCTCTGGCATTGATATTTGAGTCAGAACCTCCAGGTGTAAGGAAGACCTTCCAGTGGGGCCACATAAGGTTAGCTCTCTAAAAGAAGGAAGGGTAGTGTGCTCAGGCCTTTCTTTGGGAAACTTAAAAACAGTATTCTTGGAAATACATAAGTGATTAATAATCCAATATCCCCAAGTTGTACAAATATTAAAAGTCCCTCCACCCTCCCCCAAGCATGGAGCAAGATTCCATCATTTGCTCAGCTTTGCTGAATCCTTGTCCTGCAGAGGTGCTTTCCCTGTTTAGACTTTCCCTGTTCTCAGTAGACATGGCTGTGTCACCCATGCATAAGCTGACTCCACAGGAGAATTAATAATAAGGACAGAACTAATAAAGAAAAACGGCATATTATATACATGCCATATAGAAGAAATCATATGGCGAAGAAAAGTATATAGCAGTTGAATTCAGTGTTAAGAAGGGAACACTCAGCAAGAAAATGAAAAAAAAAATACTAGATGTATAAAGGTGGAAAAAACATGTCATGGGGCCAGGCAGTGGTGGCACACACCTTTAATCCCAGCACTTGGGAGGAAGAGGCAGGAGGATTTCTGAGTTCAAGACCAGCCCAGGATACACGGTGAGTTCCAAGACAGCCAGGGCTATACAGAGAAACCCTGTCTCAAAAAACTAAAAAACAAAACAAAACAAAAAACATGTCATGGGTTGCTAATGATACATTTTTATGGGGAACGAATGATTCTTGATGAAGAGCAAACTTCATCATAAATCATTCATAGTTTCATAAATTATGTAATATGGGGATATTATGGCTAGTGAAGCAATGAAGAATTAATTTAGATTGATATCATTATATGTTCTGTCCTAGGCCTTACTTTTAAAGACAGCTTTTTAAGAGAGTAGAGGCCATACTGTAATAAAACTGACAACAAAATCAGACTGCAAGTAATAGTCCTCTTCAAGTGGGAGTAGCAAAGCAAATATGACCTGTATTTTTATATCAGAAAAAATAATTTTAGCTTTAATTTTTTAACCCAGTCTTCAGCTTTTCATACCAAGGTAATATGATTCAGGGAAAACCAAATAAGATCGTTTTGGTATTGTCTAGCTCTGTTATTTATTCATAGGTGATCCAAACTATTAATATTCTTGCAAAGTTAGATCCAAATTCCAATGTCATCCTTAGAAGGAATAAAGGACATATCTTTTTCTGGATTTTAGATGTTGGAAATATCCAGAAGACATGTAGTAAAGATATTTCTTTATAGGAAGCTATGGATTTACTGGCATAATCTTCTGCAATATAGTCACAGTCTTCCTAGAAAATCTCATATTTTTGTGGCAGAGAGAGGAAGCAAACTGTTGCTGGCTAAAAATTTAGCCTTGCCTTGTCAGAAATGCTTATTATAATTATATTATCATAGAGATAGGATAGAAATGAAACAGACTTGAGGGATAATACAAATTCCTATGTCACCTTACAGTGTGATGCATCCTCTGTATGTCTCAGGTATATCATTAAAGGAAATAAAAATTTTCTCAAATAAAAGTTTTTTCAGGATCAAAAAATACAGTTGTATCTCTAAATGATTTAACAGTACCTAGAAAACAGTGCATTACTAAGAAAAGTTTCAGTGCTAGTGCCTCTTATGGTTAGATGTATAATGTCTCCAACAAGCTCTAGTCTTTGAATTCATGGTCCCAAACTGATGGCACTATTTCAGGAGGCTGAAATATTTTGGAGACAATGATTAGGTAAAGAAAATGTGTCACTGAAACAGATTTAAATGTGCTAGACAATTCTGGATCTGGCCCAACACCCTATTTCCAGATTCATCATAATGTGAACTAACACTGATACCAGGGCTTTGGTTGTGTTACACAAAACTACTTCAGTTATAGACTGAAAGCCACTCTATCATTAGACAAAATAAATTCTTTCTCATTTAGTAGTTTATTAGGTATTTCGTTATAGCAATACTGAAGATAACTAACAATGTGACCACTGAGTGTTTACAAAGTTCAAAAATTGAGTCCAAATGCTTCTGTAGTTCTTAAATTTTGGATTTCTTTGAGGCTGTTTCTGGTTCATCTTGCATACTATATACAAAGATAGGGCCCCTGTTGAGCATCTTCTACTTGACTAAAATATAATGGCCCTGTCATTTTTCACTAATCATAAATATTCATTTATAAACTTATAATAAGGGCTGGTATGTTTTAGTCCCATCTCTACTGGACATGGATAGCAATTATTTATCTAACATAGTTTCTTTTGTGTCCAAATGTTTTGACATAGATCACATTAGACAACTGTTATTTTGTTATTTATATTTCTACTCTAAATCCTCAGGGCTTCCTATACTTAATGAATTTATCTTGCTTTAGTGTCAAACTTTCTGCCTCTTCTACATGCCATCATTTATTTACATACTACTCATTCCAACAACTTTTTGTCACACTCATATTCTGTTCTCAAATCCGTTATAGAAATAATGAACTCATCTCTATAAAATACCTACCTGACAACATCGGGTATTCATACTGACATAGAAAGCAAGCGATGTACCATGTAAATAGATGGCATAAGACTACGTTAAAGAATCAGGAACATGGTAATAAATAAAACAAGATACTTTGGTGGATAATAGCAAGATGGAAGTGGAGAAAAGTGACTCATAAGAAGACTTTTCCAAGTGAAGAGCTGTGGGTGGTGAGGCAAAAGTTTTACAGATGAATGTCCTTAGCCCTGAGCCTTCTATATATATGGGGAAATCCAACACTTCCATCAAAATACAATAAGGGGATATCATAGGCAGTGTTAGAAAGATATGCAGTCATCCATCCATGTGCCCTGAAAGGACTGAATTTTATTGTGAAGCCTGGATAAGATCCAGTACTATCTTCATTCTGATTTCTCCCCAGAGTGGTCTCATCTTTTAGAGATGAGACTGCATCCTGTGTTCATTTTCTTGTCAATACCTGCCCAGCATCCCAACCTCACAAATTCAGAGCAAAGTGGATGCTGAAGAATCATTCTACAGTCATTTTCACGGCATGCACCTTTCTTCATGCTGGAACAAGCACCCTAGCAACTTTTCTGTTCAAATTCAAATAAAGCTACATAGAAAATATGCACCTATTAGAAATAACACTGTTTACAATTATGAAATTATCTAAGGAACACAGTGTGAAGAAAAATTGTATGTAAATATATGAAAATAGCTTTGATTATTTAATATATTAAATAAAACAATTATCATTAAATATGTAATTAATCAAAATATGATTCATAAAAATAAACATTGACAGAGAGATTCAACTCAGTAAAGAGACAGTGCAAACATCCCAGCTGGACTTGAAAACAATAGAAATGCTCATCAAGACTGATCATTTTTCATCTGCTGTTTAGTACCTGAAGTGTTTAAATGGTTATTATGTGCCAAGAACTATCTTAGTGCTTTGTCAGTGACTGAATAATAGAATTCTCTTTTTTGATCTGTGTATTCAAATTTAAATGCTTCATCATAACCTAAATCAATGACTTATATGGTAAAGCTTGTTTTATGTGTGTCCATTTGTTGGTTTTTAATCTTAGCCATTTTGGGGGTCTGAGAATGAGTCATGTTTTAGTCATTTCTTGGTTGACTTAAAATTCAATGTCTTTGAAAAGAAAGCTAGCCCACTGGAAGATTCAAAGATGATTACCATTTTTTTCTGGCACATGGGAAGAAAGAGAAAGTGATACTTTCTTAATTTAACCAAGAGATAGATACAGAATACCACTCTAAGTAACCAGTCTTACTTGTCCTATGTGGTCATTCACCCTGAGTGTCTCTCCAATTTCAGAGGAAAATTTAACAAAAAGACCGAGAGTCACTAATAAACATGGTTCACATTTCAGATTAAGTGCCTAAAACAGTAAAAACGACTTTCAGAATTCAGTGACACTTAGATTCCATGTTTCTCCTGAACCTCAGTTGATGGCTTTATCATGTTTACAGACATAAAAATAGGGACACTTTTGGCTACTTTCATTTATGGTATTGGGCCTTTACTTATGGTCTGGAAAATTCTTTTCCCCCCACTGATACCCAGCCATGTAAAAGTTTGATTAGCTAAAAAAAAATGTCAGAGTGTGTTGCTGCTCTGACAATTCAACTCTGGTAAAGGCAGAAATCTAAATATCTAATTAACAATGTAACTCTCGCAACTCCAACTATCTGTGCTTAGGCACTCTGCTTCTTTATTGAAGAAATTTAGATAATTGAAATCCATGCTGTCAATGGGTTTCTTCCTTCCTTTAGTGAGTTTCTCATATTGCTTTCATACCACATTGTTGTATTTTACACAAATAATATCTGTGGCTTAAATGATGGCAGGTGGTAAATATAGTTATAGTAGATTCATGACTAAGACAATAAATATTGTCAAACTATAAAGACAAACTTGAACAAGACAAGGATGCTTATCTTCAGCATGGTAGAACTGAGTTTAAGGGCAGACATATTTGTACATGAACCTAGGAACTACCAATATGCTAATCCATGCAATGGAAGATGAATTCATTATCTTTTGACTAGCAATTAGTTTGTGGATTAATATGTTGCACAACCTTGAAGAAAGTCAGTAAGGACAAGTACATTGAATGCTAACCAGACTAAAGGATTGCAACCAAAATGTTAATTATTTCTTTTAATAGCTATATTCTGAAGTCAGAACTTGCCTAAATGTAAGTATAATTCAGAGAAATGTGTTTCCTGAGCTGATAATTTTTAATGTGAGCTTACAAAGGACTGTGAATCTTAGTCCTTAAGTTCATTAAGCCATATCATGATGGCATCTTCATTTTTAAATATATCACTGTTGTTTTTTTTTAGACATACCCTATTCTGTATTGGCAAAAATAGACACTGAATAAAAACTTTTAGATTTTCATGATATTTGAACAAATGTTTTAAGCTTGATTTCTATCTTGCTAGGGGAATAGGTACGTTATACTTTCTGTTCCTTAGGACAACTTCCAAGGTCTATGAAATGGGTTCTGAGTTTCATATGGATACCACATTAATGTCAGTGTTTATCCATCTCAAGAGCTGAGCAAAAGATTTTTATTCTCCCTACAAGCCTGGCACTTTCATGTTTGACAATCGTTTCTGTTCTACACTGGTATCACGAGAAACTTAGTGAAAAGGAACATGTAACATTTGGAGCTGAATGCATTCCATAACCAGTCTCACATGCCCCATGGTCCTAGCTATTAGGGTCCCACTCCAGAAAGCTGTTGCCTTTCCTTTGCCTTGTTCCAAGCTCCTCTGCTTCTTCTAACAAAACACCCTTCTCTCACTCTACCTAAAGTAGAATTTATTAACAGCCTGCTAAAAACTTTGCTCTTTACAGAATTGAAGAAATATATCGTCTGTTTCTTCTTGTCTTTTACCTACAAAGCGTCAGTCAAGAACAATGGTACTTTTCAAAACTTGACGAAAGACATAAAAGCAAAGAACAAAACATTTGACAACTTAATATTTTGAAATATATTGGTATCTTTTAACACTTTAGTATCATGTATATACTTCACCAAAGTGTGTTTCTGGCAGTAAATAAATAAAAGGAAGAAAAGGAAAGAAAAGGAAAGGAAGAAAAGGAAAGGAAAGGAAAGGAAAGGAAAGGAAAGGAAAGAAAAGAAAAGAAAAGAAAAGAAAAGAAAAGAAAAGAAAAGAAAAGAAAAGAAAAGAGAAAATAAAAGAAAAGGAACAGTTTCTAGCAAAAATGGAGAAGTTGCCAGTTGAGGGGAGATGAAGGAGAGGAAGGGGCACAGAAGGAGAAGGTTGAAGGCACATGCTCCTATGACCAACAATACTGGTTCATGCAAAGGTCACTGGCTTTCTTTAGCTGACTTATTTTGGTTCATAATACATTGCTATGTATAATTCTTACATTAGACTTTGCTTCGGCTAGTGAAAATTCTCTATTGAGACATTTGGTATCACTGTAGTATTTTTATATTATAGCAAGCCGGTCTCTCTATTTTCTTGATAAGACTAACACCTTAATACTCAGATACCATGACTAATGATAAATTAATGCTAATTTTACTAACTTTATAAAATTAAGCCTTGGTTTAACCTTTCTCATTCTCAAGCATGATAAGCAAGATTTTTCAAATACCCGGGTATGTTTCATCATTGTCATTATAGGAGAATGTTCATGAAAACATGTTGTGTGGCTGTTTAAATATGTTAAGAAAGTCTAATAAAATGGGAAAGCAAAATATCACACATTCTTTGAAACTTATGATGTAAATATCAGGTAAATATATTATAAAGTTGAATTTATTGCTATCCTTTAGTTCTATGTGTATAATTTTTTTGGTAACTATTGTACTATTAAGTATTTTTAGACATTTTAAAGTTAACTAGTTTTGGTTTATTTATTTTTATATATCTGTGGAAATACAGATATTATAAATGAAAACAAAATGGCTTGTCATTTTGAAAATTGTTCATAACTCATTTGCAGGACTGAATACACCAGAAGTTGTCATATGTCAGATGTCAGGTCACTTTTTACACTTTTTGAATTGTTTTACCTCTATGCATCTTAAAACAAACCCATACAAAGTGAGTTCCAGGACAGCCAGTGCTATACAGAGAAACCCTGTCTCAAAAAACCAAACCAACCAACCAAACAATAAACAACAACCACAACAACAACAAAACACTTTCTACATCACATTCTGGGAGTTTAGTAAGTGAAGCGTGTAAAATGTCTACCTGGTAATATCCGCCTTAGAGGTGAGCAATGGGCCTTTACTTTCTGTTCCTCATTTTGAGCGCTAGTAGGAAAGCATCATGGGGTAGTGGAATTGGCACAGGAGCTCTGTGGGAGAAAATAAAAATCAAACTAAATCTATGTAGGTATTAGTAGTGCCCAAAGGCAAAGTCCCCAGTATCTCCCAGCTCTTGTTTTCTCAGCCATAAAATGAGAATGATTGTTTTACCTCCCTTGTAGTGCAGTAATGAGGATTATGTAAGATGGTGTATATAATGAGCCCAGCACAAATGGAGAACTGGGACCATAGCAAAGAGTTCATAAAAATTAGTCTGTTCTGTATTGCTCAGTCATTGGAGTAATCTAAATAGAAATGTTATTATAGTAGACAACACACAATGCCATGATAAAGTGCTAGTGTGGTGATGAAAGGTTGACCAAGAACATGAGGTTGAAAGTGACCTGCATATGATTGTCCAAAGCTGTAGCAAACAGCTTGTTCCACGTCTTTGCTTCTGTTATGTTATAGAGTTAGGAAGAAAAACTCTCATCTGCATAACCTAAATAGAAATTTGTTCTAAAATTATCTTTGATTCATCTTCATACATAAATTGTTCAAACATTTAACTACATCTGATTGGTACTAGGGTTTAATTTTAATTCAGATGTGGCATGGGTTTTAAAACAGTTTGAAGAGTTTTCTATCTCAATATGTAGGAGACAGAACATTCACAAATGAAAATGCACCCCCATGTTACTTGATGTCTTTTATGAACAGGGAATACATGGTCAGAAAATTGTTTAAGGAGCATCATATGTAGCATTTTTTTTTCCCACATAGGAAAACTGAATTCTAGAAATGATCATTGTTTTATACAGACTTACATTGCAATTGAATGTAAGAAATGAACAGCAAACTCTCAGGACTGCAGTTTCACTACATCACCACATCCCTACACTTCTGATGCTCCCTACAACTTTTTCATTACCTTTTATGTACGTATGTAAGAATTTATATAAATAATGCATATGTATAAAATTAGTAAGTGCGTGTTTTTCGATATGTAAGAAATTGTGCATTTGTCTATAAACATATGAAGAGGGATTATTAGTTCATGCTGTATGTGCGTGTTTGTGTATGTGTGTGTGTCTCTGTGTGTGTCTGTATGTGCTATATATTATGATATCTAAAATCATATATGATTTTTAAGACTTTTTAAAGTAAAGGTAACCCTTAAGAATGTGTACTTCATTCCTGACCCTATTTACTTTCATCGGTCAAGTCTTCCTAAACTATCCCTTAGTTTGATGTGTTTGTATAACATCTCTATCTGCAATTACACTGTTCATCTAGTCACTAGAGCTCGGCCTCTGAAAACTAACTCTGCATAAACAGTACTTGCTTTGCCATATTTCCAGTTGAGAAATTGTAATTCGTATTGATTAGTAAATTTTCCCTATTCAAAGACATATCAGAAAGCTCCACGAGAGTTAGAATTTCTTCTATATTAGTTCAAGAGCACTCTTGAGAAAGGGATGTGTTCTCAGTAAGATTACATTCTCCATCTGAAAAGGGAGGAAGAATATCCTGAGGCACTGCTTAAAATAGATAGCATTCTCTCATATAAAGGGAAGATACACCAGGCAGTGAAGGCTCACTTATTTTTAGGTAGTAGGACCGCTGAGTACTTTTTACTAGCTAACAATTATAAAGACAATCTGTGTCTACTAAAGTGTGGAATCTGGAAAGAGAATGAGCCAGTGTAGAGAATGTATCACCTGATATCTGCTTAAATTAATCAATGGAATTTTCTCTTGGTTAGGGCCTACCTATGAACATTCAAGGCATTTGTTTTGTTTTGTTGTACATCATGAGCACAAGATGCCCCAAGTAGAGTGTTTGCTTCATTTGGAAGACATAGTCACTCTCAAAGTGTATTTCTGAGACTAACAATGTCTACAATCAATGTGATGATAATGAGAATTCTCTGGGCCCATTACAACCATATCTCTTGCAGACTTTGTAGTGGGGTTCAGAATATTAATAGATTGTGAATTGAATTAGTGTTTAAAAATCACCCATGTAGTTAACTATAATCTGTCTTGTTTGAGTGTAAAGCTTCTGTGACCCCTGATCCAGATGCCATTCATTCAATATGAGACAGTTTGGTTGCTGTAAGTAATAGTGTTTGCTATGGTGCCCAATCATGAAGTGGTGTATGACTATTTGATTGCTCAACATATTTAAGCTCATCTAACCTTTCTTATACTTCAGTTTTACTTGCCTTTCAGAGCACTGCCAACACACAGACAGTTTTCCATCTTCATGAGAACTTGGAGAAATCTTATCCAACACAATCTCCCCATATATTCAGTCCACAAGAATCTCTTATTTTCACAACAGGTGAATCTTTTTATTTTTCCTTTTCTTTCATGTTGGTTATGTCTACTATTGTAACCACTTCTGTGGTTTCACTTGTTATTCCTTTATGCTATAAGATATTTCTATTTTTTAACCTTGATTCATCATTTTTCTGAAGCAGTAGTTTCAATTATTAACAATTGAGATGAAGAAAACTATTATCATCAAACAATAACAATTTATTTGAACATTTTTCAATTTGAAGAAATTTTCACTTCAAAATACATTTGTCAATGCAGGAAGCCTTTGTGATTATCAAAACAGGGTAACATTACTGATACCCTGGTCACGGTCATGAATTTCCTGAAATATTTACATTATAAAAGACAGCCCCTTTTATGATACACAAAAAGTTGATAGATGTAAAATTTTCATAGTTTCTTCTAGAAGTCCTCATATAATGCAAAATTTCAATAAATGTTGCTTTTTCTACCTATTCCTTCAATCCATGTTAGTTTTGTAATTCTGAAAGTTTGAAAAGCTTTCAGGAGTTTTGTTTTGTCACTCACATTAGCAAACGTATGAATTCCAGCCTTCAGATTTACCTCTGCAAGACTCATCTACCACTTTTCCAAGTTTCTATTCTCTGTCTTAAAGCCAGTATTTAGCTTTTAGTACATACAGTTATCAGGCACAAAAGAAACTGGAATTGATAAATACACATATAGAAAGCAGGAATATGATCTAAAGCAGGCAAGAGATATAACATAAACCTAAGAACTCTTTTAAAAAGAAGGAAAGAGGAGCTGGAGATAGCCTATTTTATTTGCAGTTGAAAGATGATAGGTGTACTGGCTAGCTTTGTGTCAACTTGACACAGCTGGAGTTATCACAGAGAAAGGAGCTTTAGTTAGGGAAATGCCCCCATGAGATCCAGCTGTG
>NC_034592.1:81902156-81917021 GCF_900095145.1 Mus pahari
AGCCAGGGGAGGCAAGCCAGTAAAGAACATCCCTCCATGGCTTCTGCATCAGCTCCTGCTTGAGTTCCAGTCCTGAATCCTTTGGTGATCAACAGCAGTATGGAAATGTAAGCCGAATAAACTCTTTCCTCCCCAACTTGCTTCTTGGTCATGATGTTTGTGCAGGAATAGAAACCCTAACTAAGACAATAGGTTAGAGCACAGTGAGAAATTTGCAGAGAAAAGCAGAAGAAATGTAAGGTTTCCAAGCCTGGGAACACTTAGGTAGACTTCCCAGAAGTAAGCAGGCAATTGAGTGGAGTTAGCTGCAGACATTTAGGTCTCAGGAGCACCTATAGTTTGTAGCCTCCACAGTGGGTGGAGGTCCGGTAGGATGGGGCAGTAAATTCTAGGAAACGCATTTACATGATAAACCATGAGAGCAGTCAGAGATTGTAATACTGAGAAGACTGGGTGAAGGATAGATCAATAAGGAAAGGAGGAGGTGTGGTAAAAAGAAAGCTCAACTACTTTAACCAACTGAAAATTGGAAAAATATTACAGATTGAAATTAGCCTGTCTTTGGCACCTAAAGCTTAGGGGATATTGCAGAAGAAGTGGAAGGCTAATTGTAGTAGGTAGAAAACTAGGAAGTCTACTGTAAGATTGTGTTCCCTATGGAAATGATGGTAGGGAAAATAAATTCATGACATCTCAAAAAGTGGCTAACTGAACAATGACAATATAGAGACATGCTAATAAGGGAGGGGCATCTCTTAGAGTCATAGACTAAGAACTACATGCTAATTAATTACTGCTGATAGTGGGAGAATTAGCTTCTCCGAGGGATGAGCCTCTTAATTGGCTACTCTATACAAAGTGGTCAGCCCTAAAACCATAGTAAACATAAGTCACACTAAACCGATTAAGCAGCTAGAATTTATATATTTATGCATGTACATGTTTGAAACAGTCATAATAAAATAAAAATACTACACTTGCAAGGGAATGAAAAATGCGTGGAAGGTGTCCTAGAGATGGTACTTGGCAAGGAAAAGGAAGGAAGAAAGGAACGTCATTCCATTTTGATTAAATAACAATTTTATAAAGCATTTTAAAAGAAATTAGCAGACATGTGTCTAAAGGAGTTTGTTGAAGAATAAGGAGGAGGAGGAGGAGGAGGAGGAGGAGAAGGAGGAGGAGGAGGAGGAGAGGGGGGAGGAGGAGAGGGGAAAGGAGGAGGAGGAAGAGGAAAGTGAATTTCTTCAGGGCAGGGGTGGTGTTGTCTTGACAATAATCACTTGCTGGGCAAGCTGTTTTTAAAAATGCATTTACTCATAACCCAGTTTTCTTTTCATTTATTCATTTTTATTAATTATTTTATTTATTTACATTCAAAATGTTGCCCCCTTTCTGCCCCCCCCCCCACGAGTTCTTCACCTCATCTCCCCTTTTCTTCTGAGGTGGTGCTCCTATACCTATGCACCCACCCACGGACCTCTCACCTATGTAACATCACCCTTTCCTGGGGCATCAGTTTTCTACAGGATTAAGCACATCCTTTCCCACTGAGGCCAGACAATGCAGTCCTTTACTATATATGTAGTGGGGGCTGTGCATACTCTCGGTTGGTGGCATAGTGTTTGGGATCTCAGAGGAGTCTGGCTCAGTTGATACTATTGTTATTCCTAAGGGGTTGCAAGCTCCATCAGTCCTTCCCCTAACTCTTCCATAGGGGTCATTGACCTCAGTCCAAAGGTTGGCTATAAGAATCTGCATCTGTCTCAGTCAGCCACTGGTAGAGCCTCTCAAATGATAGCCATGCTAGGCTCCTGTCTGCAAGTACAACATGGCATCTGTAATACTGTGTCTGGGTTCTGGTGCCTGCTCAAGGAATGGATCCCAAGTTGAGCTGGTTTTTCCATTTCATATAGACTGGAACAATTCTGGGTCATAAAAGACTAACATACATTTTGGTGATTTTTTTTCCAAATGTTTATTAGATATTTTCTTCATTAACATTTCAAATCCTATGCCGAAAGTACCCTATACCCTCCCCCGCCCTGCTTCCTTACCCACCCACTCCCACTTCTTGACCCTGGCATTCCCCTGTACTGGGGCATATAAAATTTTCAAGACCAAGGGCCTCTCCTCCCATTGATGGCTGACTAGGCCATCTTCTGCTACATATGCAGCTAGAGACACGAGCTCTGGGGTAACTGCCTAAGAATTTCATAAATTCATGGTTTTTAATAGCAGAGTAGTACTCTATTGTGCAAATGTACCACATTTTCTATATTCATTCCTCTGCTGAGGGACATCTGGGTTCTCTCCAGCTTCTGGCTATTATAAATAAGGTTGCCATGAACATGGTGGAGCACGTGTTTTTATTACCAGTTGGAGCATCTTCTGGGTATGTACCCAGGAGAGGTATTGCTGAATCCTCTATGTCAAATTTTCAGAGGAACCGCCAGACCCATCCTGTGGGTAGCAGATATGGGAATCTCTGGAGTACCCTACCTGGGTAGCCTAGCTGAGTTAATGAACCTTGGGTTCAAATGGGAGGCCTCACTTCAATATACAAGGGGAGAAAGATTGAGGAAGACATTGAAAGTTCATGTCTGATAGCTACATAAACAGACACAAAGATGTACACTTAACTCACATGTATGTCTAAACCATAGGCAAACACACATGTACAATACTAAATACTAGGATAATAAATAATATGAGAGTAAAGAAGAGAATTTTTTCCTTTAAAAGTAATGTAATCTTTACTAATGTAATCTTTACTAGAGAAAGGTATTGCTTTTTCTTATTCCTTTTAGTAATAAGAACTGTTTGTGATGTTTTCTATTGTTCAAATTTTTTAGTATATATACCTCTCATTTTTACCAGCCCATGGTAAATTCTTTTTCCCAATGAGCTAATCATTCTACCTACATACAGTAGTATGTTTATTCCTTCGTTCTTTAGTCTAAGATTATCTGTAAACTTTCTATTTTGTTTTATACTATTTATTGTCATTTCTATTATTATATCGGATTCTAGTAACTAGGTATGAAATTTGATTTTATAATTATGATTTATATTGCTAATATGTATTTATTACTTGTTTTGTTACATTTTATTTATATATTATATATGAACTTTGGTGGCTATGTGTATGCTGTGCTATGCATGTGGATAGAGATCAGAGGACAGTTTACAAGAATTTTTTTTTTTCTTTCACCATGTGGGACTTGCGAATTAAAGTCAGGTCATCCTATTTGGCCGAAAATCTGCTGAGTCATCTCTCTTGCCCAGGGTATGTTTTTTCTCAATCCATTTTTATTTATTGGTAAATTTTTATTTGTATTTTTCATTTTTTTTCTGAGGATATATAGTATTTCAGGTAAATCTAACTTTTCACACTTAATAGTTATTATAATTTAAACATTATTTGTTAGGTGGTGATAAAACAATAGATCACTCATAAACATAAATAATCCAGAGACAGCAAAAATTGGTGTTGACAAGAAAGAAACAAAAGCACAGACACACAGAAATCTTGTCAAGAACATAAGCAAGGTTTAAAACACAGTCAACTCCACTGGTAGCTAGACTTTGAAGACAATCGCATTAGTGAAAATTAGCAATATCGTTAGAAACATTTCTAATAAAACAGTATGGTTCAGTGGCTCAGTGCCCTGATTGTGTTTTAATCATCAGTATTACAAGACGAAACTTCAGTTGCACAATAAACAATTTACCATAGAATTGCACTGAGTTATAGTTTTCACTGGAATTTCTGTAGTTGAACCCGTTGACATTTGATGAGTCAATTTTCTGTTAGTGTAATTAGCCTGCTTAGATTTATAAAAGCACATTTTTCGTGCCCCAAAGATAATGGTTTTAGGGGAGTGAAAAAGGAAACTATTCAAAGGAATGAAAACAAAAGCAGTAAGCTGGATGTACAAAGGAGGTAAACAGTGTAGAAAAATAGCAATATTGCTTACTTGCACAATTATGCAAAACAATGCTGTCTGAGTGAACAAGGTCATATTTAAGTGGCAGTAACGTTTCTGAAATAGTTCATTTCAGAAAGAGGAACAATATTACTGAGTCTAAGTTAGCTATCAAAACTTGTTTAAGCACTTCATAGCAAAATATTGAAAGTGGAGGGTTTAAAGTGAAAGCCCATTTTTCCATCTCATTGTCAAATGAAAATCCTGTTTATCCAAGTTAAGATCTTGATTATATTCTCATTAATGCCAGAAATTTCATCAGCTGTAGTTCTTTTGAAACTACTGATGTATTCAAGATTGGAAAATTGAGCATTTGCTTTTTTATGGAGAGTGTTCATCTGTGTTGCATTATAAAGCTAAACATATCATCACTGAAGTATTCTTTAAAGGTTAGCACATTTATTTTCTTATTATATTTGTTGATAGTTGCAAAATAGAAAAAAAGAATGGGTATTGCTGACTTGTTTAGGAAGTGGGAAACTTCAGACATAATTTTATGGAAAGAATATATAGTTAAATTGTCAGAGGCTAGACTGAAATTCAGTGCATTGGATGGGGTTTAAGTTCCTATTTTACAATCCTCTTCCTAACCTTCAAAAGTAGAGAAGCAGCAATATAAAAGCCATGGCACTAAATTTATGTATTAGTTGCTATTTTGGTGCTTAATAAGAAAATGGTAGCATCCTATAAGTACTAAATATGTGAACGATAAAGGAATTACCCCAATATCAGATATAATATTATATTACTATTATATTACTATATAATAATATTACTATTCTGTTTTGGTTTGGATGTGTTCTCAGATACATTGTAAACAATTAGATGCCATTTCATATTTCTCTTCATGAAAAAAAAAAGGGCTGTCTATAATTTAAATATTAAATTGGAAACTGAATTCCTGATTGCTTATTGACGGGCAATCCCAAAAAGGAAAAAATTATAGTATTCTTTTTTTTTTTTCTTATTTGTTACCTTTTTCTTTTTTCTATTAGATATTTTCTTTATTTACATTTCAAATATTGTCCCCTTCCCTGGTTTCCCCTTTGAAAATCTCCTATCCCCTTCCTCCTCCCACTGCTCAACAACCCACCCACTCCCACGTCCTGGCTCTTGCATTCCCCTATACTGGGGCATAGAACCTTCACAGGACCAAGGGCCTCTCCTCCCATTGCTGACTGACTAGGCCATCCTCTGCTACATATGAAGCTAAAGCTATAAGGGCCACCATGTGTTTTCTTTGGATGCTGGTTTAGTCCCTGGGAGCTCTGGGGGTACTGGTTAGTATTCTTCTTCAAACTTGGTTTTGTATTTTGTCCTCTTTCCTTTTAAATTACCAAAAAAGTATTCTGACGGGGAGCCTCAGATTTTGAAAAAATGCCTTAGGTATCCAATGGATCTGAGAAGATGAGAGTGCCATCCATGTACTGTTGAGAGTATTGGATAGACTAGTTTGAGTCTTAGTACTTTTACTCATTTATCCTGTGATCTAGTCGATGGAATATGATGCCATTGGCAAAGTAATTTTGTTCTACAATAGTATAAAATTATATCATATTGTAGAAACATTATATATAATCCATTCATGTTGTACGTCTCAGAGGTTGCATTATACCTTTAACATTAAATGTAGCAACAGTTTTTTCAGATCCTGTTCTGCTCTTGCCCCAGATGTCTTTCTTTGGTGGATGAGACTGAATTATGATTGACACTAGGTCTTGATTCAGCTTAAAGACAGAGACTTTCATGCATATACTAAAGCACTGACCCTTCAAGCTGAACTTATTATTATCTCAAAGCTAAGAAGCTCAGGAAACATACTGAGTGAAAAGGATAAACTTATTTTGCTCACAATTCTGTGACTTAGTAAACTGAGCTCAACTACTCATAATGTTGCTCACACCTGCACTAGAGTTTGAGTCTTTTGATGATAAGAGAATGATTTAAGGTAAACAACAGAGAAGAGAACTAAACATTGCAAATGACTTTTACCCAAGCTTAGATAACAAGAAAGATCACTTTTAGAAATTATGTTTGAATAATACTGAAAGAATTTAAAAATGGAAATGAGTAAAATTTAAATATATGAAGCACCACTTCTTAAACAGGAAGAGCAACAATTAGGAAACAGTGAAAAAAAAAACTAAATCAAAATACATTCTAGAGAATGAAATTATTTTTTCACCGATTTTAAGAATATGAATATAACCCAGGCAGTGGTGGTGCATGCCTTTAATCCCAGCACTTGCGAGGCAGAGGCAGGTGGATTTCTGAGTTTGAGGCCAGTCTGGTCTACAGAGTGAGTTCTAGGACAGTCAGAGCTACACAGAGAAACCCTGTCTCGAAAAACAAAACAACAAAACAAAACAAAACAAAACAAAAAATGGATGTAAGGTGCATTTTAAATTATGTTTGAAAACAAGAAATGGTCAAATTATAAATGTAAATAAAAGTTGTCATATAGATATCAGAAAAGAAAACTGTATCCATCTAGGAAGTTGAGTGACAGAACACACTAATTTTGGTGATGGTTCAAATATCAGTGGAGATGATACACTACAGTCAATGAGGTGAAAACTAGGGAAGTGATATTCTGAGAATGACATATTCTAATTAGGGTAGTTGGAGCATTACTTATTCTTTATCTTGTTTATGTCTCATGGTAAAAATTACAGGAAAATTACAGATTTTTGGTCATTTGATATAAAAGTTCAGGAGAATAAATATAACAAAAGGTGTTATGAATTAAGTTAGAATTAGTAGAGATGAAAAAATAGAGATGGAGGAAAAGTATAACCAGAAGACAAAATTAAATTGGTATGAATGTTGAATAGTTATTGAATTATGAATGCTTTATAGTGTGTTTCTCCAGGTTAGTATCATCTTTCAGGAACCATGTGTTACATTCTTTCCCACCCCAAGGCCAGTACCTCACTCAAGCACACATACACACACACACTCAAACACATATATACACATACATTCACAAATATGAACATATTTACACATACACACCACATCATATCACACACACACACTCACTCACATAAACACGCAATGAGAGAGAGAGACAGAGACAGAGAGGGAGAGAGAGACACAGAGAGAGACAGAAGGAGAGACAGAGACAGAGACAGAGACAGACAGACAGACAGACAGACAGACAGAGAATTCGGGAAAGCATAAGGGGAAAGAGGATCAGAGGGAGGGAGATAATATTAGTTTTGATGGCCCTTATTCTAAAAGTCTCAATTTTCTTCTATCATTTTCTTTAAAGAAATGAGCTTTGGAACATGCTGTGATAACAACCAACTCAACCATAGGGATACTTTGTTATAAAATACCAAAGGAAATCACCTTATGACTATAAAATTAGCAGCAGGATCCAAACTCATTTTCAAATAAATATTTGTAATTTTATCTAATAAAAAAGAAAATGGAAGATTTTAAAATATACTATAAATTCTTAATAATTCTCTAGGCATTTTTTTCTGATTAAATATTCTTTCTTACATATATGTGTAAAATGTGACGTTGTTTTAGGGTTCAGTTTCTGAATGATGGCTGTATTTTGCATGTTCTTTCAGATATAGGGAAGAAGTTAGGTGGTAAGAGAAGAATTTCAAGAGACACATCTTAGAAATAAAAAAGATTTTGTACTTAAAATATTTTCATGGGTTTGAATATGTATAATATAATTTTTAACAAGAAGAATGCCATTTTGACTCAGGTTGGCTTTCATTTTCCTGTTTTTGAAGACTAGTATTGGTCTGATGACTTGACACCAAAAGTACTTTACTAGACTTCTGATAATCAAAGCCTCTCCAGATCTCTTGAGATCTCTCCAGTCCTGTTGCACTCTTTACCTCATGGTGAACTATATAATATGGTGAGCATAAAATAAAGACCTGTAACAGATTATAAAGTAGTATTGTCAGATTCACTTGAGAAAAATCTCATGTATACTTATTACTCTTTCTTCTTATTTTCCCGAGTCTTCCTTTTCAAAAATCCTCCCTAACTGTAAGATATAATCTGTGATCATTCTCTGTTAATCATCTATCTAAAATCTACACTATGATTTTATTGCACATTTAAAATATATTTGTAGAACAATGAGGAGGAAGCTTGACCTTTTTTAGTCTTTACTTTTCATTAGTTCAACCAGGTATCCATTCTATTAGATTTCGGTCAGCAGCATTAGTTTTGGGTTGCCCTTATTCTAAATGTCTAAATATCCTTCTATCTTTGTGTAAGAAGAATCTGACTTGGATTATAGTAATAAAACCAATTCAGTTTTTGTCTCTCAATGGTGTTGTATATACCTCATCTTTATTTTATTCTTTGTGATACATGAAAATAATGTGTTTAGATTAGTTCTGTTCTCTACCTCCCTACTCTTAACTCCATCTAGATACTTATGCACATCTTTCTCCCAAATTAACATTGTTGATGTCTTAATCGTAATCACCATCATATTATGTTGGATAGCATAACATTAGATACACTGCTGAAGAAAAGTGTCCTTTCCTTCCTCATTAGTTCCTCAGTTAGACATGCAACCTAATGGGTATATCCTCCATTCATTCTGAGACATTGACTGTTTTTGATTTCCTACACTTTTCAGGTAGGCAACCACAGAAGCCAAGACTTCATGCCTTACCAATTTAAGTACATAGAATAGATGAATTCATCTTTACTATGCATATTTCAAACCACAGCTGACGATTCGGCAATTAAAAATGTGTGCTTTTAATGTTCTCAGACATATTAAAGTGCAGCTTACTTATTTGAAGTTATTGCTATAGCTTCAAATACCCAATAACAGTTACACTTTGGAGCACTGGTTAACAAGAAGCAATGGATGTCTAATGTGCATTGGGCAACAAAGTAGGGCACTGCATCTACACAGGTGAAAGTTATAACTATTTCTCTAGAGAATTTCTCTTTATAACCAAGGAGATCATCATGAAAACAAGGATTCATAATACAATATGTCTGTCCTTAAAGGCTGTGACAAGTATAATCAGATGCCTATGAAAGAATTAAGATTTCTACTTATAGAGAGTAAAGGACCAAAATAGAAGACTTGTCATGCATAAACATAAATGTTCTTATACTTTTTAACATTTTCTGCATATGAAAGTTAAAATGTCATATAAATCTCTACGATGAGCCTAAGAGTATATAATACAGATGAATGAATTTCAAGGCCAGCCTGATCTACAGAGTGAGTTCCAGGACAGCCAGGGCCACACAGAGAAACCCTCTCTCGAAAAACCAAAAAAAAAAAAAAAAAAAAATATATATAAAAGGAATTTCAAAACTGTAGAGCAAGGGTCTCTACCAATGATTACAGAAATCTTGTTGGAGCACACATTTTCTGTAAGAATAAAAAAGTGACTGAAATGTTCTAAAAATAACAGCTACGAGTCTCATAAAATAGCCTGGCCCTATGTTTCAGACACACCATATCAGTGCTCAGGCCTATCATGTTTAGTCTTCATTTGTTAAAAAGGCTCTGACTAAGTGTATAGTTACTAGATTATACAGGTATCTTCTCCTTTATCTCACCAGGACAAGGATTTATTTTTCATTCATTTTATTTTTCTCATTTTACCCATATTTTCCAATTCAAATAACAGGCATATTTTAAGAAGCATAGTGTTATGTTTTGTTTGTTTTTGCTTTCCTGCTAGAAGTAGTAAAATAATATTTTTCAAAAAATAAATGAAAAGCATTTGAAATGTAAATGAAGAAAATATCTAATAAAAATGAAAATAAGAATGCAAACAGGGATGCTGTGGTCTGCCTTTAGTGTTGATTACTCTATCCCATATCATTCAGACATAACTTATAAACAGATAGTATACACATTGAATTATATTGATGGAGGTATAAATGAAGATTTTGTTATCTGTCTACCCATTTTCAAACCTGATAATGTATGGATTTTTCTTTGTATTATTTTGAAGTGTAATAGCTTAAAATATATACAATTCTTATGACGATTAATTTTGAAATTAATAAAAATTCCATCTTCTAAATAAGGTTTGACAATATATTATTGAACACTAACTCTTCCGTTGTTCAGGAAACTGAATTCTTACATATACAGATAAATCCTAGACAAAAAGACTTAAATCCACACAGCTAAAAGTTTTAAGATTGAAACCAGAAATCAAATACTGCTGATTCTAGATGTTTTCTTTGCTTTGCCTAAGATATTTTGGTGATGTTACACTTGAATTCCTCCCTCTGGTTATAGAAGCCTTATGATAACACATTTTAGGTTGACTGGTACTTTACCAGCTCTTCTACACACTTACGGTCTCTTCAGTCTGAGAGAGCTTTTGTTTGTTTATCTGTTTGTTTTAGAAACAAGCAGATCATGAAGATTTCCAGGATCCTTTCTACTGTCATCTGCTTCGCTGATTTAAAGGAGCAAAATGAAATGAAAATGAGGATGTGTATAGAGTTGATGTGTGTATGTGTTCACTCTTTCACACTGACCTTTTTCCCTATATATTTTTAATTTTATTATCTTCCTTTCTCCCACACAAACTTAGGGGAGAGACATTTTAGATGTTCTTATGTTGCATTGTACTTGTCTCTTTTTACAATACTTTGTTTTGAACTATGATGACAATATTTCTGTGATCTTTTACCAAGAGAGCTTCTTTCATTGGACTCCTTAGCTCAACTTTGGAGGATCCACTCTTCTATAGCTTGGTCTAAAGGCAAAGAGTGTTTGCACCTATTATAATATGCCTACCTAGAGATAACATCATATTTCTGGACAATTCTTCAACTGTCTCAAGAAGAGATATGTATGTTTTGGGGCAAGTGTTAACACTCCTACCACTCTCTGTATATTTCCACACTCAAAGTTGCTGGTTATAGGAACCTGGGAGGAATATGTGCAAATAACTTGCAAAAGTGTGGTGCACTGCCTTCATTTCACTTTGCATCTTCTGTTAGGGTGGGAGCACAGTGGAAGTGGAGATGAAGATGATGACATAAGTCAAGAATTCCATTCAGGTCTACATTCCCTTTGACCACTTGTTCTCACCCACTTTCTATTTTTGTTTTTTTTCCCAATTTTTACTAGGTATTTACTTCATTAGCATTTTAAATGCTATCCCCAAAGTCCCCTATATCCTCCCTTCCGCTCCCCTACCCACCCACTCCCCCTTCTTGGCCCTGGTGTTCCCCTGTACTGGGGCATATAAAGTTTGCAAGACCAAGGGGCCTCTCTTCCCATTGATGGCTGACTAGACCATCTTCTGCTACATATGCAGCTAGAGACACAAGCTCAGGGGGTACTGGTTAGTTCATATTGTTGTTCCACCTATAGGGCTGCAGACCCCTTCAGCTCCTTGGGTACTTTCTCTAGCTCCTCTATTGGGGGCCCTGTGTTCTATCCAATAGCTGACTGTCTCACCCACTTTCAAAGTGTCTAAGAACTTCTATATTTACACCAGCATTCCAGATTAGTATGGAGGGACACTTTTCAAAATAGGAGACTTGAACTCATTTTATTTCACAGTTGGTTAGCCTGATTTATTTTAAAATACTAGCCATATGGTGTTCTGGTCTGCATTTGTACTATTGTTCCAGGATCTAAAATTCTTATGAGAATGCCTAATTGTTCTCTTCCCTTAGGTCATACTTTACCTCTGAATGTACTCAGTAATAAACTTTCTGAGCATCACAAATCATATGGGGAGCTATTTAGTCAGCATTGATATCAAGGGTCAGTATCTATTTTTATTCCCCCTTTTTTTCTTTTGTATTTTAGTTTTAAGACATCATCACATTATGCAGCCATGGCTTGTCTAGAACTAACTATGTGGACCAGGTTGGCCTCAACATCATAGAGTTCATTCTGCCTTTGCTTCTGCCTCTCTTGTTCTGGAATTAAAGATGTGTACCACCACACACAGCTCGTTTTGTTTTATTTTGGACTGCACTCCTTTATCCTACATGGTCAGTTATTCCAAACTTCTCCAGTTAGGCATGGTTCTATTTCCTGTCATGCTATTTCCTTAACAGAAAATAAGTAAATAAACATATAAATAAGGTCACACCATAGGATAGATAAAGATTTAGAAATCACTGCCTTGAAACTGATAGAGGAAAATCAGATAAACTTTATACTTCAAGGGGGTATGTTTTTTTTTTTTTTCCGCTAAAGCTGAGAAGCAACAAAGTTATTTCATGCATACATCACACATATTTCTCCTTACATACATATGCATAGGTTTCAACTCTACACATTGCTTTGTCAGCACGTTGTGGAACTACTGTCTCAGAGTAGCCAAACCCTATAAATTTAGACATAGACATGTACAAAAATAATCTAACAAATGACAGCAGCTTGCCTTCATTAAGCATTTATAATGTGCCAGCTGTGTTTGAAGCTATCTAAGTGCATTGTAACACTTGATTATCTTTGTTAGTATAACAGTCCAATGATTCTGAAGATCCATTAAGCAAATAGGTAACTGAGGCGTTAGCATACATTTTTTTCTAAAGTCATATAAGTAATGTGTTGCAATATGTTTACTGTCAAACCATCAGCTAATTCACCCACATATTTTACTGCCAACTTATCCGGTTATATATTTATTCTGTGCTAGGTGATCCTAATTAGTTGTAGAAATAGATAACAAAATAATCATTTCTGGAATTTCTTGTGTGAAAAGCATCGTTTTTTTTTTTTTTTTTTTCTTTTCTTATTTTGTTTTATAAATTTGAAGACTATCATTGAATTTAATGTGGGGAATAGAGGTTTGGAAGATTTTTGTGCAAAGTCAAATCTGGAATGTGATCAGAAAAAGTAAAAAGTTTTGCATAAGACTGAGACAAGGGCTAAGCACGGGACTTGGAACCAGCATAGGCACGAACGCTTAAGTATGAATATTTGTACTACAAGATAAATGTGTGGTACATGGTCAGAGAATTTTTAAAAAAGCAGGGACAAGTGAGGTTAAATTAAAAGGAGACAGAAAATACAAGGAAGAAGATAGAGAAAATACACGGAACAGGAATATTAGGATGAGGAGAACATGTAGTTTTCACTGTTCCTTATGGCATCTAAATGGTAAAGAAATGGAGATGACATGTCGGAAGGATGCCATCATCTGACAGTGAAAGAGTAGCTTCCAGTTCCATGGCTTACATCCAAAAATATAAGAAAGTTAAATTTAAGTGAATGGATATTCTCTACTTGAAGACTGGATTTTATAATGATAATTCCAAGATACATATAGTTTTGCACAGTGAAAAAAGGAAAGTAAACCATGGTCCATGAAAAATGGCATTTGAGCATCGGCAAAGGCATGTTTTGACTTCAAACATAGAAGGTGGTTCCATTTAATTTCATTTTTTCTTTCTTTCTTCATTTTGATATGTCAGAGATAAGGACATAGTACCTTAATCTGGTATGTTTGATATCCACAATAGCTGAGAAAATCTACTGAAATCACTAATGGTTTAGAGGATGAGAGAGGTTGTGTTTTTAGAGCAGATGTTATAAAGAAAAAGGATCATATCCCGTAGAGATGAAGTGGAAAACACAAATATATAAATGACATAAATCTAGTATGAGGGATTAGTAGTAGCTGTGTGTCCTGGACAAAGAAGCAGTTTCCTCCATAAGCAGTCATATTTGTGAGGTATTTTTCTACAGTCTTTAAATAGCAGTCATTTTACAGGTCATACAGATAAAAGTCCTTCAAGTGGGAGAGAAGCTGCATTATATGCCAAGCCTGGAAAGTCTACCCAGTCAGTTCTTTGCAGGTAGCCCAGAAGTATTACTCAATCTGGAAGCCCTTGCTCTGTCAAGCACGGCATATATATACAAACACACATACATATATAAACACACAAATACCACATATATATACACACACATCCACAATCAAATAAATAAACTTTCTATTTGACATGATTAATTCCTTAATTGAAGTGACTAGTCGTCAATAAGAAGTATATCTCATCTAAATTTAATTTGCAAAGATTGGTTTTTATTGAGCATAAAATTATATTCTAAATAAAACCTGGAAACTGCATCAATGCATAGGAAATATTCAGACAGAATGATGTTGTTCAGACATTGTACTATTTTGGTACATGCTCTTTAATATTTTTATATGCATAGATATGTGAGTAGATTTATTTATAGTACTAATATATCAATGTTCAGATATACTTCAGTTTGTATATCCATTCATACAGGCTGTTGCTATTTCTATTTCTATGTACATTGTTTTAAACTATTAGATTATACAAACTGTTAGAATAGTTTGATTTTTTCACTGAACAATTATATCCTATGTCTTAACAAATGAGTTTAATGGTGTTTAGTAGTTTGCTGTGTGGATTTACTTTAATTCATTTAATTTGTCTATTTTTTCATGTTGATAAAATATTGTGAATATTTGATTTCTAAAGAGCTTCATTACCACACATAGAATGACAAACAGAAGTCTGGAATTGTTTTGTTTTGTTTTGTTTGGTTTGGTTTGGTTTGGTTTGGTTTGGTTTGGTTTGGTTTTGTTTTGTGTTTAGAGACAGGGTTTCTCTGTGTAGCCCTGGCTGTCCTGGAACTTACTCTGTAGACCAGCCTGGCCTTGAACTCAGAAATTCACCTGGCTCTGCCTCCTGAGTGCTGGGATTAAAGGCGTGTGCCACCACTGCCAGGTTGGAAGTCTGTTTATATCGAATTTTCAGATATTTTCATGTTGACCTCACAATGATTGCTTTATACTGGCATTGTGCTAAAAATTCTATGAATGCTGGGTATGGTGGTGCACGCCTTTAATCCCAGCACTTGGAAGGCAGAGGCAGACAGATTTCTGAGTTCGAGGCCAGCCTG
>NC_034592.1:81917036-81923916 GCF_900095145.1 Mus pahari
AAAAAAAAAAAAGTTCTATGAACAGTTAAAAATAAATCTTCAGACATTGCAGAGAATAAATAGTACTTACCCAGTTAGACAGTCAAGAAAGTTATATTATATTCTTCAGTCATAAAAAAAATACTTATTTGAGACTTATTAGAGTGCCTTCCAGGCTGTGTTCTGACTATTCCATCCATGGCTGTCACTAGCCAAAAGGTACAGAATCCAATAGTTCTTTGTGCTATCAGACTGAATACCACAGTTGATCTTCTGTGTAGGCAAGAATTCCAAAGAAGTAGGAACTAATGTCCGAGAAGGAATGATATGTCAGCGTTAGTGAGGGCTAGGAGGCAAAGAGAAAGAGCTATTTTACCTCGTGTCCTTTATATAGGCTATCACCAGAAGATGAGGTCCAAGTTTAGGGTGGGTCTTCTCACCTCAGATATTTCAATCCAGAATAATCTCACATATACACTTGGCTTCTGGAGCTTCAGTTAATTACAGATGTAAAGTTGATAACCAGGAATAGCTATCATAGCGAGGATTATTAAATAGAATTAATTATAGGAAAATGAATTGACAAAGTTTTCCCAAATCCCTTCATTGAAGGAATACTATTTGAAACAGACCTTAGCAATATGGTTTGGATGTACAGGAGGATTTTACAAGAAAATGAACACGAAAGAAATGTACTGTTCCGAATAAAGACACAAAGTATTCTTAAGCTTGAGACTCATTCATTCTATCCATATTACAAAGTACCACATATGCCAGAGCTACCGTCTGATCAGGTTAGAGCATAAGAGAGTTCTTGTGTCTTATCTAACTCTCTGAGGAAAAACTATTAACCCAGTGTTCTTATTGCTTCTAAGTGATGTTACATTATTTTTCTAGACCAGTAACTGCATGTCAAACTTCATTATAGAATCATGAGAATGGAAACCATTATAAAGAATCATGAAGCTTATCTTACTTTGTGGAAATAGAAAGGGAGTCCTATCTGAAACACCTGAATTCCATTTGGGCCACTTATCAGTCCTTTGCTTAAGTCACTTAACCTTGTTAAATCAATGTGTCCATAGCTCTAAAAGAGAACAATTATAATTATGTCAAAGTGCTGTTGGGAGAATTAAAAGAGATAGCATTTGTGCAAACATGTGTCTTACTGCCTGATGTTCAACAGACATTCAATATGCCTTGCTGTACCTCATTGTCCAGTACATCTGTAGCCTTCTTTTTTATTTTAGAATTTCTCTGAAATCACGACAAAAAAAGTGATCAAAAAGACTTTGTTTTTCAGGCCTCGAAGGGAAGTTAGCCTTTTTTATATTATTATAAGTCTTTGACATCTTTCTTTGTCCCACAGGCACAATGACTGTAAAATTATGACAAAATTAACTTCACTTAAATTTTATTTATTTAGCTAATATGTTACATAATAGGATATTACTCAATAGATGCATCTTTAATTGAGTTATTTTCTACATTTAGTTAAAAAATATGAATTCTTTCAAAATTACAACTAACATCCCTGATTACAAAAGAAATCTAATGAACTATAGTAAACCTCAAACAAACAGATGGCTAATAAACATGGCTTAAGAATCTGTTTTTGTCTTCAGAAACATATATAAGACCTTTGATAATTGTAGATTCAGAATTGTCTAACACGCTGTAATTTATGCTTCTCATCTGATTTTCTTCTTTATTTGAAGAAAGTAGGTTCCTTTGCATGAGGTATTCTATACATCTTAAATAGTAACTTTATTTCGTTGCAGGAGCTACTAAAGATATATTAACAATAAAAGAGGGGAAAGAATTTGTACCCAGAAGTGTAACAAAAGGATTTAGGGTGTGGCTCTGTGGTAGGGTGTTTGCCTATCCAGCATGTATGAAAAGTAACAGACCCAAATTCTACTTGACTGGTCCATTACAACACAAAATATGTGCATCCCTACTTAGCATACATGAATGTGCTTACTGACAAGCAAAATTAGAGAATTTTTTTTAAAGTCATATATCCAACCTATTTCTAAAAATGCATTTTAGATTGATTAACCTTCTACATTATATGACAAACTCTATTTAGTTAGTACAGATTATTTAATTTCTAATGAATCAGATATATATTTATAAATGTAATTTTTGTTGTTGTTGTTTTTATTTTTCAAGACAGGGTTTCTCTGTGTAGCCCTGGCTGTCCTGGAACTCACTCTGTAGACCAGGCTGGCCTCGAACTCAGAAATCCACCTGCCTCTGCCTCCCAAGTGCTGGGATTAAAGGTGTGCACCACCACTGCCCGGCTAAATGTAATTTTTAAAGATTAAGAATTCAAAGCGCTGGACAGTTTGGAGAGAGTATGAGAGACTTAGAGAAAAGTTGAGTCTTTGCAGTTTATTGAAGGATTAAGGTAAAATATGTGAAGAAAAGGAAAACTAGGAGTCTACAATTGCATATCTCACATGCAACTCCCTGAAGTAGTTTGTCGGTAGCTACAATCATTCCACAACTTCCTCCTATAAAGTATTATAAAGCATATTGAGAACAAAACCAATGTAACATTAATGAAAGGAAGAAAAAATCATATAGTTAGCATATAGTGGGGAAATATAGATAGATAGATAGATAGATAGATAGATAGATAGATAGATAGATAGATAGAGATATGGATATGTGGATATATCATATAATAGATATATGCTAAATAATTTCCTACCAATGTTCCTTTAAAATAAATTAGACAGTATTTGACATTTCATAGAGCATATTTTTTCATCACTCTTTCTTTTCTTAAAATATATTTTAATAGCCTAGTAGGAAAACCCTCAGTGCTCAACGGTATAGTTTTTTTTTAAACTGTTTTATTCATTTATATTCCAAATATTGCCCAGTCATTCTTTAAAGAATGCTTTCAAAATAGCCAGAAAAAAAAAAGTCAAAGCTTCTTAACTCATAGAGATTTGGCTTTCCTTTATCTCTGTGATCAACAAGTTTTACAACCAAGCAAAGGCTTTCCATACACACCATGTTTTTGTGAGACTTGAGAAACTGTTTTTGCCGTAAGGTGGTATGTCTGTTCAGGTCATATAAAAAGTAGATGTCAAGACAAAAATAGATTTATAAGAAATCTATCAAGGGAAAAAGCCTCCGAAGGACCATGTAGGAAGGAAAAGGGAAAAAAAGTGGGAGATTTGTTTGCCCACAATGCATCTGGAATCTGTGATAACTGAGCAGGGAGAAAGCACGAACTTCCACTGCTGTGCTGGTGGGAGAATTCCATCCAGCTCTGGCGCAGCCCACAAGAGAATGAACCTTGGAGAACATTAGTGACAATGCTAAAGGCGGAATGAAGACCTCTCTTATTCTGTTTAATGAAGCAGCTCTCTTACTCTCTTCGAGTTCAATGATTGGATGAAAAAATCCATGAGATCTCGTGACTTGAAAATGGAATCAGCAGAAGATACAACATCTGCTGCCTTATTGATGATCAGTGTGCTGGAGACTGACTCTCAGTGTTTCTTTGAAGGAAGATCTGAGTAGTGTATGTCATAGCAGCTACAGTCTAATACTCATGGTGCATGGCACAGTTCTGTTACTCAGAATAAATTAATAAGTACATGACCTTCCTAGTCTCTGCAGTTGTCATAACAAGGCAAATAGTCTTATAACTTCTAACTTTTTCTGACACTTGAAACATCTTCTGGCTACAGGAGTTGGTGACTTACCAAACATTTTTTTCTAAATATTAGAAATATCTAGAAATCAAAAACAATTTTCTCTATATTTGCAGTATATGTTAAGTTGTACTTAAAATAAGGTAAGGAATAGGTTGAAGTTCAAGGTATATCACTTAGGTGCCAAAAAGAGTCATCTGTTCCTGTAGTATATTAACAACAGACCTAATTTTGCCACCATGGACAAATGAGATCTACCAAAATGATTCTTGCCTATATAAGAAGACTAAGTACTTGATGGCAGTTGATATTATATTTAAAATTTCTTATTTATTTACATCCCAAATATTGCCCACCTTCTAGTGTTCCCCTCACAGAATTTCTCCCCCCTCCCCCTCCCCTTTTGCCTCTGAGAGGGAAGCTCTCCATCCCCCTGCTTCAAATATGCTCCCACCCTGGTTCATCAAGTCTCTAAAAGATTAGGCACATCCTCTCCCACTGAGGCCAGTCATGGCAGCCCTCTGCTATGTGTGTGCCAGGGCTTCAGACCAGCCTGTGTGTGCTCTTTCATTGGTGGCTCAGTCTTTAGGAGCTCTCAGAGATACTGGTTTATTGACAATGATTGTCTTCCTGTGAGGTTACTAACTTCTTGAAGGCCTTCAATCCTTCCCCTGAATCTTCCATAGCAGTCCTCAACCTCTGTCAAATGTTTGTCTGTAGGTATCTGCATCTCTCTTAGTCAGCTGCTGCATAGGACCTCTCAGATGGATGGTATGCTAGCCTCCTGGCTGCAAGCACAACATAGTATCATTTATTTTTCTATGGGCATCTGCACATGTCTCAGTCAGCAACTGATATATTTACTGGTATCTTGCTGTGGTCCCCAGGAAAAGGATTTCTTTTTTTATAGTACATCGAATATATCTTTGAAAATACAAGGTTACAACACTACTAGAATGGGCTATACAAAGAAGTAATTGTCAAATAAGTCAAACAGAAAGCCACAGAATATTTCCAACTGCCATAATAAAATATATTATTGGGTCTGACATATTTGGTATCTAGTACAAGTTTCCTCATCGCTATATTGTCTACAAACATTGGCAGTCATGTAGAGAACTTCTTAGGAGTTTAGTATTACTCTTTAAGTATAATTTTGATGACAAAAGTGAATTACAGCTTGTATTGCCTCCTAGAGATAAAAAGTAGCCTTCTGAGCATCATTTAAATTTATATAATGAGGACCATTACAGCATTCTCATCCCTATGTGCTATTTTATCCATTGCTTTTCTACTTTGTAAGGTATGACCATTTATACTTGGTCTGGCCTGCAAGGAGTTGCCCTCCCAGCCAATGTACCCATTTATCTGGTTATCCCTAGGATATTATAAGTAATATCCTTAGCAAGTATTCTCAAGTAAAAATATCTAACCATGCATTCTAAATCCATTTGCTTAATGTTCCTGGAAATATCACTGTAGGGGTTTTATTCTGTCTCTAGATTATATACACTAGGTAGGTACTAAAGCATAGTTAAAGAAAATACGGAGGAGAATTCATGGATTAGTTATCAGGATTAGCACAAATCTCTGACAATTCACCTTGAGGTCTAAGCCTAGTTACTGGACTGGAAGATGAGGTAGCAATAGTTCCTGCTCCTGATACCTGTGGCCGTAAGGAGACTGCGATCTCTACCTTATTTTCCTGCCCAGTGAAAGTAATTGGGGGAAGATCTTCTTGGGACCAGCAGACGTTACTTTCAAGCAAAGAGGGTTTCAGGTTAGACTGTAAATCTAAACTCCCAGAGGACTTCTTGACTATGGGTTCTCATTCCATGCTTCAAATTTAGTATTTTTCTATTTAAGATTTAGAATGCATTAGTGCAAAAGTCTCTACCAGACCACAACATTTAGATTTTGCTTTTTATTACTAACTGTTATACTTCACATCACTTATATATGTCATTATGCTTCAGGTACTAAGGGACTCTGGACTCTGCCAAGGAGGCCCACTAACTTTCACACTTACCTTTTGTATTCCTCTTACCAATAAACTTTCTCATTATTCTACTTTCTAGTGTAAACCAAATCAATAATAATCAATCTAGTCTAAAGCCACTCTTTGCATCACTATTATCATACTTTTCTCTGTTTGGCTCATCTTTCTTGTGTTCTTCACTAGATATTATCTCATGCTATTCATTATTTGCTCTTTAGGAAAGGGCTTAAAACATTTTTCCAGGAAATATTCTTGTTGTAGTTTGAATGAGATGACCCCTTCCTCAATAAGTCTTGGGTATTTGGGTATTTGGTTACTAGATGATTGAAGGCTGGAAAGTATGAGGTGTGGCCTTATTGGGAGATGTTTATCACTGTGGAAGGGATGGAGATTTCAAAAACCTCCTACAATCCCCAGTGTATAATTTGCATCTGGCTAGTGGGTCTGATTAGTGAGGTTTCAGCTGTTTATGCCACTATGGCTTTGCGCTGTCTTAATGGAAATTAACCCTCTGAAAGTATAAACCTAATTAAATGTTTTATTTTATAAGTTATCTTGGTAACTTTTATCACAGTAGTAAAAAGTAACTAATACAGTTCTATTCCATGTTAAGACCCTTCACATTCAATGGGTCTTCAAACTGTATCTTCTTATGTACCTTTTTGAGCAAGAAATATAATTTTTTTGGTGTTTTCAGAAGCTAAGATCAAAATGGAATTTCAGATACCTGGACAAACTTATTCGTGATTAAAAAGTAAAGTACAAGATAAAGATTTCAAGTCACTAACTGAATTTGACTTGGTACTGAGAAAGAATGACTATACAATAGAAAGAATCTCAGAAAGCATGCTACACTAAAAGCCCACAGGTATACATATGGTAACCATGGTATAGAACTGGCCTGTTAGAAAAGGTGGGAATTGGATACAAGTGGTGTAGTTCTGACACTCACATATTGTTGAGTCATTGGCTTAAATATGACCTGGAAGTGTGAGTGAGAGCAGATTAGCTGATCTAAAGGTGATCTCTGGGGTAGGGTTTCTCTCATAGGAAAGTCTCAGCTATTCACTTTCCGGACATTCAACACACTGGGATAATAAAAGGAAATATTCATTATAATGTAAAATAGTTAATATCCAAATCACCTTCCCTAGATCTGGAATGACAGTGTTTCTTATTTTTTTTTTTTTTTTTTTTTTTTTTTTTACAAAACCCCAAAGGCTTT
>NC_034592.1:81924118-81951838 GCF_900095145.1 Mus pahari
GATGGTTATGAGCCACCATGTGGTTGCTGGGATTTGAACTCTGGACCTTTGGAAGAGCAGTCGGGTGCTCTTACACAATGAGCCATCTCACCAGCCTGACAGTGTTTCTTGATACATACAGAATTGTGTTTCTTTCCTTATAATCCAAATATAATTTCATCCTGTATTTTAAAGTCTTGGTGGAAAATAGGCAAAAGATCTCAGCATGGTGGCTGAGTATAGCAAGTTGTTCTTAGTGTCATTTAAACCCTACCTTTTGCTTAAATTCTTCTTGACTACAGTCAATCATAATTTATTTGTATTTGAATGTAGGTATAAATTTGGTACACACGAAATATAAATTGAGGAAAAATATGATAACTACACTTTATGCTGTTAACACTAAGAAGACTTAGTTTATTCTAATAAAAATGAGATCAATAAGCCTAAAAAGTTTGAGATTTTTCTATTTAATGTTACAAGTTTTTATTTATTTATTTATTTATTTACTTATTTATTATTTATACAAATTAGCACACATTAGTTAATAATCACTTTGTCTCCAAACTAAGAAAAGTTATTTTAATCAGCCAAGGGAATTTTTTTGATGGTGTATGTGTGTGTGTGTGTGTGTGTGTGTGTGTGCCTGTGTACATGTTTGAGTGTATATGTATAATATTATATGTAAATATATAAAGAGATATAAACACTTATAAACATATGTATCTGCCAAGCACCAGAGGCCAATATTTTATTGGGTTTGGCATATTTGTTGTCTTGTGTAAACACCCTCATCACAATATTGCCTGTAAGCAAGGTCAGTTCAGTAGAGAACTTAGCAAATTGATTTTATTCTCAGTATATTCTTGGTAACATAATGGTATTACAATCTGTGGGGCTTCTGAGAGATGATGAATAATTATATGAAGCACTATATAAACTTACCTAATAATTTCTATTACAGTATTTCTGCTACAATATTTTATTTTTATATTTCTTTTTTCTATTTTGCAAGATATGGCCATGTTTTGGGACCGTGCTTTGAAAGGCAAACATCCCAGTGAGTTTACTTACGCTCCTTGGCTCTTCACAGGATATTAAAACCACATGTATATTGAGAATATGTTTTTGTACAAGCTATTAAATTATGATATTCACATAGCATATTTATAGACTGAGTTTTAGCTATGTTAGAACTATCTTCTTAGTTTCTTGGATCACAGAATTCAATTACTTTTACAAAACATATGGAGATTATTTGTGACTTCAAAGTCACTGTTTTATTTCTATTGGAAAAGGAATTTGAAATTTTGAGAAAGAAATAAGACTATATTTTCTTTAGGGGCTTTTACTATGTAAAATATAGACATATACTTAGTGGGTTAGATTAATGGTCTCACCTAACTTGCATGTTGGTGCAAATAGGAATCACTGAGTGTGGATTTGAAACTGAAATCTTCACCTAGATATAGTAGGATTGAACAAGATAATGGGTTTTATGCAAAAAAAAATGTTTCAAAAAATTGTTCTCTATCTCTTGATATACAATGGTTTTGTATGCAATTACTCTAGTGATTTTTGTCTCTAGGTGAGTAGTAATTAACTCATGAATGCTGAGAATATTCTTTTTTTTTTTTTTTTTTTTTTTTTTTTTTGGTTTTTCGAGACAGGGTTTCTCTGTATAGCCCTGGCTGACCTGGAACTCACTTTGTAGACCAGGCTGGCCTCGAACTCAGAAATCCACCTGCCTCTGCCTCCCGAGTGCTGGGATTAAAGGCNTGNGCCACCACGCCCAGCGAGAATATTCTAAAGCTTATAGCTAAAAATTTTCACAGAGGATAACCCTCAAAACAAACTTCAGGATTTCAAAATAGTACCTTAAAATAGGCTTTCAATTAAAGATTTGATACAGTTTATATTATTTTCCTAAGAAGTTACCATGATACTCAGGAGAAAATTATTCTATTGAAGGATAGCAACTTTAGGAAAGTGGTTTATATTTGAACAGATGTTTTTATTTGACGTATTGGCTCTTCTTTATAAATCCATTTTAATACTCATGCTTATTGAAGCTAAGTATATATATACACTGGCTTAGTTAATGGAGACAGTAGGCCAAGATGAATCCATGCTAGATTGACAATTCAGATGCAGGAATATATAATCATGCCAAAATCACTCAAACCAAAATATGCAAGCACGAGATAGTCTTTTGGGAAAATAGTAGAACACATCCTTACTGAACTGCATAGTCTCCATCTTGAAGTGTGCTTTCTAGACCTGGCAAAAAGTAGACAAGTGCTTAGTTTGGATATTATAAAAACAGTGTATCAGAAGTGTTCATGAAGCCAAATTAAGCAAGCATTCTATGAACTGATGGCAGAAATGATCAGCAATATCTGCTAAATTATGGAGTCTCTAGAATAGTAAAGTAAATGTGGTAAAAGGTTTAAGACTTTGTGACTTTCAAATATGATTTGATATTTTTGGTTCATTTAGCCCATTAAATTCTTATTTTCAATAGTCATAGCCATAGGCCTTTTACTTTGCATCCCTTTCTGTTTGAATCCTTAAACACTTATTTTTGAACAACAATGGCAATGCTAAACAATTATAATATTGGTGTTCAAAGGCACAGATCTTTTTATGAGTGATTCAAGTATATAAACCGAATTACTTTTACAAGGGGATAGGATTAATCATCATTGTGTTACCCCAGTATTTTCTTTGAACTTAATTATTATTAATTTGGATCAATTTTTAACTTAAAAACATTAATTTATTACACCCATCTTCCTGGCTCATTAATCTCTTTACTACTGCCACTTAGGATAAAATGGCTCATCAAACAATAGTGATTTAATCATAAACATATAAAGTAGAATAGCATTCACATTGAAGGCTCAACAGACTCAAAACATTTTTCTCTTCTCAGCATTTTTTATCTTTGATGACATACCATCATGGTTGGAGATTTTCCCACTTCATTAAATAATAATTATCCACTAACAAATCTTATACTTTTCCCACACACATATACTTACAGACCTGTAAATTCCTATATATTAATAAGTAAGAGAGAAATTCACATTTCTTATCTTTAGAATCAAATTCTAATAGTCACTCTTGCTTCAGAAAGTGAAATAATAAATCATTAGTAAGATACAACTTTTTATATGACTAAATATTTATGAGAAATGCATTTTTCTTCATCTCTAAAATATTTTTTTCTATGTGTCAGATATTGTCTTTGGTACCTTTGAAATAGAATGTGGGAGAATTTCACTATTGCCCATCAAACTTTATTTCCAGTATTCTCATAAGAGACTCATGGAAACCTAGTGACTTATTCACAATTTAAAATAAAAGGTGAGAAACACATTGGGAACTAGGTTTGCCTTTAAGGCAACTTTATTTTTCACCATACCTCTGCATTTCTTTGGTTTAAACATTTCTCTAACTACGTTTCAGCCCAGTTATTTCTCCCACTGAAGCTGAGATGAGAATAAGGGACTGTTTTTGTTGTGAAGGTATTAACAATGGAAAATATTTTGATTCAATCAATATTGAATTAATGACAATATACAAATCATTCCAGTTATCTCAAAGTAGCACCATAATTCAGCTTTCCTGTGTTTCATTGACTGTTTTTATAAATGAGAAAATGGAGTCTCACAGGTTTCAGCAGCGGATTTGATATTACAACTAACAAGATGAGACAGGAAATTACATTCCAGCCTGGCATTTTTTACTCTCAACTGTGTTCATTTATTAATCTTATATTCAAATGATTCTCACTAAGCTGCAACATGACTTTTACATGTTATTTTTAGTGTAACTTCATTTTTGATTACTTGTCTTTTGAAATTAGCCATTGACTTTGAACACTAAAAGTGGATGTCACTTCTGTGTGAGTTGTCTATTGTGATTTCTCTTTGGCTCTGCTTATACTTCTCAGTTTTATGGCAGTGTTTCAGTCCTAGAGAGAGCCAGAACCGTCTGGTGGTTCAAACACCAACCCCAGTGACAGGGCAAGTCCATGATTTACCATCTGCAGCCCGCACAGCAACAGGAGGATCAGTTGGACTGTGAGCCTATGGAGACATGTACAAAACCTATTTTCACACATGATTTACAACACTTGGAGCAGACAACTGATAGTTTCTCTGAGGCCGCAGACTAGATGATTTTAGATCAGTGAAGGATGGTGTCTCGCAATCTATTTCTATAGCTAACTCACTCTACGTGCTGTCTCCAGGTTTATAGACTCAGAGAGGGAAATATTGCCAGCTTCAGAATAAACAGAAGTTGGTAAGAAAGATAGACCCATATGCCTCTCATAAATTAAATGTTAGGATTACATATCCCAATAGGATAAATGTGTCAAAAAAGCATCAGATATTACTTTTGTGAAATAACATTTCTTGCTATATTTTAAATATGCCAGACTGGGAACTTTTCTTTAACTTTAAATTTCTGTTTTATTGATATACTTAAGAAACATCATAGCATAACATGTACTTAATGTGTAGATAATAAGTCAGGGCCATAAATGACATTTCTATTGTGGAAATTGGTGGAAGGTTTGTAAGGATGGGAAAGAAATAATATTTGATCCCCTTGTCATAACTGGCATTGCCCTACTTGATCACAAAAGATATGAAAAAGAACAAATATCAACCATTTAAAAACTTGATTTCTTATTGTTATCACCATCATTTTGATGCAGACTTGTAGTTACCTGTAGGAGCAAACAATATATCACTTTTTTATCTTGCAATTTTCTGTGGAAGAGAGAAATGGTTCATGGATTTCTTGAAAGGTGCCAGGAATCCTGATACTTTATACTTTACAAAGTTCCTTGGACATGTCTATATATGAGTATTAACAGAAATGCTGAAAATGAGGATTCTTGTACAAATGAGATAACAGACATTTTTTCACTTCTGGTCTTTGAATAAGATATAAAAAATCACAAAATAATTCTTGCATTGGCATTTATTACTGATGAAAAGATCTATGATAAAATTTCAGGGTGTAATTTTATCTCAAATAAATGTATTAAAATGCAACTTATTTGCAGCAAACAACTGGTTTAAAACAATGCAAAATGTACATTATCTCAAAGGTAAGGTGACGAATATATCTTCTTTCATTAAAGATAACAACCTTCTGGACTTGAATATAGGCTATTGATTAACCTGAGATATCTTAATATGGAACATAGTCTTTGTCTATTACATTTTCTTTTGCCTGTTGGTCTGTATCCTGACTGACATTCCCACACAAATTCTTCAGTTCTTACTTATAAAATATTGCCAAAATTCCTCAAGGCCTTTACCTGTTCTACTTTACTTTACTTTCTTATAGAAGAGATGATATTTTTCATTTTTCTATCCACTGTTTCCCTTCTTTCTCTGAACTGGTAAATTTTCCATATAATTTCCTAGGTGATATTCATATTGTTATGCCATGAAAATATAAATCTATGTTTGCTTGATAGTATATGGCATAAAATTGTTTGTGTGTGTGTGTGTGTGTGTGTGTGTATGTGCATGCACGCATGTGCATGTGTGTGTATGTAAATGACAAAGGTACTAGAAAACAATTTGGCAAGACCAACATTGATGATAAAAGTTTCCCAATTCTCTATTGCAGGGTAAATCTGGTCTGATGTAGCAAATATCTGATGGTATTTTGCTGGTTGGAAAATTTATATATCAATATATGTAGATAAATCTTCACATATTTGATACAGGAATTATGCTGCTTTATTTTACATACATTATAAACTGCTATTTTAATAAATTTTAAAAGCCAACTTTTAGGAAATAAAATATATGACTCTGTACAAATATTTTTAAATAAATTTTACTGATATAATAGGTACATATCAAAAACTTACAAATAACTTCTTAGTTATGATTTTACTCTTGGGAACAGATGTCATTACCAAGGCAACTCATTTAACAACATTTAATTGCTGCTGGCTTACAGGTTCAGTGATTCAGTCCATTATCATCAAGGCAGGAGCATGACAGCACCCAGGCAAGGATCTTGTAGGAAGATCTGAGAATTTTACATCTTGTTCTGAAGGCAAACACAAAAAGACTGACCTCTGGGTAGTTATAATGAGGGTTTTTTTTTTTTCCTTTTTTTTTCCTTTTTAAAAATATTTTATTTATTTAAATTTCAAATGTTAGCCCCTTTCCTCCTTTCACCTCTGAAAACCCCCTATCCCATTCCCCCTCCCCCTCCCTGTTCACCAACCCACTCACTCCCATTTCCCTGTTCTCCATTCCCCTACAATGGGGAATCGAACCTTCACAGGACCAAAGACCTCTCCTCTCATTGATGTTTGACAAAGACATACTCTGTTACATATGCAGCTGGAGCCATGGTTCCCTCCATATGTACTTTTTGTTGGGAGATTTAGTCCCTGGGAGCTCGGGGGTACTGGTTAGTTCATATTGTTGTTCCTCTTATGGGGATGCAAACCCCTTCGGCTCCTTGGGTACTTTCTCTAGCTCCTTCATTGGGGACCCTGTGATCTGTCCAATGGATGGCTATGAGCATCCACTTCTGTATCTGCCAGGCACTGGCAAAGCCTCTCAGGAAACAGCTGTATCAGGCTCCTGTCAGCAAACACTTGTTGGCATCCACAGTAATATCTGAGTTTGGTGATTGTATATGAGATGGATCTGCAGGTGGTGCAGTTTCTGGGTGGCCTTTCCTTCAGTGTCTGCTCCATAGTTTGTCTCTGTATTTCCTCTGGTGGGTATTTTATTCCCCTTCTAAGGACAGAAGTATCCACACTTTGGTCTTCCTTCTTCATATGATCTGTAATTTCTGTAAACACACATACATTTTTACTTTCCATTCATTTATTTCTTGTGTCTAATTTCTATGGCTAAGATTTCTAGTAATATGGGGGATTAAGTTGTCTAAATAAAGTTTCTTGTCATTTTTTAGATCTTATATGTTAAAAAAATGTACTGATCTTATACTTCAAAAACCAGCTCAATTTCAGTGATAGAATCAGAAATTTGCCCTCCAAAGCCACTTAGAAGCACATTCAAACTCTACTAGCAATCTCTGGGACTCAATTAAATCACCTGATTATCTATCACCTTCATCTTGCTCAAAGTGGTCACATAAGAACTAATTTATGCATTTGGAAAATGTGTATTGAATTTTGTTGTTATTCTACAAAGCAAACAGGGAGCATGAGGATGTATAGAAAGAGAAAAGGTGATTTAGAAAGTAAACTCATATTGCTTGTGAGAAATGATGAAAATGCAGAGTGGATGTTAGACATAAATAGGGAAAGAGTGCTACAAAGATTAAGCAAATAAATTTACTAATTTAAAATATCAAATGGAGAATGTCAGGTGTATAATGAGTGGCCATTATATGCAACTTTTTGTGTTCATTTATACGACTTAACATGAAATCATGGTGTTTATCATTGTGAAATGTTAGTCAAAGCAGAAAATCTTTGATATTGCTCACCTGTCTTTTTAAACCTGAGTAGCTAAAGTTCAAAGAGATTAAACACTCAATTTCAGATACAGTTTCTATTTGCATTCTTTAATGTTTCTATCTTATACATTTTTATGTTCACTGTTAAACCATCAATCCTGCAATGTACATTTTGAACCAGACCACTCATCTGAATTTGATACAAATAATAATGCTTAATTTGAGCAGGAATCAAAGTAGGAATTTGGAGACTGAGCCATTTTGAAGGGAAATGCTAAGGGAAGAGTGCTAGAACTCCAATATGCTAGTAGACCAATAGCACAAGGCTCTAGGACAGTAGAAATTCCCTTTTTTGAGTAAAACATAATTAATATAATGTATCAGTTAAAACTCTACAAGATTGGGTAGCTATTTGAGCAAATATTAGTCCTGCCTTTTTCATGATAAATTTTATCTAGTTTCAGTTGCATGTGGCCAAGTTTGTTCTGAAAACATTAAGTTAAAAATTCTGAAAGAAACTAATTCATGTCTCTTAAGCTACAGGCTATAAACAATTAGCATGATGAAATCTGTCCTGAAATTCAGGTTTGCCAAAGCCATGACTCATCTCTTAGTACAACATATCCTTAGTGTATAGGTTACACTCTTGGATTTCAAATCAACTGTGACAATTATTGTGGTACACGCATTTAAGTGTTTTTCCTTAGGAATAGCTCTGAGAGCAAGGCCAATGATGTTGGAAACATGTCTATGTCAAGAAAAAGTGTGTATTTATATTAAGTGAAAAAGATAAAAGTTCTCAAATTAATTGGAAAGAAATGGCATCCCTCTATCAGTCCAGCAGGAACAAAGTCAAAGAGTCCTTTTAGGGGGCAGTGAGGATAATTATAAGAAAGACAGAAAAGAAGAGTCAGAGACAAAGGATAGATTTCTGGAGGTCTACCCAATCACTACTGCAGCAGCCTCTAGTTTAATTCTCTTAAGCTTTGTATACTTTACAGCAGAGTGGGAAACAACCTCCCAAGCTAGCAGAGACAATGGCCGACATACCTTCAAAATCTGTACCCATCTTGAGGCCTCCCTATTCCTCCTTGTTCCTTCCTCCAAGATTCACAAAACATCAGCCCTTTGCCTTGACCTTCACATGTCTCCCCTCTTATCGGTTCATGCTTCAGCAGACCAGGAACTCTGCCAGCAAGCCTTGACCTAACTTGACTCTCCCTCTACCTGTCAGGCAGGCTTTCACACAAGTCGGCAAAATGGCTGTACCAAATGTGCTTGGAAATGGGTAGAAGAATGAATTATCAACACATAAAATTATAAAGAAAATGCCAATTCATGGTAATTTTTCTAGGCATATCATCTTAAATTGTTTTCTGTTTATTTGTTTTTAATTAGATATTTTCTTTATTTACATTTCAAATGTTATTCCCACTCTCCATTTCCTGCCCCAAAACCCTCTATACACTACCCTCCCCTTCTGCTCAACAACCCAACAATTCCCATTTCCCTGTCCTGGTATTCCCCTATACTGGGGCATCAGACCTTCACAGGACTCAAAGGCCTTACCTCCTGTTGATATCCAACAAGGCCATTCTCTGCTACACATCAAGCTGTAGCCATGGGTCCCTCCGTGTGTACTCTTTGGTTGGTGGTTTAGTACCTAGGAGCTCTAGGGGTACTGGTTGGCTCATATTGTTGTTCCTCCTGTGGGGCTGCAAACCCCTTCAGCTCCTTGGGTCCTTTCTCTAGTGCCTCCATTGGGGACTCTGTGCTGAGTCCAATGGGTGGCTAAGCGTATCCACCTCTGTATTTGTCAGGCACTTGCAGAACCTCTCAAGAGACAGATATATCTGGATCCTGCCAGAAAGCATTTGTTGGCATCCACAATAGTGTCTGAGTTTGCTAATTGCATATGGGATTGATCCCCAGGTGAGGCAGTCTCTGTATGGCCTGTCCTTCTGTCTTTGCTTCACATTTTGTCTCTGTATCTCCTCCCATGGGTATCTCTGTATCTTTCCCATGCTCATGTATTGGCAGGAATAATATAGTCAAAATGGCCATCTTGCATCAATATACAGATTCAATGCAATCCCCATCAAAATTCCTATTCAATTCTTCATAGAGTTAGAAAGAGTAATTTGCAAATTTATGTGGAGTAAAAAAAACAAAAAACAACAACAAAAAAACAAAACAACAACAACAAAAAACCAGGATAGCAAAAACTATTCTCAACAATAAAAGAACTTCTGGCAGAATCACCATCCTGGACCTCAAGCTATACTACAAAGAAGTAGTGATAAAAACTGTATGGTATTGATTCAGTGACAGTCAGGTAGTTCAATGGAATAGAACTGAAGGTCCAGAAATGAACTCACACACCCATGGTCATTTGATCTCTGACAAAGGACCTAAAACACTCCAGTGGATAAAAGACAGCATTTTTAACAAATGGTTCTGGTTCAACTGGAGGTCAGCTTGAAGAAGAATGCAAATTGATTCATTCTCATCATCTTGTAAAAAGCTCAATTCCAAGTGGATCAAGGACCTCCACCATAAAACCAGGTACACTGAAACTATTGGAAAAGAAAGTGGTGGTGCATGCCTTTAATCAAAGCACTTGGGAGGCAGAGACAGGCATGTTTCTGAGTTCCAGGCCAGCCTATAGAGTGAGTTCCAGGCCGGCCCAGGCAATACAGAGAAACTCTGTCGTAAAAAAACAAAAGCAAAAACAAAAACAGAAGAAAGAAAGAAAGAAAGAAAGAAAGAAAGAAAGAAAGAAAGAAAGAAAGAAAGAAAGAAAGAAAGAAAGAAAGAAAGAAAAAGAAAGAAAGAAAGAAAGTGACAAAGAACAGAACACCATTAGCTTATGCTCTAAAATCAAGAATTAATAAATGGGAACTCATAAGATTACAAAGCTTTGGTAAGGCAAAGGACACTGTAAATAGGACAAAATGGCAACCAACAAATTGGTAAAAGATCTTTACCAATCCTTCATCAGATAAAGAGCTAATATCCAATATATACAAAGAACTCAAGAAGTTAGACTTCAGAGAAATAAATAACCCCATTAAAAAGTGAGGTACAGAGCTAAACAAAGAATTCTCAACTGAGGAATACATTATGACTGAGAAGCACCTAAACAAATGTTCAACATCCTTAATCATCAGGGAAATGCAAATCAAAACAACCCTGAGATTCTACCTCACACTAGTCAGAATGGTTAAGATCAAAAACTCAGGTGACAGCAGATGCTGGCAAGGATGTGGAGAAAGAGGAACACTCCTGCATTGCTGGTGAGATTACAAGCTGGTACAACCACTCTAGAAATCAGTTAAATGGTTCCTAAGAAAATTGAACATAGTACTACCTGAGGACCCAGCGATACCACTCCTGGGAATATAGCCAGAAGATGCTCCAACATGTAATAAGGACACATGCTCCAGCCTTATTTATAATAGCCAGATGCTGGAAAGAACCAAGATGTCCTCAACAAAGGAATGAATACAGAAAATGTTGTACATTTACACAATGGAGTACTACTCAGCTATTAAAAACAATGAATGCATGGAATTCTTAGGCAAATGTATGGATCTAGAATATGTCATCCTGAGTGAGGTAATCTCCTCACAAAAGAACATATATTTTATGCACTCACTGATAAGTGGATATTAGTCCAGAAGCTTGAAATAACCAAGATAAAATTTATAGATTACATGAAGCTCAAGAAAGAAGATCCAAATGTGAAAAATTTGGTCCTTCTTACAGAGGGGAACAAAAACCCAAGGGAGGAGATACAGACACAAAGTGGTTGAGAAAAGACAGAGGGAAGGTCACCTTAAATTGTTATAGCCGTGGTGAATGGTGTACATTTGAAAACACAAAAGGCGTTACATATTAAGTTTTACTATTAAATGTAATTCAGGGTATTTAAGGGCCTAAGAATGTATAACAAGAACATGACCACATATCCTAGAACAATATTTTTTCAATTTCTAACTGCAAATACGTGAACTTTCTCATACAATTTTTTTTCTTTTACACTAAAACTTTACAAGTTTCTCAGTACAGGCTGGTTTGCTTTGGTGTCATTATTTAATTATCTGATTAATATTATTTAATAATGGTCATTAATTTACAGTGAGTAAGCTTGTTGACCTCTTTCTCTATAATTTCCACATCAGATCTCTTGATATCTGTAACCTATTAATTTTATAGGCATGTCATATTATTATTCAATTACAGTTCTAGGTGTCTTGGAGAGATATGAGGAAAAGATGATAATTAGGTTTAAAACATGACCATTGCTTTGCTATTATCAAGTAGATGGCCTGCCTCTTTAATTAAGTCAGGTAGCAATTTCACACAACACACACTCGCAAATAAAAATACAAATGCTACAAAAATTTGATTCAATGTCTACACAATTTATAACCTGATGAACATTTGAGCGCCATTTATGCAATACAAGCAGCTGACCAGCATGGGATTCTTATTCCCATGGATTTTCTCTTACTAGAGTCCAAGTTTTTCCTATCATGATGTTTTGCTCACTTGATATCTGGTATTTAATGTGCCATTTGATGCTTTCTCTGTGACATCATCATGGTTTCCTATATTACTGTGAAGACGATATCCATAAGTTTACCCAGCTTCAAAATACTGAGCATAAATTCCTCTTCTTTCCTAAGCATGGTTGACTAAGCATTGATTCCTTGTGCTTCCATGATGTGAACTTGCTTTTTTCAAAAATACATACCCTTAAATATCCACATTATTTGTTTTTCATAATATTGTTATATTTCAAGACAAAATATCATTGCTATTCCTTATAAATACATATTCAAAATTTATTAGCACCTATCTCCTGTTCTAGGATTAGGAATGAGGTAGAAATAAATATACATTCTGTTTGTACTACTGGTTATTTAAATCCAGTGAAGATAATATTAGAGTTGTAAAAAGAACAGACAGGAGCTTATAGAATATTTTTTCAGGCATAGTATAATTTCAAAATTTTATCCTCTGATTAATTAAGGACCACATGTACTTTAGGAAAAGATGATAAGAGGAAACAGTTGTTTTTAGTAGAACAAACATGATTTAAGAAATCTTCACTGAAGCCACACGAGGCACAGGAAGAATGCTCTATTTGGAAGAGTATAGTTGCTTTCAGCCATACCTTTGGTCACTGCTGATTTAGTTATTTTGTAGAGCGGATTCACCCTGAGTTTAAGCTCTTTAAGGAACTAGGAATGAGTGAACTCACACTTACATGGAGACTGTTGTGATTCATTGTAGATGGTTGTGGTGAAGTAGATGCAAAACTAATCTAGGGTTGAGCAGAGATGGTCCAGCCATTAGAATTTTTTTCAAACAAGTAAGAAGACTGAGTATGAATCCACAGAAACTATACTGCTGTGGAGAGTATCAGACTTCTTATGATTCCAACCACAGAAAGGAGAAACTGAGGATTCAGGACCAAGACCAGTCATTGTGAGAACTTTGGGGTTTATTGATATCCCACTTCAGTGGTTGCAATAGAAAGAATGATTAAAGTGGATGCCCATTTTAACTCTGGGACTCCATGTGCATATTCATACTAGTGAATACACACCCACACATACACCACACACAGGCATGCATAGATGCACACATGCTTCTATTCAACACACACATACACATCACACATACACTTAAAATATGAAAGTAACACATTGAAAAGATAACTCAGAATTACTTTGTTAACAAACAACCTCAGAAATTGCATCAGCTACTAACCTTTCTGTAATATTTCTGCGTTTTGCTCTTGTGGAATAATAGAAAACGAGACTTCCCCCCCCTTCAGGCATAACAACATAGCATAAGTGTTCCAGTTTAAAGTATAGAGATTGGTTGCCAAATGTGCAGGTGCCTTGGCGTATGAAATGATTAAAGTGTGTTATTGCTGATACTGTCCAAGGGTAGCAATGGAAAGATCCATGTTTACATTTCTACTAGGCTCAACATGTGTTCACTGTCTTTTTGTTTCATTACAATCCACACCCTCTCTGTGTCTGTCTCTGTATCCAAACTTCTGTTTTTAGCAATTATGCTGGTCATATTGAGCTTATTAAAAAGGTTCACTTCTTCATAAATCACATTTTACCTTGATCATGACTCTAAATGTTCTTCCATAATAACCAAACTCAGAGGTCATAGATAGACACCAGCACAGTATTCATTTTGATTTTTATTTTTTGAAAAGCAGTTCAATGACAGTTCCCACATTTGTTCTAGGGTTTATTATATAGAGGATGGCTCTGTGACAATCCAATCAAACGAATCTTCATTTTCAGATACATTTATGTTCCTAGTGTACCTTTTCTGCTTTTATTCAGTCAATAATATTTAATTACCATTAGCAGATGTTTTATACCACAGGTTCTGCCCTGTCCTGTCAACATTATTCCCCAAGTTTTAAGACCTCATGGGAGCATGACTTCTGTCTTTTCATTTCTCTGTTTTATATGTAGTCGCTATGATGTACACTCTGTACTAAGTTCTTCAAACATTTGCTGAATGGTACCTAATGCATCTTCCCTCTGTATAAAGTGTAAGGCAGGGGTATAGAAAGTCTTTGTTCTCATAGAAGTTGCGTATCATTTTTTACTCTCAGCATCCCAGAGCCATTTTCATACTCATATTAGTTCAAGTGAACAGCCTTTCAGGAAACATCATCCATTGCACTGTAGCATATTTCACTTCACTGTAGTATCCACATCCAATTCTCAGTGAGAAATGAGCTTCAACAAGCTCAAGCCTCCACATATATTTTAGCTGTTTACAAATTCCATAGGCCTCTACTATTGGGGAAAAAAAGGATTTAGGTAGCAACAAAGGCAAAACAATGAAGCATAGGGAAGCCAGATACCAGATGGTGGTGAAATGATGCAGGGTATTTCCCCACTCTCATGTATTCACTTGGAGAGCAGGAGAGACTCTCTGCTTAGTTCTAGTGAGCCTAAAGCACCATGTTGGGTTCACTTAGCAATCAGCCTCATTAAAATCATTCTGTTTCTCTACCGAGAATTTGGCTTCCAGATCACTTTCAGTACTTTACATGTTCACTGCCATGGTTTTAGTGAGAAATGAAAAACAGGCTTTATTTCCAGAACTTCCCCAGCAAATGAACTTCATAAAGGTGCCAGTGACAAAATAAATCAGTTATCTGGTGCTTGAGCTGAATTTAGCTGCTGTTATTGTTGGCTGATATGCTTCTGGGGAAAAGACATTTCAAAAGGGACTAAATCCACATGGAGCTGCCATAATAAAGAAACATTTAACCAAAAAAATCCCTCAGCTTTACAAAGACTATATAAAGTTGGAAGCTAATTTACAAAGAAGTCTGTGCAAAATCTATTAATTCAAGGCTATCTAGCTGTAACTGACTTAAGTACTGCCAGGGTTATGTGTACATTCAAAGTATTGCCATTTTCTGGCACAAGCTTCATGGTATGCTGCTGGAAAGAAGTCAGATTTGTAAGTATAATCACTGTAGTTCAGCTACTCACTAAGTCCCTGATGTTAGTCATGTTTCTGCCTTTCTAAATCTGCCTTTTTCATCTTTAAGTGTAGCTGATAATATCCTCTCTAGATATACATGTGCAAGTTAAATTACTTAGAACGTATGCACAGTCAGTTCCATTTCTGCTGTTCTGATTATTGATGTTATAAATCTGCCACCACCTTAGTTCCATCACTTTGGCTTATTTTATCATTTCAGCAAAATACATTCTTGCTTTTGTTTCTGCAGGTGGGGTGATTTTGAGCATACTGATTCCCTGGCAGCCAAGTCTCTCCCACCTACCTAACCAGAGACTAATGACAGTGTCTTAGTTAGGGTTTTAGTGCTGTGAAAATTCCATGACTTAAGCAACACTTATAACAACAACATTTAATTGGGGCTGGTTTACAGTTTCAGAGGTTCAGTCCATTATCATCAAGATGGGAGCATGGCAGAATCCAGGCATGCATGGTGCAGGAGGAGCTGAGAATTCTGCATCATCATCTGAAAGCTGCTACCAGAACGCTAGCTACTTCAACAGGACCACACTTCCTAATAGTGCTAGTCTCTGGGCTGAACATATGCAAATCACCACATTGCACTCCCTGACACCCATAGGATTGTAAAAGCATTTGAGTCTAATGGAGGCCATGCCTAAACATAGCATAATGCAAAATATATTTAGTGTAACTTCCAAATCCCCATAATCTATAGAAGTCTCAACAATGTTAAAAGTCTAAAGTTCAAAGTCTCTTCTAAGATTCATCCAAGCCCTTAACTGTAATTCCCAAAGCAAGACAGGAACCCAGCTGAGAAAACTCCAAACTCTGTACCTCCATGGCTGATGTCAAAGAAGTCTTCAAATTTCCAACTTCTTTTTCATCTTTGTTGACTGCAACAAACTTCTTTCTCTTGGGCTGGTTCTAGTCCCTGGTAGCAACTTTCCACAGCGGATAGCCCAGAGTTTTGGCATCTCAAACATCTTGGGGTCTTTAAGGCCACTTCAATGTTACAGATTCTTGTCTGGGATTCACACATGGTCTTCTGGGCTCCTCCACAGGGATGGTGTCACTTCAACTCTGCCCTCTGTAGCACTTGCAGCTCTAGTTGACTCCACTCTACTACTGCTGCTGTCCTAGGGGATCATCCGATGGTAATGGCATCTTCAGTATTCTATGGTCTTCCATTGCAACTAGGCTTCACCATTAGCCTCTCATGGGCTTTTTTCATAGGGCCAAGCCTCAATTCCGTTGCATAACCCATGCAGTCCTGGCCTGACAACTACAACTGAGGCTGCACCTTCACCAATGACCTTCCATGGCCTCTCGCAATACCAGGCATCATTTGTTCCTCATGTCCCCTTCATGTCTTCAAAACCAGTACCACCTAGGTGACTCTTATACGTTACCAAGTACAGTTGCAGCACAAGGCTATCTCTGAAAAACAGCTTCTTTGTGCTCTCAGACACCTCCCAGAAGATTTCACCTCAGTGATACTGGTCTCTTCTAAATCACCAATAATTTCTTAGCTCCAGCAAACCAGCATCAATTGTCCCAGTAGTCCTTTCTACTCTGGACTCTAACACCAGAGTCATGTGGCCAAGACTGTTAAGTTCTGCTGCTTGCTGGGACTGGATCATGGCCCCCTAGTTTTATTATATTATCACCATCTTTCTGTTTTCCAACTTCTTCACTGCCTGAGCTTGGCTGTCCTGGAACTTACTCCATACACTGACTTTGAACTCAGAGATCTGTATGTCTGTCTCCAAAGCTCTGGGTTTAAAGGTGTGGTCCACCAAGCCTGGATATAAACTTTTTTCACATAGAACTTTCTCTGTTCTAGGCTGGGCTTGAACTCAGAGATAAGCTTGTCTTTGCTTCCTGGGATTAAAGGCTTGTACTACAGTGCCTGGACCTAAATTTAGCTTGGTGGAATCTTCCCCAGAGTCACTACTCCCTTAATTTAATTGAATATCCTTGAACACAGGATTCAGATTCATTTCACTTTCTGGTGCCCCTTAAATACTCAAACCATATATTTTATATTTTTCCTTTCTCAGCTTGCTATGCTTGTTTAATACTCTCTTCCTGAGACTTAGAGAACAAAGTCAATGACAGGCATTTCTGAGACTTCATTTGTCAGTACAATTAATCTGAGTCTCTTCACCTTAGTCTCAGGCAGATTCTTCAGACAAGGGCAAATAGCAGCCACATGCTTTAACAAAATACAACAAAAACAGTCTCTAGGCCACATATTGAAATTCTCCACTGAAACCTGTTGGGCCAGGTCCCCACAATTCAAATCACTCTGAGTAACAAAGTCTTCCATATTCCTACTAGGATGGGCCATTAAGTCCCAGTTAAAGCATTCTACTGCTTTCCAAATCCAAAGTCCCCAAATCCATACTCTTCCAAACAAAAGCATGCTCAGGCCTATTACAGCAATATCCCATCCCTGGTACCAAATTCTATCTTAGGGTTTTACTGCTATGAACAGACACCATGACCAAGGCAACTCTTAAAAGGAAAGCATTTGATTGGGGCTGGCTTACAGCTTCAGAGGTTCAGTCCATTATCATCAAGGTGGGAACATGGCAGCATCCAGGCATGCATGGTACAGGAGGAGCTGAGAGTTCTACATCTCCATCTGAAGTCAGCTAGAAGAATTCTGGCTTCCAGAAAGCAGGGATGAGGGTCTTAAAACCCACACTAACAGTGACACAGCTATTCCAAAGGGCCACACCTTCTAATAGTGCCACTCCCTGGGCTGAGCATATAAAAGCCATCACAGACAGTGATGATCAAATCTATCACGGAGATATAGTACTTCCTTGCATAAGGCATAGTGTAAAATTCTTCATCACCATGTGAAATTTGAATATTCTTAGGATCCGTGCTCTTACATCATTAGTACTTTTTCTGAAATCGTGAAATCTCTTAAAATATAGGCAGTATGTGGCAAGTACACTGTTCATTAATATCATAGTGAAAGGGAAGGAGATAGAGAGTAACAAAGACGCAGGGAACATACATGAATAAAACTCGACACCATTCTCTTAGACAGTTGTTATCATCTTTCTGACCAGTTGAATATTTCCTGAGAGTTGAAAATGTGTTCTATGCCAATCCTGTTAACAATCACAGCTTCTGCTGCTGATGTGCCATTTTGCAGTGCTCTTTACAAATGAACACAATGCAGGACAAGTTTCTCAGGTTTTAAAAAGAATGCCAAGATTCCTAATCTGCAGAACTGGACAGCAAGCACCTGAGTAAACACTGATATCTCCTAACACAATTAGGTGGGCCAATTCTTCAACATAGAAGTCCTAAACTTTTGTTTACAGGGAGCGGGGTCTCACTTTGTTAGCAAGGAATAAAATTGGCTTTGTTGGGAGGGGGGCTGAAAGTATAAACAGAACCACTGGTTTTCCTACATATTCAAATTTCATATAACGTGTTCTTATAATTCTATATATAAAAAAGATCATTGGATTAGAAAGAATTGATAAAGTTTTTATAGATTTATGTTTTGACAATATAGTAAACCTTCATAGAAACAGTGTCAGAGGGAGAGAGAAGAAAAGATGGATTGAATTTCCATCTGAACTAAAACACACAGGCATTTGTATGTTTATAATTCCTTATTAATATTCTAGTTTTGTCACAGCTCAACAGAAAAACATGCACATTGAACCTACTAAATGATTACTTTAGCTGTTATTTGTTAGTAGTGTTGCAGTCTCAGTTGAATTTACATCTCTAATATGGCAGGGAAAACTTCGTTTCCCCAGAGGAATAGAGTGGCAAATGGTTGCTTAGTCTCCTGAAAAATAATTATGCATATGTTGTCTGAATGCACATATTTGTGAAGTTCTATTCCTTCAGATACCTGTGGAGTTTTTCATTTGATGAGCACATACAGAGAATTTGTAATTTTCTGGCATGTGGCTTGAAGAGATGACCTATTACGACCAAGAAAGCCCTCAGAAATTTCATCATAAAGAAGATCCATTTCTAAAAGCTTGGAGGTTATATTTTTTAATTGATAGATCAATGATAATGCTAATAATTGTGTTTCAGTGTGGGATTTTCATATTTATGTTTTCATGTGTGTGTGTGTGTGTGTGTATCATTAAACATTTTGTTTGTTACCCTGCCCATTTTCCCATTTCTCATCTCCATTTTCTTCTGTACTTTCCCATGCTTTTTTCCAGGTCATCTTGCTTTTGGCTCTTATGTCATATTTACTCTGTTATCATTTTTTGTTTTCTTCCATTTCCATATATACTCACTCCTTACTTGTTGTAGCACCTATCATATGCCATATGTCATAAATCTATAAAACCCAAACTAGATATATTTAAATCTATTTCCTATGAAAGAATATGTTTTATTTGCCTTCCGTGTATCTGATTTACTTTGCATAACACAATTATTTCCAGATTCATTCATTTTCAAATGTTATCATTTCATTTTGTTTACAAGGGAATAAATTCCATTAGCTGTATGTGTGAGATTGTGATGGCTGTAGACCCCTCGTGAATAAAATAAACAGGTGTCTCTAGAAGTAGAAATATTCATTAATAAGAAGAATTGAAAGGCTGCAGTATCCCTTTAGAAACAAAAACTGAATGGATGTAGTGTAGGAAACTTGAGTTTTATAAGACAGAAAAGTGAAACTTTGGGGATGGAAAATTCCATCTTTATGTCAATTTTCCTGCAGTCTTGAAGTGATTAAAAAACAATGATTTTGGTATGTAAGTCTCCCAGGCAGAAACTTCCACAGGTCTTATAAATTAAATCAACTTTTTCATTCAGAACTTCTCACTCCATCCCAGGTTCTTAGGTTGGTAAGTTTTCAGTATACATCCCATTTTCGCTATCAATTCATCTCCCTTTGGGCTTTTTGACTAGTTCTATATCTTGGATATTCATAATCCTTTTGAACTAGACATGAGTGTATTGTGATCATTCTGGTCTGCTTCTTTAGAATCTGTTGAGTATATGCCTATGGATGGGACAACTGGACCACATAGTAGTACTACATTTAGCTTTATTATTATTTTTTTTTTTAGAAACTTCCATTCTACTTTTTGTTGTTGCTGCATCTAAGGCTTAGGATTTCTCTACACACCTTATAAACATATATATTGTTTCTTTTCATCTTAATAGTCATACTGTCTATGTAAGATGAAATTTCAAACCAAATTCAACATTGTTTTTGATAGCTAAGAACTTGAACATTTTTTAAATACTTATTGATTGTTAGTATTTTTCAAAGAAATATCATTAATCCAGTTGCTAGTCAAATCATTGGATTTATTTTCCTATTAGAATTTTTTAGATTCTAAACATTAATCACCTGCCAGATATGTAGTTGACAAAAATTTTCTTATTTTATAAGGTCTCTTTGACTGTTAAGAATTTCTGTTGCTGTGTAGCAGATTTTTAATTTCATAAAATTTCATTTGGTGATTTGAGTAGTTATTTTCTGTCCTAAATAGCATCACTTGCAGAAAATCCTTGGATCTGTGTATATCTTGAGGAATGTTATTCTGGCAATTTTAGGTTTGGGGAACATTCAACAAATTTTATCCATTTTGAATTTATTATTCAAAGTATGATATAGATTCCACTTTAATACTTTTGTCTTATTTATTTACTTATATCCCAAATACTGTCCACCTTCTGGTTCCTCCTCACAAAGTCCCTTTCCCCTTCCCTACTCTTCTGAGAGCTATGTCCCCTGGTCATCCCCCACCCTGATGAATAAAGTCTCCAGAGGTTTAGGCACATCTTCATCCACAGACACCAAACATGGCAGTCCCATTTGGGGATGGATTCTACAGTCAATATATAGCTTTAAAGACTTTCCCTATTTCAATTGTTGGGGAACTCAAATGGAGATGAAGTTGTACCTATGAGCCCGGGGCCCCAGTCTATGCCATTTATGACCTCTGTTTGGTGATATAGTCTCTACGAGCTTCCAGGGGTCCAAGTTAGTTGACTCTGTTAGTCGTCCCGTTGAGTTCCTTTCTTTTACAGGTAGATATATGATTTGTTGTCATTTGTTGAAAAAGTGCATTTTATTCCAAAGTATACTTAAACCAATGTCTCAAAGTTTAAGTGACTATAACTCTGTAGTTTTTTTTTTTTCTAGATCTACATTACTTTACAGTGATCTATGTAATTGGTCTAAGTATCTTGTATGTGTATTCCTCAATCCCAGTTACCTTAGCATAATGTGCACTAGAGATGCACATACCTGTGTAAATGCTGAGCATACCACGGCTTTATTTTCAAAAATCTTTGATTCTATTCCTTTATTCTCTTGGATATATTGGTGTTTCGTAGTTAGACAACATTGAACAATTACCTTAGATATGGTTGTACTGTATATAGTTGATTCTGGCCTAGTACAGAAATATAGAAATTTTAAACCACCACTCCAGGAAAATTGTCATGGCATTATTTGCATAATGAAGAACATAATTTCAATATCTTGATGCATGAAGTCTGTTCTCTTGCACATGTTCATGCAGACGATCTATCAACATTTTTTCTTCAGAAAAGCACCCAAAGTAATGAACAGATGAATGGAGGAAGTAAGAAGATTTGGAAACAAACAAGAAATTGACAATGTCTAGCGTTCTATAGTAAAAATACCAACAAATGTTAATATAGAATGTTTGGAATAATCACACCAAAAAGATATTCAAGAAAGAGTCAGATTCATGTCAAAATTCCAATATCCAAACTCAATTTTCTACTCATTTTTTTTCTTAGAATTATATTTCATGTAATAAAAATATGATCTATCTATAGAAATAGTATTGCTTTTCAGCTTAAAGATAATAAGGCCTTAAAATGTGAAGATGTTTTGGTCTATAAAGAATTTTTGTTGTAATCACAAATTTAAGTTCAGGTCTTATTTCTATGCATTTAGATTTAAGTTCAGGCATTATTTCTGTGCATTTATAATCCTAGCACTGAGAAAGTGGAGACAGATTTTTGAAGCTAAGACAGCTTATTTGAAGAGCTCCAGCTCAAGAACATACCTTGGCACAGACCCCAATGAATGATACTGTCTTAGTTAGGGTTTTCCTGCTGTGAAGAGACATCACTACCAAACCAACTCTTATAAGGACTTTATTTGGGGCTGGTTTATAGGTTCAGAGATTCAGTCCACTGTCATCAAGTTGGGAACATGGCAACATCCAGGCAGGCATGGCACTGCAGGAGCTGAGTGTTCTACATCTTCATCTGAAGGCTGCTAGTAGAATACTGGCTTTCAGGTAGCGAGGACTGAGGTGTAAAAGCCTTCAGTGACACATACTGTACTACTCCAACAAAGTCAGACATCCAAATAGTGCCATTCCCTGGGCCAAGCATATTCAAACCATGACAGATACCGTAAATTATTGTCTGTGTTTACTGGCTCCTACCAACCCATAAATGCATTTTTACACTCTTGGTGTCCCTCAATCAAGGTCTACAGTCTAATGTGTTCAGTATCAAACTGCCTTTTCAGAAATCTATTTCCTGTCCTTTTTCATCATGGATGAAAAGATCTTAGAAATCACTTATTTCAGTGAATCACTTCTGAGGATCTTTATGGGTACATCTTACAATTTTGAACAGTTTGTTTGCTTTTTCTTGATTAGACAACACAAGTATTTTAAGTGAGTAGCTGTTGAGGTGTGGATATTTTGGTGAATGCAGAGTTTTCCTACTAAAGACAAAAAGAAAAGTGCCATTTAGATGACAGGCAGTATAGGATTCTATGATTCAGTCTCTGAAGATTATTCACTTTGGCCTCTGCAGCCTAATTTTCACAGAATTTTGCTTCAACTTTCAAATTGACTTATATGGTTTTAATCTGCTTCATGTCACTATAAAAGACAACATCAATCTAACCCAATTAAATTAAGCAATATATTTGTTGTCTCTTGTTTCTGGATGTTGAGAAATTCAAGACCAAAGAACTATTAGCTGGCACAAGTCTTCCTGTTGTGCCTTCTTATGGCAGGATGGAGAAAATTTGGTGCAGAAAAACAGCCAAGAAGAGACAGGGAGAAGAGCATCTGCCCTGATATACAGAATCCACACACTCAAGATAATGCCATATATAGTATCAATCATCCAATTCAAACACAAGGGCAGTGACCTAGTGACTAAAATACCCCAAATTAGCCTTTCCTATAATCTGTGCTGCTAGGAGGAAAAACCTCCAACATACGAACAAATGAGGGACCTAGGAGTACAGACCCTTGACTTTCTTACAGTCTGAAACCTGCAATTTCATTACCTTGACTATTCTGGAAGATATATGCCATTGGAAAGACTAATGGAGAGTTTGTTTTATAAACTAGTATAACATATATAATAGAACTTAATGTGAAGTATATCAAGTATATGATATGCCACTATCAATTTAAATTTTAACTTTTACTCATATATGAAAAGTTGGAATGTGACAGTGAGTTATGAGCACAGAAAATTTCTTTTACCCTTGTATTGCACATGGGGAAAGTCAAAGACTCAAATGTTCTATGGGGTATGGAATGTAGAGAGGGTTTATACCAATCAAATCTGATTTAAACTTCTCAATAAAATGAGACACTCAAAAGTATTAATAAAATTATCTTTCTCACTGGCCAAAGATGTGCCTGTTTGAGGAGATAGGTTGCCAATCAGAGTAAAGCAGGGACAGAGAAGAGAGAGGAAATAGAGAAAAGAAAGAGAAGTTAATTCTCCTGTGTACATAAACTTCCTTTACAAAAACGTTTACACCTAAAAAAATAATAAAACCTCATTTAATTTATCATTAACACTATTAAAAAATAGGAGAACTCCCAACTGGTGCCTATATATGTATAAAACACTGTGAGGTACACTCACAACATAAACATACAAGTCAGAGTCAGAGGGACCCCTTTAGAACTGTGAGAAAATGTGAACAGAGTTTGTAGAATTGTAGAAGTTTAGAAGGAAGACTGAAAGATACAATTCTGAAGAGGACCTTTTGTATTCTAGAGAATGGTCAAACTCACAGGCAGAACTGCAATGATGACTTGCTTCTGCATGGAAGTATGCCTATTTAAATGTGGAAAGAAAAGGATTTGCTCATAACCATTCCTGTTTTTTTGTGTTTGTTTTCTTTTGTTTTGTGTTTTTCTTTTTCTTTTTTTGCTAGTACACTGCATTGGTGATGAAATTATTGTATGGAACTTAGAGTGTAGAGACCAAAAAATTTACTCACAACTATGCAATTTTTATTCAAGTATAAAAATATGTTGAATTTACATATATTACATGAACAACCCACGTGCCTAGGCTAGGACCATTGTATAAAGAAATGTAGGGAAAAAGGAAGAAAATGAAAGGTAGAGATAATGTTTGGTGAATCTTTCAGTCTCACTGGAAAATGAATCGCATACAAATGGGTGAATGATTTAAATTTGTGACAGCTGGTTTATTGTTCAAGAAAGAATAGAAGTAATGGCAGAAAAACTGCAGTGCTGCCTTCCTATCATAACATCCCTGAGTTTCAACTGCTCAATTTCTTTTACTAAAAGGGTATCATAGGCTAAACCTTTACACAGGCAATGGAAGAATAAACTAAAATGGGTCATGGTCTGCCATATAAAAGAGGCATGAAGTTTAGAGAAGTGGTTAAGAAGGTATTCATACAGTGGAGGACATTATACAAGAAGATAGATACTATGTCATAGACTTCCCAGAGCATGCAGAGAAATAGCCTTTTATCCCACCAAAATAGTTCTATGATGAAGAGAGAATTAAAAACCAGGCTAGTGCCGGGCAGTGGTGGCGCATGCCTTTAATCCCAGCACTTGGGAGACAGAGGCAGGTGGATTTCTGAGTTCGAGGCCAGCCTGGTCTACCAAGTGAGTTCCAGGACAGCCAGGGCTATACAGAGAAACCCTGTCTCCAAAACAAAACAAAACAAACAAACAAACAAAAAACAACCAACCAAACAAACAAAAACCAGGTTACTAGCAACAGAACATTCTATTAAAAAATAACATTTAAGACCCACATTTCTGAATGCAAAGTTGTTCACCTTACCTTCTCTGGAATTGAAGAAAGCCTGACTCTTCCCACCTTTTTATTAAGAAGTCTCTATATTGTAAGCAAATGGAAAAATACCAACCTACTAGTTAATATTGGATTATAAATAATTGGTATTCTACAAACTGGCTATTATTACCTCTATGAAAGCTTTTCTGTGTTTTATTTCTAAAAGAGAGGTGAAAGTATTTTTATAAATGCATTTCTCTGAGATGTCAATTAATAAAGTAATATATTTCTTCATTAAAACCTACAATAAGCTTGTTACCTATAGGTCTCGCCAATTGGTCTTTTAATAAGGAGATTAATATTAGGAAAAATGATAATGGCAATCTTTCTACTGAACAAATATTATCTGTCAGGGACAAACAGTATTATCAGGTCAGATTTGATATGTGACATAGATATTTGAGTGCATATGTAATTTGTAAGAATTCATGAGGTATGCCATGTAATAAGACTTTTATGAAATAGAATATCCTGAAGGAAACCCCAACAACTTTCAATGAAACTATTTGAACTTATCTCTTAGAAACCCTAAGTAAGGGACTCTTATGTGGTGTATGAACAACAACAACAAAAAAAACACAAAGGAAAACTCTCTATATATTGGATATAATTTTCATCCAAGTATGAAGACTTGAAGTAGGCCTAACTGAATATAGAAGTGATTTTCTTTCCTATTCCAAATCTCCGAACCCTGTGGGTAGGGGAGCCAGAGCAGCTCTGTGGGTGGAGATGCCAGGTCAGCAGGGGCACTGGTCAGTTTTTATCTCCATTCAGATCTTGCTACAATTTATGAAATATTTGGTCAGGGTTTACAATACTCCTTAAAAAGAAGAAAGCTCATAGAAGCTGTTGAATAGAATACCAGGCTGTTAGGGTTTGAAAAATAAGAAGCCATAGGTGAGGTTGACAGGTTATGTGGGGAGGAAACAGACAGGACTGACAGTTTATTTTAAGCGTTTCAGACTTCAGTGGATCAATTTTCTGAAAAGGGTTGCCTTCTGATTGTTCCTTTGAAAGTGAGAACTGCCAGGGCCACAACAGAAAGTTGACACCTATTCACTTCGGCTCTTAGAGAAAGCTAAGAGGGAAAAGAAAGACTCAATTCTTGGTCTTTCTATTTATTGTGCTGTTCAAAGCGATGAATAGTGGAGTCGACGCTAAAGAGATTTTTTTTTTTTTTTTTTATAATGTCTCCTGCAAAGTCTCAATGAACCTCAGAGAGTACAGGAGTCAGGTAGGAAAACTTTTTCCAACTTGAAGAGTTTGTGGCACAGGGCTAAGGCAGTGGCCCTGTGGGTACATGTGCTTAGGGTAGAGAAGCTGAGTTGATCTACAGGACCTATATGGTAAAAGAAAAGAACAAAAACTTCCATAAGTCATCTTCTAAATTCTATGCACCTGCTGTAGCAGATACACACAGTAATGCACACATAAGTATGTGTAATAATTTTTAATTAAAAACTAGAAAAAACAAAATAGAGTTTTTAGTATATACCCAGAAGATACTGAACTTGCTTATCTGATTTAGGCTTATAACTACATTAAAAGTGTGCTTTTAATTTATTTGTCCTGTTACTAAATTCTTTAATTCATCTTCAAAATATATTCTTGACTTGCTACCTCAAACAGTAGCTATACGAACCTAAAGATGTCTTAGCTCCTATGATGAATTAATTTGCTTTCTAAACTTTTATCCATTCAAATTAAATGTACAGGGAATGAGACAGTGATAGGGTAGTGCTTTTTATAGCAATATAATAGCCCGGGTCCAGAGTAACAGGGCCTGTGTGAAAGACAGGTACATACATCTTGGAGGCTTACTAGTCAGTCAGTGTAAACAAACTGGCAACCAACAGGTTCAGTGAAAGACTCTGTTTAGAACGTTGATGGAGTTGGCTGGTGAAATGTCCCAGGAAGTAAACGAACCTGTTACCAAGACTAGACACTTGAGTTTTAACCCAGAAATCTATATAGTGGAAGGGGACTTTTGACCTACACACACACACACACACACGCACACACACACACACACACACACACACACACACACACACACACACATTATAATTTTAGCAACATATTTAAAAGAAATAAAAAGAATGGAGATTGACTGAGAAAGACATCTGATGTCTCCCTTTGACCTCCACTTGAACAAATAAAGTGGAGTGTAACTGTCCCCATGTGGGGATCTATGCATGTATTATAAATGCAAGAACACAGAACAAAAGATAAAATATACATAGAGAGTTTTATATTAACATATAAGCAGCAATGTTTTAATGATATAAGGGAAGGAGAAGTTTCAGTCTCATTTGAGTAACAGGTATTAAGGAAAGGTGATGTTACACTAAACAAACTCATGCATAAGTGTATGTTCTACCGAACTTTAGCACATAGAACATAGAAAATGATATACTATCAGCTTATGGAATAAAGTCGGGGATCCATCCCATATACAACCACCAAACCCAGACAATATTGCATATGCCAGAAAGATTTTGCTGACAGGACCCTGACATAGCTCTCTCGTGTGAGGCTTTGCCAATGCCTGGCAAATACAGAAGTGGATGCTCACAGTCATCTATTGGATGGAACACAGGGCCCCTAATGAAG
>NC_034592.1:81952254-81954159 GCF_900095145.1 Mus pahari
AAGAAGAAGTTAGGTTACGTCGATTCTGGTAAGTGATGTGTTGCTGTAAGTTCTGCAGTACCGTGCCCCTCACGCAATATGGCACCCCTGCCCAGAGCCTGCATATCCAAACACCTCTACCTTTGTTCCCAGGAGAAGATCATGTAGCCAGGAAGGAAGGTTCCTCTCCCCTTAGAAGGTAATGTCTGGCACCGCTGGAATTCCTCCCTCTATGAATGACGCATCCCCAGGCCCTGGACTTGGCCAATGTTGTACATACTCCCTAACGGTTTAAGCAGCCCTTTTCCTCATATTGAAAGCTTTCTCGCTGAAGCTGTCTCCTAAGAGTGTAATCTCATCTTGTGCTCACAGCTGCCTGTGGTCTCTTCTGTCTTTCCTGGTCACTCCTAAAGTTCTGGATTTACTTTCCCTCTCAGTATCTTCCAGTCAAAATCAGGCCAATTGGGCTGTGAGAGGTGGGAAGTGGGGCCATGACAGCAAAGTGCATTCTTTTTCTTTTTCTTTTTTTTTTTTTTTTTCATACTGTTGTCTGGGGATATTTCACTAGTTTATGAATTGCAGATTCTATGCTATATTCACATGACTGTTGGTTGCTTTGATTAACCAGCTGATTGTCTCTGTGTGGTCAAGTTTTGATATGATACAACTAATACACTGGATAAATCAATTTAACAGAGAAAGGTTTTGTGTTCTTAGCTTTAAAGGCTTTGTGTATAATCCACTGACTACTTCCTTCCTTCGGACCTGTGATAGCATTATGGGAACACATAGCTGACAAAACTGCTAAGTTCATGGTGCCAGGGATAGGTGAGAAGGAGAGGGAGTGGCCAGAATCTGACTCTCCCCTTCAAGAGTATACTTTCAGTGCCCTAACTCTCCCTATCTGGGGTCAACCTCTCATCAGTATCCTCATAATGATGTGAAATTGCAACACATTGAAAGCCAGACTGTTGGAAGCTTGATGAGATCCAATCTATAATATTATTTTCAAAGTCTATTCCTTTCTTTTTTGCAAGTTTTTTTCTTTGCATTAAAAGTAATTTCTTTGAAAATGAGTTCTCTAAATAAGATGCTTATTAATCCAAACAGACAATTTTAGTTCTAAGTAGACAAACACCCGTATATCAGATCTTTTCAACTTCTTGAAACAATATATTCATACATACATACATAATACACACACACACACACACACACACACACACACACATACACACATACACACACATTTATCTGTAGTATTCATTATTTTTGTTATTTTAAAAGACTACTTCATACTTACTGTTGTAATGTTTTTCCTACATACCAAACACAGACCCTAGATACATGGGTCACTGTGACATTAGAGAAAACGGGTTTGTTTGTTTGTTTGTTTGTTTTCCTGAATACACTGTCTCTGCTTTGTTTTGCTACTCTGAAAGCTTGTGTGATGATATTTAACTGTAACCAAAGACCATCCCCCTGGTAACTAAGAAACACCATCCTCCTCATCTTTCTGAAATTCAAATAGCTGCTGACAGTTTTTCCTAAAATCAAGGAGGATGTCAACAATAGGTAACTTTTATTGAGGGCTTACTGTGTTCAGACACAGGGTGGCTGTTATTATTATATTTTATCCCTATAAGATGCCTTGAGTTAACTACTTAGAAAGGTTACTGTCTTGCCAAAGCTGCCAAGAAGCAAAGGCCACCCACAGGTTTGGAAAGAATTTTTACCAATCCTAAATCTGATAGGGGACTAATATTCAATATATACAAAGAGCTCAAGAAGCTGAACTCCAGAAATTCAAATAATCCCATTAAAAAATGGGGTACAGCGATAAACAAAGAATTCTCAACTGAGGAGTACAGAAGGGCTGAGAAGCATTTGAAAAAAATGTTCAACATCCTTAATCATCAGGGAAAT
>NC_034592.1:81954819-81975065 GCF_900095145.1 Mus pahari
GGGGTCTGCAACCCTATAGGTGAAACAACAATATGAACTAATCAGTACCCCCAGAGCTTGTGCCTCTAGCTGCATATATAGCAGAAGATAGCCTAGTGAGCCATCGTTGGGAAGAGATGCCACTTGGTCTTGCAAACTTTATATGTCCCATACAGGGGAATGCCAGGGCCAAGAAGTGGGAGTGAGTGGGCAGGGGAGTAGAGTGGGGGAGGGTCTAGGGAACATTCAGGATAGTGTTTGAAATGTAAATGAAGGAAATATCTAATAAAGTAAGTTAAAAAAAACACAAATTGAAAATCACCAAAATAAACAATAACAAAGCAATAGCAAAGAAAAAAGAAAGAAAGAAAGAAAGAAAGAAAGAAAGAAAGAAAGAAAGAAAGAAAGAAAGAAAGAAGAAAGAAAAAAGAAAGAAAGAAAATTCCATAAAGTAAAATAAAAAGTCTGGAAAAACATAGAGTTTGTTTTGTGTTGGCCAACTCCTCCAGGTCTATAGGCCCCACTCTGTAATCTGGTTGATATACCCAGTGACACACCATTGGAGAAATCTGATTTTCTTTTTTATTTATTGTAATAAACCACATTAATGTTGTTTAAAAAAGAATGTAAATGCATGTTTGTGTGTATATATGTAAATGTATTTTATATGTAAATGTTTTATACATATTTAAATGTATTAATATATTTAAGCCAGAAAATTAATAAAATGTTTAGGAAAACAAGACATAGTAATATTAGGTTTGTAGTCATACTAATATAGATAATCATAAGCAACAGTTATTATACCTATCATATAAATATATTCTTATCTGGTATTATAACAAGAATCATGGCATCCTGTTGTTTCGATCTTCCTAGTATATACAACAAATGAGGATATTAAGACTAACTGAATAATTTCTTAATTAATTTACCTAATACATAATACATTCGTAATTTACATTTAATCTTAGCTCATATTATCAGTACACATTGTTTTAAGACTTGTGGCCATGTAATATGCTGTTGGAAAATAAAGTGTACTGCAGACATACATACTCGTTTGATGCTTATGAAAAATTGAGGAGGAAGATGTGTTTATCATCCTCATTTCGAATTTAAAACAGTAGAGTCTCAGGAATGCTCTTATGTGTCCTTGGAAAAATCAATTGCACATGAGGAATGAATATACATTCAGACTCCAGAACCCTGCAACTGCATCTTCCCATAGGGAAGTATTTGAACTATTTCCCACAGTTATAGTTAAAGTATCCTATAAGTTGTTCTGCACACGGTAAATTACATCAGATTAACAGTGAAATAGTTTCTGCAGCTTTGCCTCTTAGAGTGAGTCTTATCCAATAGTGTAAACAAAAGCACTGCTATAACCCACATGTAGGTCTGCTTCCTGATGCAAGGGCTAGAGTGAGAAAGGAAGAGAAAAGGAAGGCAGCACTCAATGTAGGCTTCCTGAGAGTAAGACCTGTAGGTGAGTTCTGCAGACAGAAGTCAAACTAGAAAGAGAAACATGAGGTTCAAGGAAGTGAGAAGTGAAGGCTCGAAGGAAAATACTCATATTGTGTTTTCTGTTTGTTTGTGTGTTTGTTTGTTTGTATTTCCCTGCTGCTATGGGCATTATGAACTTGCTGGAAACTTCTATAAATTAGGAAAGGAATGTACCTAAGTCCTCAAAATCAATACATGTAACAGGCACCTACTACATTTGTAAGTCAATCTAGGACTTTGTGTCCTAGAAAATCTTAAAAGGTGATGTCAATTAAACATCTTAGTATTAATGGTCATGGTACAGAAGAGACCTACACTTTCGGTTCTCAATTTTTAATCATGTGAGAATTAGGCCTGAAGTGAGATCAGTTAGCACTTCAGTTTGTTAACTCAGTGGTCTTATGGATATATTTTCTTTTCTTTTCTTTTTTTTTTTTTTTTTTGAATTTTTCTTTCCGTTTTCCTCTATGTATTTCAGTTCCTTCAGTGTGTCAACCAATCATAAAGTCACGCAGAACAGTCACTTACACACCAGAACCTAGTTTCATGTTTTTCATCTTTAAACACTATTTTAGGGGGTCTAAGAAGTCAGTGACAGATTTTTATTCAAATTGTTTTCATTCAAGAGTGCTGATTTCATAAAGGTGGAGCTTAAAGGGGCAACACCTTGTATTCTTTATGTAACTGAGTCTCCTGTTGCCTTTGAATTACACTTTCTTAATCTTTACTTCTATTCTTGTGTCAGTTTCAAATTTTATTTTCTTTTCAGCCTCACCAATAGTTACCATATGATTGGTCTTTCTATCCTCAAAATCTGTTTTACATAGTTTGCCCTGTTAAAAGGTTGCATAATATCTATAATTTTGGTCTCAAACAAACAAACAAACAAACAAGGAATTGAATTGGAATCTTCTTATGAATTAATATATCCTGAATCTTCCACATTATTATTATTATATGTAAAACTGATGTTTTATATTTAATCCCTTTCTGTCCTTTCTACTACATATCAAGCTCATGTTGATGTTGTAGATTTTCTTGATCTTTGCATGTAACATGATAATTTAGCATACTTTTAAGGATTTAGTGTTAAAATCTGAAAATCAATTGCTATCACTAGTTCTATAACATCTGCACAACCCTGAGATCTCTTAAAACTGTTGGTTCTTATCTAAAAAGTGAGAGTAGTGGCTTCTAGTTCATAAACTTATGAATAATCCACAGGCACAATAGACAGAAGAAAGTCAGTGTGGTCCAGGCCCCTGCTAGCTACTCTACAATGCTTCTAGTCCCTACTCTCAGCATACAATGCAAATCTTATCATTTAATCCCTTCTTAATAAAGCAAACACTTAACCCTGCTCTTTCAGACTCTTGTGATCTGATCACTTTTGTAACTTCCTTTCACTCACTCTCCTCATTTATTTTTACCATATTCTAACACCAAAACAAAATGAGTTCTACCCAAAGATCAAGATGATTTGTTGTTACATGTTCTATTGCACTTCCCCATCATTATATAATCTCCATATTATCTACACTACCATTCCACAAACAGTTTATATCCTGTCCAGAGTTAGTTGTCTCACTGATTGTTACTAGTAAAATATAATTCGTATTTCTTTTTGGACAAAACCAGACAATTTTAGTTGAAGGAGTGAAGTTGCTGCAAGAGAGGTACTACATCTCAAGTAGAAACAACAATTTCATATTTTCTTAATTCTGATTTCTTTCTAATTTTGTATCTGCTACTTAATTGATTGACAAGATACACTACTTACAGCTGCCAATTTTTTGTACCTTAAGATGGTGTCAATGCCCTTCCTCAGTAACAATTACACAATTTTAAAATATTCATCCTACTCAGCACATATATTTCGACAGTGGAGGAGGTAAAGCAGATTGGATCATTCTCTATTGTAGAGTCAATGGATAATTGAAGATTGTATGCAAATGTCTGTGTAGAAATATCAGTGTATGTGAAAATACTGCTCTCAATTTTATTGTGAATCAAAGACTTATCTAAAAATTGAAATCTAATACAAACAAAATAAATAAATTAATGTACAAGGTAAAAGAAAATCAAACACAAGGAAAATAAGTGATACCAAATATTATGTTGTATATAATACATTCACAGAATGTTTACTCTTACATACAAAATGGAAGTTCACTAGTAAATAGTTAATAGCCCTATTCTGGTGCTTGTGCATTCAGTTAGAATCCTTTTATTGCAGATGGTAACACTGAATTATAATTATAATTAATTTCTACAGGATCACACTAAAGAGTAATTGTCTCTAAAACTCAGTGAACTTTCTTCCACTTGCCTGCGTGTATCAGTCCAAGGCTTCTAGTGCACAACATTTTCTTTATTGCTGTGTCTCATTTATTCGTCCTAAAACACCTTTTACTGGGTGTGCAATGCATTATATGTGACAGTAATCTTCATAGAACCCACTGTGGGGAATTAGGGATTAGCTTACTCTTTAGAAACAAGTTTGAAATGTATCAGTCAATGCATAGCACATTTAGCTTTCCTGGTAGTCATTATTTACTGGTAATGATGTTGATAAATATTCAAAGTTGTTCTGAGCTTGGGGACCCAGAATGTTTACTTTCCTCCAAAGACCTCATTTTCTGGCTTTCCCACTTAATGAGGTGCATCAAACAACAACAAGAACATATCCCTGTTTTTAATGACACAAACCTAGACTTTGTTTTAGCTTACTAATGTGCAAAATGATTGTTGTGTGACTTTTCCTGGGGAGATATGAACAAACATCTATATATTCCAAGTAGGACATTGAGGACAGATGAGTAAACCATTTCACCCAGAGTCAGATCATACTATCTAAATCTTTTTTGTTTTCTTTTATTGTATATTTTCTTTATTTATATTTCAAATATTATACCCTTTCTGGGTTTCCCCTCTGGAAAACTCCTATACAACCTCCCCTCTCCTTGATTCTATGAGGTTGCTCCCTCACCCACCCACCCACTCCCACCTCCCTGCCCAGGCATTTTCCTACCCTGGGGAATCTAGCCTTCATGGGAGCAAGGGCCTCTCCTCCTATTGATGCCAATTTCATCCTCTGATACATATGCGGCTGGAGCCATGGGTCGCTCCATGTGTACTCTTTGGTTGGTGGTTTAGTCCCTGGGAGCTCTGGGGAGTCTGGCTGGTTCATATTGTTGTTCTTCCTGTGGGTTTGCAAAACCCTTCAGCTCCTTCAGTCTTTTCTCTAACTCCTCCCCTGAGAATCCATCACTCAGTTGAATGGTTAGCTATGAGCATCCTTGCCTCTGTATTTGTCAGGGTCTGGAAGAGCCTCTCAGGTGACAGCTATATCAGGCTCCTGTCAGCAAGCACTTTCTGGCATCTGCAATAGTGTCCGGGTTTGGCGACTGTATATGGGATGGATCCCTTGGTGGGGCAATCTCTGGATGGCCTTTCCTTCAGTCTTTGCTCTCCACTTTGTCTCTGTATTTTCTCTTGTAAGTATTTTGTTCCTCCTTCTAAGGACTGAAACATCCACACTTTGGTCTTCCTTCTTGAACTTCATGTGGTCTGTGAATTGTATCTTGTGATTTGTTGGTTCCTGCTCACTCATATACTCATTTATGTAATACATACATACATACATAAGCACACACAATTCAAAATTCTAAAATAAATATCAGAACATAGTCTCTATGATTTCCAGGAACTCAGGAAACTCTCCTCTGTTTTGAACATCAATCCCTCTTCAGCCATACAGTTTGTAACTACGTTCTCTCATTCAAGGTTTTCCTTTACGTTTTGTTAACTGTATGCTCAGTAGTGTTAAAAGTAGCTTTTTCTTTTGAATTGACATTTACTTGGTTTTCTTTGTTCTATTGCTCATAACTCTTATGGCATACCTAAGAAATGAGCCATCTGCCTTCTGCAAGGTACATACACTCTTCATTTGCAGTTTTACTCATCTCTATAGATAGATAATTTATGAATTTATATTTCTAGTCTTATCTAGGTTTTTAGGTTATAGATTCATAAACTAATCTATTTAATACTCATATGTCATTTAAAAATACTTCATCTTTAGTTTTTTTTTTTTTTTTTCAAATATAAACACATAACTCCTTTCCAGAAACTTGGCAAATGTTAAGTTAAAAGTTCTGGTACTACCTGTATTCTGAAATATTCTTTTAATCATAAGTTAAGCTATAAGGCTGGGCAGTGGTGGTGCATACCTTTAATCACAGCACTTGGGAGGCAGAGGCAGGCAGATTTCTGAGTTCAAGGCCAGCCTGGTCTACAGAGTGAATTCCAGGACAGCCAGGGCTACACAGAGAAATCCTGTATTTAAAAAAACAAACAAACAAACAAACAAAACAACTAAACCAGAGACAAAAATCTAATGTGGTTATTTAAGCCGGGCATGGTAGTGCACACCTTTAATCCCAGCACTTGGGAGGCAGAGGCAGGCAGTTTTCTGAGTTCAGGCCAGCCTGGTCTACATGGTGAGTTCCAGGACAGCCAGACTACACAGCGAAACCTTGTCTCGAAAAATCAAAAAAAAAAAAAAAAAAAAAGGTAAGCTATAGTTCTATTACCCGCTAAGATCTGTTGCTAGACCAATCATTATTAATTATAAACTGATTTAAAAGATTTTATGATCAGTGGTATTTTGTCTTTAGGAAATATTCAAGGCATATATTCTTGAATATGTTTTTATTATTTATAATGTTTATATTATTTTCTTTCAAATATCTATATTCAAACTATATTAGAATGTATCCTTATGTGAGGAATATATAAATTCAAGCAAATAGAAGTGATATATCACTTGTGGAAGACATGGTTTTGTGTTTAGAAGTGGGAGCTACTTTTGCATAAAGGAAGAGATTGTATGTATAACTTTGTTCTGGACTCCTCTCTTTTATCAGTCAATTAGTCTACAATTTTACTTATGCTGTTAGGTTCTGTGGAATAAAATCCGAAATATTGCCATTAACCATTTGGTATGGCAAGAATTATCTGCTATGATCTGGTAAATATATATGACATTGAAGTTGAAGTTGGATGAGCAAAGCTTTACAACAAAAGCATCAGCAACAATAAGACAAGGATAATGAGGATGTACAGGAAAAATCCCTTACTTCAGTGCTACCTGCTGGGCTTTTGAGAGTTATAATTAATCACATCCCTTTCCCATCTGCACTTTGAATCAAGCAAGAAACAAAAAGCATCGTCGGTTAGGGATTAAAATATCAGCTTTAATGCCATTAAACCTAGGTGCAAAACTACTGTTTTATATGCCATGATAAATGAGTCCTCTTAGAACTTCCCCAAGATAAGGCCAGCATACAGTTAAAATATTGATACTGGGAACTTTCTTTCCTCCAACCTGAGAATCACTGAATATGGGATCAGAGTAGGGAATAAAGTCCATAATGCTTGTAAATTATTCATTCAAAACAAGTGATGGGTGCTTATTCATTACAACCCCATCAATCTGGCTCAGTCCTTTTTCCAAAGGGAGAAATAAAACAAGAACAAAGGAGACTCAGATTGATGAGGGAAACACATGTAAGATTCTTGTATGGAAGCAAAGTGGGTGTTTTCTTATTGTTTGGATACACTAACAATACTCATCAGAGTTTGTAGATTAGAAATAAGAGCATATAAAGTTAGAAGGAAGATATGGAAAGCTTTTTATGATAGGAGTTGGATGGCAGGAAACTGGTGGTGTTTGACTGCTCAAAACTCAGATGCGAACTTTTCAAAGAATAACTGCAAGTATATTATAGTATTGGTAATTTTATTTATTTAAATTTACTTAATTAATTTAATTTAATTTAATTATTTCAAATGTCCCCTTTCCCCGTTTCCCTTCCACATCCCCGATCCCATTCCCGCTCCCCTTGCCTCTATGAGAGTGCTCCCTCACCTACCCCACTCTAGCATCCCCTTATGCTGGGGTAACAAGCCTCTACAGGACTAATGGCCTCCCCTCCCATTGATGCCAGATAAGGCAATTCTCTGCTACATAAGTAGCTGCATCCATGGGTCCCTCCATGTATGCTCTTTGGTTTGTGGTGTAGTCCTTGGAGCTCTGGGGTATCAGGTTAGTTGATACTGATATTCTTCCTTTGGGATTGTAATCCCCTTCAGCTTCTTCAGTCCTTCCCCTAACTCCTCCTGAATCCACAGGCTCAGTCCCTTGTTTGGCTGTATCTGCATTTGTATTGGTCAGGTGCTGGCACTGCCTCTCAGGAATTCCTGTCAGCCAGCACTTCTTGGCATCAGCAAGTGTTAGGGTTCGGTGTTTGCAGGTGGGTTGGATCCCTATGTGAGGCCATCTCCCTATGAGCTTTTCTTCAGTGTGTTTTAAATATTTATAAAACCATTAAATGATAGAGGAATTTGGAAATTATGAATCTAATAAGATGTTGACATCTATCATACATAAAGAGTTTTAACAATTCAACAAAAAAATCTAAATGATAATGTACCCAATTTAAAAATGAGAAAATATCTTCATTGATATTTGTACAAGGTAAATTGCTAATAACAAATAAGAATGTAAAAAATAGTATCATTTTTATATGTATATTTATTTATATAAAAATTAATGAAAAAAATTAAGTGAAATACCATAGCACTCCTATTAAGATGGAAATGGAGAGAAGCCTAAGGAAAAGAAGGTCTAGTGACAGGCCCAAAGTGGGATCCAGCTCAAAGGGAGGTCCCAAGGCCTGATGCTATTACTGAGGCTATGGAGCACTCACAAAAAGGGATCTATCGTGATCATACTCCAGAAGATCAAACAAGCAGATGAAAGAGTCAGGTGCAGATACTTGCACCCAACCAATGGACAGAAACTGCTGACCCTGTGGTTGAATTAGGGAAAAGATGGAAGAAGCTGAAGAGTAGGGTGACCCTGTAGGAGGACCAGCATTCTCAATTAACCTGGACAGTGGACATCTCTCAGACACTAAACCACCAACCAGGCAGCATATACCAGCTAATATGAGGCCCCCAACACATATAGAGCAGAAGACTGCTGGGTCTGGGTTCAGTCAAAGAAGGTGCATCTAACCCTCAAGAGACTAGAGGCACCAGGGAGTTTAGAGATCTGATGGGGTTGGTGACAGGGTATGGGGGAGGGGTGGGAGTGGGGACTTCTTCAGGGAGATGGGGCTAGAGAGGAGGTATGAAAGATATTGAACAGTCAGAGGGTGGACCAGGTGGGGAGTAAAATCTGAAGTGAAAATAATAAAGATTAAATAAAAAGAAGTAATATATAGGTACATATAAATGTATTATATATATACACACATATATATGGTTGTAAAACAGATTTTATATATATATATATATATATATATATATATATATATATATATATATATATATATGATTGTTGTCAAGCCCCCCCAAAATGCAGATAATAGAAAATCTAGATGATGTACTGAGACATAAGAACATTTCTCCTTTGTTAGTTAGAGTGTAAAATAATTTAGCCCATGTCGAAAACAGTATGATGAGTCCTCAAAAGTTAATTGTGCCACTAATATTCAATCTATGGGTCTCATTCTTTGATATAAAGCTAAAATAATTAAAAGTATGTTTTAGAAGGTATATTTATATTCCTATATCCCAGAAGTCACAATGTGCAGAAAATGGAAGTGTGAACATATGACTCACTCTGGATGAGGAATATACACAGTTTAATAAATAGCTGCTGGTCCAGAATAAGTATCAATTCATAAGAACACTGAAATCAGTACCTTTCAGGATGGAAACAAAGGATAATTAAGATGACATTGCAAAAAATTTAATAGGATAATGCAGAAACACACTTTTCGTGGCTACGTGAAAATTTAATACAAGTATAGTGGTGATGTTGGTCTAGCATATCATCTTAGATATGTTTATACTTTAATATTTTGCATGCTTGCACAGCATTACCTCACCCAACAATCAAAACAAACCCACAAAATGCAAATGGACATATTTAAAACATAAACACACCACAGCTGAGGAATTATAGCTCTCCTAAGTGAAAAACCTAAACTCAATCCAAATGTTTTTTATTTTAATCTAGTAGTTTATTTTTACAGTAATCAGCAACTTCTATTGTTGCCAGTGGGAATAATGACTTCTGGATTTATTATAAGTTTTCTCTTATGCCAGGCAGATATGTGTGCTTTTGTCTGATTAACAGTGTTTATAAATAACTCTATGAATGAAATTAAAAACTGTATTGGCAATTCTGACCATTAATATATGTACTCTAAGGCTTTCTGACAATATTAACAATAATTTATTTTATTTTTTTTTTCAGATTAGAAAATAATTACTACCCAAACCTTAGCTGAACATTGTCAAAAGTATTTTAAACACTAGAGTATATTCAAAGTACAAATATTATGAAAAAGTAGCATTCTTAGAAACACACATGCATGCACTTGTACACACACATAAACACATATGCACACTCATGTGCACGCACACACACACTACCTACACTATTCTACCTCGGTTTATCTCACGATCATCTGTTTCTTGAACCCTTTACCAGTTCAAGGAAAGCTTCTTCTCTCCTTTACCAGGATCCTGTCAGTTATTTTTCCATGAACATTCAAATGTTTGCTCATCTCTATAAAAACACATCAGATTCCCACCATCTCACAATAGACTACTGCTACTCTTATTTCTTTTTTTTTAATTTTAAACAATTTTTATTAGATATTTTCTTCATTTACATTTCAAATGCTATCCCAAAAGAACCCTATACCCTCCCCCCCAGCCCTGCTCTCCAACCCACCCACTCGTGCTTCCTGTCCCTGGCATTACCCTGTACTGGGGCATATACTCTTTGTTTCTAACAGTGTTAACTCTCACAATATGACTTTCTTCCTTCCAATTGAGATCTAACATGTATGTTTCACATGCCTTGCTACTGTGTATCCTTAAGTAATCAACACAAACAAATCTTTTGAGATAAACCACCATTTGCTGTTCATCCTAACTCCTCCCTTTACTTATTGTACAGAACATATTTTATTTCATATAAAAAGTTGACCATATGTGAAAATATCACAATACTATAATGGTTGGCTTATGGTCTTCTTCTCTTATACCGTACATTTTCTAAGTCTCTAAACCATAAATGTGCTTCATTGTTTGTGCCCATAGCTTGGGACTCATCTCATCAGTAAGTGAGGAATAAACAAAGAATCTAATGTGTATGATGAATGTCAAGCAAGCTTGAGTAGCCACCAATTCTAGCATTATAATATTCAAAATAGCTGATTGTTCCAAACTGACTTTTGAACTTTAATCTTTTTTTACAGTCCAGTCATTATCCCCCTCCTGGTTTGCCCTCCAACCATTCCTCTTCCTATTCCCCCTCCCCAGTTTCCAAGAGGATTTCCAACCCCCCAGCCCCACCAGGCCTCCCCACTCCCTTAGACCTCAAGTCTCTTGAGGGTTAGGCAGGCCTTCTCTCACTGGAGCCAGACTGGGAAGTCCTCTGCAGTATAGGTGTCAGGGGCCTCAGATCAGCTACTTTATGCTGCCTGGTTGGTGGTTCATTGTCTGAGAAATCTCAAGGGTCCAGGTTAGTTGAGCCTGCTGGTATTCCTATGGGGTCACCCTCCTCCTCAGCTTCTTCCAGCCCTTCCCTAATTCAACCACAGTGCTTCCGGAGTCTGTCTATTGGTTGGGTTTAAGTAAGTGAATCTGACTCTTTCAGCTGCTTGTTGGGCCTCTCAGAGGGTAGCCATGCTAGGCTCCTGTCTGTAAGTACACTATAACATCAATTATAGTGTCAGGCCTTGGAATATGGAACATGATGAATGTCAGAACCAACAAGCTTGTAACCAACATCAGTTGTAGTATCAGGCCTTGGAACATCTCCTTGGAAGATGGATCCACATTTGGTGCAGTCAGTGACTCTACAAGTTCCCTTATCCCACTGTTGGGAGGTGAAGGACACTCAGTACCCAAATGGAGGGACCTTAGACGAAATGACAAACTAATATTTTTATATACTGAATTTTATTAAAAATATTAACTGACTCATTGCTTTCACTATTATGTGATATTTCTTATCTAATGAAACTCTCTGCTGAAATTGTGTTATATCTAAAGTGCATGTTATGCAGACATTTTATCACTTTTTCTTTCTTGGGTTATTATTTTTTATCAGAGCCAGCACAATTAGTTTTAGACCTTGCCTCTTCCATTAGTCCTAACCTGAACCAAAATTACATTATTCTCTATTGGAAAAAATTTATTTTACACTCCACAAATGCTTGATGATTTTGTTAATATTTCCTGGTCACATATGTTTTTCCTAATTGTCAATGTATGAACTTATATAAGATATGACTTTGCTGTTGCTTTGGTATTAAACAGTACATTTTATCAATACCAATGAATAATATATTTTTATTTTATTCTTTTTAGAAATTCATACAATGTATTTTGATCATTTTAAGTGCAGATTTTCACCTTACTTCTCCTAGATCTTTCTTTGAATGCCATTTCATCTTTTTGAAATGTATGTATTTTATCAATGTCATTCATATAAATTTGGATGTAGCACAACTTACCTCAGTGTGATCATCCTCTCAGGAGGCACACTCTTCAAGAAAACTGACCTTTTCTCCCTCTAAAAGTCATCAACTATTCACAGTTTCTAAGAAATAGTGGGCAATGATTCCCTCCTTACTTCATGCTAGACTTCTGCATGGTTTGCTCTTGTGTAAGTCTATATGTTATGATGAATATATACTGTATTTATCAAGGAAAAGCAAAGCCCAACACCACGTGCTGCAATCAAGTAAATACAGTGTTAGATGAATCCAGAAAGAAAATAATTCTAATAATTCTAACAATTATTTCTTACTATTTATGAATTAAGCATATATTACAGTTTGTTCTATCAATAAGGTAGAACAAATGACCCATTATGTTTTGGATCATTAGATTCTATTAATGTAGAACATACTGACTCCAAACATTAGTTAAGTTTGCAAGTTTGAGACCAGTGTAGACTGCATAGTACACCACAAGACAAGTTGAGATACATAGTAAGACCCTGTCTCAAAACTAAACCAAAACAACACACAACACTTTCAACAATGTAAACACCTAGGGATCATATGCTAATTAGAAACTTACTCAAAATTTAGCTTCAGATCAATATGACTTCCTATCCCCAAGAATTACTTTTTAAAAATAATTTATATTTCTATTGGATATTTGATGTATTTACATTTCAAATGTTATTCCCCTTTCTCTGGTTTCCCCTCCCAAATCTTCCTATCTCATCCTCCCTTCCCCTGCTTCTATGAGGGTGCTCTCCCTCCCAGCTACCCTTCCTACCTCACTGCCCTGTCATTCCCCTACCCTGGGGAATTAAGCCTTCGCAGGATTAGGGCCTTTCTGTCTTTGGAAATCTCTCCATTCCGAATATGCCTCATCAATGAAAACACAACACAATTAATATGAATACATGCTGTTAGCCTAGATTGGGCAGATCTACTGATGCCCCTTCCCCATCTATGAGACCCCTTAGACTTGTGGTTTCTCCAGATCATTTGCTTCTGCTTCGCTTTTCTTCTTCTTCCTCATCCTCCTTGTATCCTCTCCCTCGTCCATTTTCTCCATCTTCTCTCTCTTCACCTTGTGCTCCACCTTCCCTTTCATCTGCCCAATTATCATATCTCCTTTATTTTACAAATTAAGGTGGGAAGCAGGATCATAAAATCACCTGAGTGTTTACTCATTCCTGTTGTGCAGCCACTCACAGAAGAACAGAATTAAATTAAATATAATTAGTCCCAGGGGTATCCACAATACCTCTTCTCCTATTGATGCTAGACAAGGCCATCTACTGCTATATATGTGGCTCCTTTGTTGTATTCTTTGGTTGGCGATTGAGTCTCTGGGAGGTCTGAGGGGTCTGGTTGGTTGATATTATTGTTCTTCCTATGGAGTTGCAAACCTCCTATTCATTCAGGTTCTCCTGATGATAGAAAATGTATATTCAGAGGATTGGACCTCCGTGATCTATCAACAGGCTTGAGTCAATGTGGTCTTATTTGTTCCAAGTTTTTTTTTTCAACTATGATGTTTATTTTTACACATAATTTTTTTGTTATTATTTTCCACTCGCACTTCTTGGCCCTGACCTTCCCCTGTGCTAGGTCATATAAAGTTTGCAAGACCAAGGGGCCTCTCTTCCCAATGATGGCCGATTAGGCCATCTTCTGCTACATATGCAGCTAGAGACACAAGCTCAGGGGGTACGGGTTAGTTCATGTTGTTGTTCCACCTACAGGGTTGCATCCAAGTTTTATGCAAAGCATCTAATTGCAGAGAATCTGAGAAAACAGTGTCTTGTTTCAGGGGCATTCCCCTGCACTGAGCAAATAGTGTAGAGTAACTGCTAGTATTTCTTGACAATCCACTTATGAAGTAGAAACAAAAATCCACTTCACAGAGAGATAAAAGGCAGTCATATTGCTGCTAACAGGTCCCAGGCCACTTCCAATGAGTTTTTGTTTAGATAAATTTATTGTTATTCCAAGAATAATAAAAAAGCAAAGGAAATATGTTTGGATTGACGTCTTAGAAGTTCTTGCATTGCTCTCTGAATATCCCTGCTTTGTTCCTTTAACGAGATATTTGATTTCATATAAATTTATTCGGAAAATTCCAATCATGTGCATAGTTTTTAATTTGATGTCATTTTCAGAAATTGATCTTGTATATCTTCATAGCTTAAGGGAAACAGAAAAAAATTCATATATGTGTAGAATGTTTTAAGTGTTCCAAACACTAAGACAGAGACTTAAGTTTTTAAGTAGTTTTGCAATCTTAATTTTAAGCAAGAGAATATATTTTATAGTTGGGAAATAGTGAAAGAAAATTATTTGAAAAAATACATCCCAGATTTAGCAGAGTTATTCAATAAATACATAGACCTCATAATTGTTAGAGCTGTAACTATTTCTTCATCTGCAAGCTAAAGTTAATTATTTGTATTTCAGAAAGTAAGATATTATATAAATAAAACATGACCATTTTTATAATAGGGACAGAAACCAATATTATTAATATTATAATTCTGGTAAATGCTCGGTTATTCCTAGTAATAATTCTCTTTTGCAACTATTTCTAAAAGGAAAATATCACTTCACCAAGAATTTTTCTCCATGTAAACAAGAGTATATTAACTCACTCTTTACCCAATCATTACCCATTCAGATTGAAGAGGAACACACTTAGGTTTTTGTTTCATATGTAATGGATAACCAAACTGAAATTTGATCTCAGAAACGGGACTACATAATTTAACATTGTATTTAAACACAAAATTGAATCATTTTAAAATATGCATGTTAAAGTCTCATGTTATCAATAAGCATACAGGTAATAAATTCAATCTATATGTGGCTAGCAATATTTAAGAGAGCTAGAATAAATGGATACAATAAAAGTTAGAACTGGTATGTTTTAAAAGAGTGTACAAATATAAGGTTTTTTTAATTCTTGAAAAAAATGCAATAGGTAAAGTATTTTGCATTTTAGCCTATGGAGTCCTAAAGTATATTAGATATTAGATATAAACTAACTGTTATTACAGATCTGCTCTTATGTAAAAAAGGCAATCTTATTTCATAAAATCAAACATGTAAATAAACATTAGTTAAATCAGCATGTTCCTCAAGACAAAAACAAAAGGAATACAGTAGTATTGTGTCAATTCAGACCTGAGCTAACAAGATTTCATTGCCTACTCTTTAAGACAATACAATTACATTCAAAGATAAACTATAAAGTAATCATTTTGTAACTGTGCACTTAATATATGTTAATTATTTCCTTAGAGATTTTACCAATAAACTGAAGTCCATTGAGGGTTTCCTTCTGGCAATTGCATATCAGAGTAGATGTTTTTCTATAACTAAGTACAAATTGGCTTAGTATTGTGAAGTGTCTCATCTATTTGCAATGTTAGAGAAAGGCGCATGATTTATACTTACATGTTAAAGTTCACTTGACAGTTTTATTCAAAACAAGACTTGGACTCTTAAACCAAAATAGGACAGAGACATGAAAAGTGCTATTCTACATGATAAAATAGGTAATATGTACTAGATGAAATTCAAAGATATTACCAACTCTACAATATTTGGGTAATTTCTACTTCATAGGTGATAAGTTCTCATGAGGCTGTTTATAGAGGTGTGGATGTTGTTATACAAAGTCTTTGTACATCCTCTTCAGAGATATGGGCTAAAGGAATTTATAACTCATAGAATTTTGAAGATTTAAATAAGCTTTATAATATTTTTTGTCAATATTTCTGTGTTCCAATAAGTCATCAGTGATTCACTTTCTGAAGTGATCTGAAAGGACAGATGCAGAAAATGAAGGGTGTGTGTGTGTGTGTGTTTGTGTGTGTGTGTGTTGCTGTGTATGTGTGCATGTGTCTTTGTGTGTCTGTGATTTTGTGTTAGAGGCCGAGAAGGAAGGAGGAAGGGACTGAGGGAAGGAGGAAGTAAGAAGCCAGACTATAGAATACACAAAATGAGCTGATTGCAATTATAAGAAGACAATATGTGGAAGAAAATATCTAATAAAGAGCAAAAGAAATAATTATTTAAATAAATTGGGAATAGTTTCAATAATACTGGCAGTTACTATTTATTAAACATTTGTCGTATGCCAGATACTCTCTATTATGTATGAGTTGTATGGTTTTTGTCACATAATCCTCGTAAAAATACCAAAACATGATGTTTGTGTGCATTTTATAAATAACCACAAAAAATGATACTTCAAACAACAGCAAATAACTCACTGAAGGCCATACATCTAATAAATGGCAGTGCTGGGAACTGAGCCAAGATTGATTTAGCTCCAAATTATCTCCTTTAACCACCAGGGTGAATTGCACCAGGCAAAGGCTTTCCGTGTATCATCTCTCTGACTTATTGTAGCAATTTAGTCATGAGTTCTTAACCTCTGTATTTTATTAGATAAAATGATTGAAGTTCAGTGAGGTCCCATGGACTTATGTCAGTTCACCAATGAGTGTGAGGTTTCGAACCTCTGTCTCTGTCACTCTTCATCACTGAAAAGTTCAACTTGATGGAATAGATAAGCCGATGAGGGTGTGCAGGGCTTGCAATTCAATAGAATAGAAGAAGGAAAGTGAGAGTTCCCTGTGGCCCTCATTGGGTATTCCAACAAGATCCATTCTAGAAATGATGCTTTTGAAAGGTCTTAATAATTTAAAGCAAGACAAGTTGTCTCCTTATCTTGTCGGCCCTTTGAGATATTCTTTACAACATAAAATTGGTTTGAGCTATCTTTTCCAAGATCTGTTTAAGGTCCATAACCCCTTATATCTGAACAAGAAAAGATAAACCACAACCATACAATGATTAGAAAAACAAATGAAAGCAGTTCTGTGAGGGCCTGTCCGTGAAGAGACTAACAGTCCGAATATGCTGGAACAGAAGGAAGCCTGGTGTCTTGCGAAAGAGGTAACATAAACGTCTTCTGCAAACTTCCTCTACTCTTATTTCTCTTGGTAGCCAGAGGGATCTTTAAAAATACATTTGGAATCCTGATCTTCCTTATTTCCACAGTTTTGTGGTGGCTTCCTGTTGCTGAGCTGTAAACAGGTAGGGATCCTGTTTATCCAGTCTTTTGTCTGACCCTGCATTATTTAGATACAGCCTCAATGTACGGTGCCTGCTTGCTCCAGCATATATCCCATATACTATTTGAGCAAAAATTTATCTGCTGAATGTTGCTTTACATGTGTACATGAGTATAATGTATAAGTGTGCATATCTATGTATTTAGAAGTGTGTCAGTTCATATTTAGAGGGGAGATTCATGCATGTAGAGACCATATCAGATGTCTTATTATATCCACTCTTCATTGTCCTTTTTGAGACAGGGTCTCTCACTCACTGGAACGTCCCAGGAGTCCCAATAGTTTTTTTTCTAGACACACAGCTTGCCCTGAAAATCTGCTGTCTTGACATCCCAGTCCTGTAAGCTATCACACCTTTCATCTGTTGAGACAGATTTTGAGGATGTATGCCAAATATTTTTCTGTCAACTTGACACAAATTAAGTTATCTGAAAGGAAGAAATCTCAATTAAGAAAATGCCTCTGTAAGATTCAGCTGTAGGGTATTGAGAAGCCAAACCTACTCCATCTTAGAACCTGCCTCATCTTATAAAAGAAAAAAGAAAACCTGAGAACTTGATCTGCAGCAGAACCCAAGCTGTCCTCACATATCAGGAAATACTCCATCCCCGGCTTGTCACTGGAGAGTTACTCCCTAGCTATTAGCAATAGTTAATCAAAGATTAATCTCAATGTTTCAGATGAAATTTCAGACTCTTTGTGATTGTATATAGTCTTGCGTTCAGAGCACCCACCTGTCTGCTTACAATGGACATTCGGTTAGATACCTGCTAAGATAGACTCCTCTACTACTTCCGTTTCCTAGAAAACCTTGTCCTGCTAAGGGGTTTGAAGCTTCTCTGTCTTCCCTTCTGTTCCTGCTTTGTCAGGGCTGGGTTGGAGGAGAGCCTGAAGATTAATGACTGATGATGGAGGGACCAGCCCATTGTGGTTGGTACCATCACTGGTCTTGTGGTCCTGAGTTGTATAAGGAATCAGGTTTATCAAGCCATAATGGACAAGCCAGTGAAAAGCAATCCTCCATAGCCTTTCCATCCGATTCTGCCACAAGGTTCTTGCCCAGCTTGATTTCCTGCCTCCATTACTTTCTATGATGAAGTGTTACAGGGAACTGTGAGTGAAAGAAACCATTCTTCATTCACAGGTGTTTCATCAACAGAAATACTAACCAAAAACATTATGCAAACCCTGGTCTTCAGACTTAACAACCTTGTCACCCAGTTATGCCAGCCCCTCCTAAACATTATTCTAATTCATTTATTGACAATCAGCTGATTAAGATCCTTTTACTCTACTAAGAACTTGCATTTAGACAAGAAGTCACACTTTTAGTCTTGGCAAGCATGCTCTCTACTGCACCAGAATCACATATTATGTTTAGAGATGTGGGGAAAACGATCTCTTCTCACGGTGCAACTTGAAGGCACTTAGCAGGTACTAATTCACACCAGATTTGGTTCCTTGATTGGAATTCTGGCATGCCTCTTATGATTTATCTTCTTCAGCTCATGGCTCATGAGTGCTTGGTTTCATTCTCTGCCTCATCCTTCCCTCTCCATATGTATTCCAACTGTGTACCCAAATACACAGTGCAACTTGCTAACTCTTTAACATCCAAATCTTTTCATTTAGTACAATTTTTTGACACATTAAGTAAAAACTAATATCATTTCTTTTATTATACTTATTTAATTAATTTTTCCCTTTACCTCCTGATTGCAGCTCCCCCTCCCTCATTTTATCGCAGTCTCTCCTTTACCTCCTGTCCCTGCCCATATATGCCTCTTCCCCTTCTCCTTAGAAAAGGGGAGGTCTTCCATGGATATCAATCAGCCTTGGTATGTCAAGTTGCAGTAAGAGTAGGCACATCTTATTCTGTTGAGGCTAGACAAGGCAGCCTGGTTAGGGGAAAGGGACCTAACTGTGGGCAGTGAAGTCAGAGACAACTCTTGCTCCCTCTTTAGGAGTCTCACATAAACACCCAGCTGGATAACTGTTACATATGTGCAGAGGGCCTAGATCCACCCCATGCATGCTCTCTGGTTGGTAGGTCAGTATCTATGAGCCCCTATGATCCCAAGTTAGTTGATTCTGTGGCTTACCTTATGGTGTCCTTAACCCCACTGTCTTCTTCAATCCTCCTCCCTGTCTTCTACAGAATTCCCCAAACCGTACCTAATGTTTGGCTGTGGGTCTCTGCATCAGTTTCCATCAGTTTCTTGGTGAAGCCTCTCTGATAACAGTAAATTTAGGCTTGTGTCTGCAAGTATAGTAGCATATCATTACTATTGTTGAGTTGGGCTCCCTCTCAATGGCATGGATCTCAAGCTGGGCAAGTTATTAGTTCACTTTTGCCTCAATTTCTGCTCCATTTTTCACCCCCCGCACATTTTATAAGCATGACAATTTTTAGGTCTACAGTTTTGTAGCTGGGTTGATGTCCCAGTCCCTCTCCTGGAAGCCTTGCCTTTTTACAGAAAATGTACAGTTCAGTCTCATTAACCACCACCACCCCTTGCTAGGATTCTTACCTAACATCTCCTTAATAGATTCCCAGGAATTTCCATTTTTGTAGGTTTCTATCTCATTCCAGAGATGCCCCTCACCCCAATCCATTTGTCTCTCTAATTTTCTCAACGTCCAATCTCCTTTCCCACTCCCCCCCCCAATCTCTCAATGCCTTCATTCACCCCTGATGTCTAATTTTAATCTCTTTTCCCTTCTCAGTGAGATTAAAGCATCCCCCTTGGGCTCTCCTTGTCATATAGCTTCTTTGGGTCTGTGGCTTATAGCATAGTTTATGCTGTACTTTATGACAAATATCTACCTGTGAGTGAGTACATGCCATGTTTTCTTTTGTTCTGGGTCCAGGTTATCTCACTTAGGATGATCTTTTCTATTTCCATCCATTTACTTACCAATTTCAAAATACCATTATTTTTAATGGCTGAGTAATACTCCATTTGTGTATTTGTGTGTGTGTGTGTGTGTGGAGAGAGAGAGAGAGAGAGAGAGAGAGAGAGAG